>NW_022103896.1:14750024-14755116 GCF_000313985.2 Echinops telfairi
AAAGGGCATTTATAGAGGTCTAGATAAAGACATGTACATATGCAAATATATTTTTATGAGGATGGGGAAATAGATCTATGTGCCTATGTTTATAGGTTTAGTATTAAGGTCCGAGAAGGACATAGGAAAAGTCCTTTCTTATCTCTCCTGGCTTTCGGCAGGTGTGCTCTGACGTGCAGCCGCCACTTAACTCTGAAGTCACCTGGCAATGGAGTTGACAAAATGTTTCTCATAAGGACACCACACTCAGATGGGATTTAGGCCCATCCTACCCAATGGTGGTCTCTGGTTAACATCCTCAAAGATCCTAACTCCAAACAAGGTCATGTTCACAGGTGCTGGGGGTTAGGACTTTAACATGTCTTTTTGGGACACACAATTTCATTCCTAACCTCTCCTAAGCATGACAACAAAACTATACAATGATGGGCCATTGCTGTGCCATTCTGGGTCTCAGCTAGCCCTTCTCCAAGCAAGCGCTACATGCTGGAATCATGTTCACTTCGCTAGCTGCCCTAGCAGGGTGTGGATTCCGTCGAAAGGATCTCTGTCTTGTCATCATCATATTCTCAGGGCGCCAGGCAAGGGGCGGGAACATAGCACACTTGCATTGAACGAATGGCCTGGAAACTAGAGGATGCTTCAAATACGGCCACCTGTGGATGGATCACGATGGTCAGAGGAAGACAGCAGAGAGGACCGCTCTGAAAGCACTATGTTAGCATAAGACACCTTTGGCCCTTTCCCTAATGACTGACTTCCCGCATGGAAGCCACACTGAGCTGTCTAGGTCACGCCACTCCACTTCCTGTGCCCCACCTTTGTCACAAAAACAAATCACTCACAAGATGACAGCAATTATGTTCTAAGAAACACAGCACTGTGCATTCTATATTTAGATCATTTGATTCTACTCCCTTGCCATCAAAAATCCATGCTCACAGCACAGGGTCATAATAAGCAAGTATTACACACACACACACACACACACACACACACACACACACCAGTTAACCACTAGTGATTGTTCTCATGAGGACCTCTGAAGAGAGATCTTGCTAGAAGGGGAGGGAAATGTGGTCCAGAACTTGAATGGTTAGGAAGTCTAGCTGCACCAGGCCTGGCTGAGAATAGAGGCCTCTATGGGACTCAGACCCAAATAGATTCCAGAAACCTTGAACAGAGACTATACTCTAACATTGCATTTTAGCTAGGTAACTGATTGGCTCACAAAATAAAGAACATCACCAGTGAATAGTACACACTTAAAAGAAACAAAACAAAACAAAAAACCCATCTCTACAAGATCAGTGGCCAAAAAAGATGCTCATGCCAAGAAGAAAGGACATGGGGTCCGGTAAGCCGGGTTACTGGACATGGTGGAACTTCTAAACTAAGCCAAGGTCCCTGCCATCAAGCGACTCCCCCTCAGCGGGGCCCTGTCGGAGGGGGTGGAACTGTCCCGCGGGTTTCTGAGACTGGCCCTCTTTCCCCAGTGCTTCCTGAGAATGTGAAACCATTGTGAGAAGTCTAACCAATGTCTTGGGTCAATGTGTGTAGTCATTGTTAAGGGGGAGCCTATTTTACCACGTAACTTTTCACCAAAAACACAATAAGAGACCACTTTTTTTTTAAAGTGTGCCTCCTTTTAACTTTGTGGTGTTTGCCCAAGGCTGGGCAGTGGTACCTGTAACGGCATTCATGACATCAGTTTTTATAAGAGAAATGTAGATGGAAGTCAACCTCATATTTTCAAT
The DNA here is from genome assembly GCF_000313985.2 of Echinops telfairi. NCBI lineage: Eukaryota > Metazoa > Chordata > Mammalia > Afrosoricida > Tenrecidae > Echinops > Echinops telfairi. Next base: position 14,751,782 of record NW_022103896.1, read on the forward strand.
GAACCTTGGGTCACTGTTCACGAAGATGATCATTGTTAAAAATAAACTTTAACAGTCACAGTAAAATGAGTAGAACAAGGAAATGAAAACTGTACATGCCATGTGGTTGGAGCCCTGGTGGGGCAGGGCTTTCACTGTTGGGCTCTTAATCAGAAGGTTGGTTGTTCAAACCCTCTCGCCACACTGTGGGCAAAGGAGGAGGCTTTCTGCCCCCATGAAGCCTTGGAAATGCTCTGGGGCAGTTCTACTCTGGCCTCTAGGGTCACCATGGGGGCGGAATAAACTTGACGGCAAGGAGCTCAGGCTCTTGGTTTGTTTGCTTGTTGCTGTTTTGGTTTGGTTTGACAGAGGGCTTTGGGAAAACACCTGAGATTTTTTGAAGAAGATTCACTTAGCTGGTACCTTTTAGGACTGTACTCTTCCCAGTACCAAGTGATGTTGGCGATGCATGTTGGATGGGCAGCAATGGGAAAGGATGGGCGTGTTTATCCGCAGTGTCAAATGGAAACGAGTTATGATATAAAGTGTCATAATGTGTTAAAAAAAAAGGAACTTTCCAATTTGTAATTGCTCAACTCTAAAACTGGCAACATTTCACTTTTGAGTAAGACAGGAGTTATTTCAGCTCCAGATGTTTCCAGATGCTATTATCTTAACAGTGGGAATAATTCAAACTCATTTGCTCCCCTACAAGGTAAGAGAGACACCTCAATTTAATGTACACAATGGCTTCCCTCCTGTCTCCTCAAACTGTCTGGAAAGCGAGGTTTCAAGGACAGAAGGAAGCCAGATCTAAAGGCATGCTTTGTTCTGTGGTTTCCCAGGGGAAGGGTGGAGTTTTCATCCTCAGGGGAAGAAGAGCAAAGACCTATGGGGGACACCTACTTAGTGATAAGGCCCGGCGAGGGAGCTGGTGTCCATGTTGTGACATGAGCTCTGGGGGTGGCAGAGCTGGGGAAACGTGTTGGCGCTCTTTGTAGCTCTGCCACTGTGAGATTAGCCCACATTCCCTCCCAGGGACCCCAAGTCTGAGCAAAGAAGTTACTCTACAGACTTAACAGCCAGGCAACTACAAAATACTACCCTCCCTCTGGGTTTATCAAATAATCCTGTTCCCTCTCTCTGCTCTTACTGCGATTTCACAAAAGGTATTGAGATTTATTTTTGTTCTACTGACAAAATCTTGGGTAGGGGATACAATGTATTCCTGTTACAAAAACAAAAGAAGGGAGACAGGGGAATGGATCGCAGTGATCATGTCTAACAACCCCCATCCCCATCCCAGGGGGACGAACAATAGTAACATGGGTGAAGGGAGATAGGAGATGGTAAGATACGAAAATAACAATAATTTATAATTTATCAAGGGTTCATGAGGGCGGGGGAAATGGTGGGAGAGGGAGGGAAAAAAGAGGAGCTGATACCAAGGGCTCAAGTAGAAAGAAAATGTTATAGAAATGATGATGCCAACATATGTACAAATGTGCTTGCTACAATTGATGTCTGGATTGTTACAAGAGCTGTAAGTAAAGTGAGTTAAAAAGAGAAGAAAAGAAAGGAGGAGCTATAAAGGCAGCTGGAAGAGCAGCCCCCAAAGTACACTCAATGTGGATGACACTGAGGGCGGTCACACTGCGGGGCCCCAGCCAGTGAGACTTCAGGCGTCCTGTCAACAGCCACGTCAGCGAAACTCCCAGCGTTCTAAGAGCAATGGCTCCCCAGACATCTGGTAGTAGTTTCCAGTGTCTTGTCTGGAGTTAGCTTAGCTGAAAACATGCCCGCCTTCCAGAGAAGGTGCCAAGTGGCAGGGCAAGGTAAACAGAGAGAGAGAGAGAGAGAGAGAGGAAGGAAAGTCGTTGATGCCACAGAGTCCCTAGCACCTAGCCCAATCCCAGGCTGCCTTCCTCTTCCTGGCCCTCCCCAATATCCCACCCTCTTTAAACCTTCCTGCCATGCAACGGAAGACATATGACTGTAACACTGGGATCAGCTTAGGACACAGCTCTTGTGAATGTGTACAATAGGTCTGAGTCATCTGTTCATTTTGTAAACATGAAGAAATCACACTTTAAAAACTTCCTCCTTCATAACATTCACAGTGTTGGCAATGGGCTCAGTGGGGGACACTCTTTCCTTACCCGCACCCCAACATGTCAAGGGCAGGCATCTGCCCCATTGAGGACTCGCTCAGCCCAGGGCAGGTGACAAGGAGGAGTGAGTGGGGCATGGGGGGCAGCAGGGGAACTTGGCAGTGGCTGTGGCTATACAGGAGCCCTGGTGGCGCAGTGGCTAACTGCTCAGCTGCAAACCGAAGGGTTGTTGGTTCCAAGCCACCAGCCATTGCAGAAGAGAACGGTGTGGCCATCTGCCGCCTTCAAGTTGATCTACAGCCTTGGAAAACCTATAGAGTAGGCCTACTCTGCCCTACAGGGTTACTACGAGTTGAAAGCAACTCCATGGTTATGGTTCTGTACGGTTTTTATGGGTGATCTCTGAGCACAGACACACTGAGCAGTCCAGGAGAACTAGCAGCGAGCCTCTGCCTTCCCCTGGGCAGCCTTGCATGTGCACCACCCCTCACCCCTGCGCCCACCCTGTGGATGCCTCGGTCAGAAGGGCGGAGACCATATCCTTCCTCGTGGTCTTCTTTTGCCAAGAGCCAGAATGGACTCAATACACCTAGCACCCACCACCACCACCACCACCACCACATCTGATTTGTTACGAAGCAGGGCAGGAGCTCCATCCCCATTAGTCCATGGTGCCCAGTCTCTTAAGTGCCTTTAAAATGGCTCTGCTCTCTCCCTAGGTCTTCCGCAGGGCAGAGGGTCCTGTTCGAGACCCAGAGAGGAGAGTTCTGCGGTTTACACACACCAGGCTATTCAGGAAGAAGTCTGGTGGCTCAGTGGTTAAAGCAACCAGCTGCTAACCAAAGGGCGGCAGCTTGAAGGCACCCAGTGTGGTGCGTGAAGAAGATGAGGCTGCTCACTTCCGTAAAGACTGCAGTCTTAGAAACTCTCCAACTCGCCAGTTCTGCTCTGTCCTGCGGAACCACGAGGAGTAGAACCGGCTTGCCGGCAGTGGCAGATACAGTCTAGATCTGGGTCCCTCTGGACTCTCCCTCAATGGGGCTAGGTGTTCGGTTCTCTGCAGGCTGTCTCTCTTGGTTAGGATCTGGTGCCGAGGAGACGAAGTGTTTTGCCCTCTTTAGAAAGATGCATGAAGGCAGTTACAAACACAGTGAGTGAGGGGAAAGCAGGGCACTGAAAGGGCAGAGCCTGGTGACTGGCTGACCTGGCTTTTCATTCCAAAGGCCCCAGGGGCCATGTCCTAGC
>NW_022103896.1:14755879-14758114 GCF_000313985.2 Echinops telfairi
AGAATGATGAGGGCAATGAATGTACAAATGTGCTTTACACAATTGATGTATGTACGGATGATAAGAGGTGTAGGAGCCCCTAATAAAAGTAAAACAACAACAACAAACGATCCAAAACCCAGTGTGATCAAGTTGACTCTGACTCACAGTGCACCTGCCAGATAGCCTAGAAGCGGAGAGCCACCTCTTCCTACCACGAGCTGGTGTACGTGGCTTGTACCACTGCCCTTTCAGTTGACAATTAAGGGCTTAAGAATGGTGCTACCAGCCTCCTTATGGAACTGCAAAGCTCTCAAATAATGGCCTTTCGTAGCATGTATTGAAGACTCTGCTTAGGAGGAACAAGACATCCAAGGGTCCAGCTGGAGAGAGGGTTCACTCTGGACTGCGCAGCAGGGGGTGACACCCCTACCTCACCGCAGCAACAGAACAAGGCCAGAGTATAGCTCTCCAGCCTCTCTGATGAGAATTCCCTAGCTAGACCTTCCTTTCAAACAGAAGAAGGCCAGTCTGGAGAGGGGATTGGTGCAGGCGGAACCAGCCAGGGAAGACTCGCACTGGGGGGCCCTCAACTGTGAGCTGAGTGCGGAAATGGCGGAAGGGGGTTCGAAGCGCATAAAGGGAAGCCAAAAGAAAAACCTCGCTGCCAACGAATCGTTCCAACTCACGGGGACCCTATAGGACAAGGCCGAAAGGCCCCTGTGGTTGTCTGAGACGGAAACTCTTCCCGGGAGCAGAAAGCCCCTCGGACGCCCGTGGAGTGGCTGGCGGTTCGAGCTACACCCTTCGGCTTATAACCCACTACCAGGCCAGGGCTCCCAGACCAAACTCACAGCCATCGAGGCCAACTCTGATCCACAGTGGCCTGTAAGACAGAAGAGCACTGTCCCTGTGGGGTTCCTGAGACCGTGAATCTCTACGGGAGTAGAAATCACAGAGCTGTTGGTGATTTCGAACTGCTGACCTCGTGGCTAGCAGCCCAGGACGTAACCTGCTATGCCACAGCTCCTGCAGAAAGGAAGGGGCCTAAAAAGTGAAGGGTGAACATCAAGGAGGCAGAGGAATTACGCAGGGAATGTAATTAGCACACTCACTGTAGGGGGTATAATTAGGAGCGCTGGAATGAAATTAAGAAAAGGGAAAATTTAATTGTCAAGGAAAATGTTGTTTGGGGGCTCTGATAGAGGAAGGAAGAGACCTGCGGACTCTCAGCCCAGGTTTCAGGGCCACTCGTCTTAAGAGCTGGGTCCACAGGGGCTAGAACTTCTCTAGCAGGGGGTTTATTTTTATTTCCAACAGCAGTGTCGAGAGGGGACTTGATGACACACCCAGAGGCCTCTGGGAGCTAATTTTATCCCTCGGTGCTTTGGTCTAAATTAAATAACAAAAGAGCTAATGATAAAACAGCCTGCGACTGCTTCATTCTGAAATGATGATTCAGCCTTGAAGGGGAGCACTCTGGCCAAGCAAGAGCAAGAAAGCAAAAAAAAAAAAAAAAACCACCTCAAAACCCAGAGATGCCGTCAAGCACACTTTCATGGGCCTCGGGACTCCAGAGGGGGGCTAACGACAAAGGGAGGCGATGCACAGGTGCCTCTGCCGCCTTGTCACGGGCGTTGTTTTGCAGGATCAGAACAAAGCTGTGATTCGTCAGGTTTCACCTCATCGCATAACTACTATCCAAGTCACGTTCTCAGCGTGAAGCTTAAAACCCAAACCCAGCGGCATCGATTGCATCCCATAACAATGTACCTATGTAGGGTTTCTGGGGAACCGACAGACTCATCTTTCGCCCCAGGACTGGCTGGAGAGTTTGAACCTCTGACCTTGAGCTAGCAGCCCAACACCTAGCGCACAAGGCTGTCAGAGCTCCTTCCGTGAAACCCAGGAGATCTAAATACGGTTCGGCTTCATGCTGTGTTAATAGACAACAAGGTCAGAGGGATGCGTTTCCTAGGATCAGGAGTGACATTTAAAGAACACTTAGTTTTGCTTCTTCATTTAGGCACCCGAAGTATGATTCATGCAACTTTCATTTCGTGAATGTCGGCTGACCACTTACTATTTCCTAGGCCCTCAGGATGCACGAGCAGACAAGTCGTCAACACGTGATCCAGCGTCAACACGTGATCCAGCCGAGTGTAGGAACAGCAGGCGAGTGAGCTATCAGAGGCCTTCTGAAAATGGTCTGGGAGGGGCAGCGACTCTGCTCCGGAGCACTCTTGTAGGGAAAGG
>NW_022103896.1:14758271-14776411 GCF_000313985.2 Echinops telfairi
TAGGGGAGCACTGCTTGGGAGCACTCTTATAGGGAAAGGAGGTAGGGGAGCACTGCTCGGGAGCACTCTTGTAGGGAAAGGAGGTAGGGGAGCCCGGCAAGGCCAAGAGAGCGAGTGTGCCTGCCACCGCTGCATTCCAATAAGAAGTACCAATAACTGACGGTGGAGATCATAAGCGATCATGCCATGGAGAGTCAGGTGTTGTGGTAAGGTTTGACATAGTCTCCAGGGCTGTGCAGTTGCCATTAGGTGTTGTCATGTTACTTCCACTCACAGCCACAGCATTTGACGGAGGGGAACTGGCCCCTTGGGATATCCTAAACTAGTATCTCCATGGAGCCTGGTGGGGCTGCACAGTAGGCATATGGCTGCTATCCTCAGTCACCAGTTCAAACCTATCACTGCTCAGAGTTGCTCCTGTAAAGACTGACAGCTTCAGACACCCTGTCTTGGGTCAATGCAGATCTGGTTTGGGTTTGTTGCTGAGAGCAGGCCACCGGGTCTTCTCCCCCTCAGAGCCCCTGCGTGGGTTCCCACTGCCAACCTGGTGGTTAGGAGCAAACTGCTGGTCCACCAGGCCCTTCCTCAAGCATACCCACCCAGGGCTTACTGCTTTGTTCTGATGATGCCTGATACCTGAGCCCTTTGACACCTCGCGATTGCACAGGCTGGTGTGCTTCTTCCTCATCGCCCACCCACTACCAGCCAGGAACTGAGCGCCAGTGTGCCTGGTGGGCTCTGCGCACACAAAGGTCATTAAGGCAGAGTCTCTGATCTAAGGGCTTACTGTCAAGAGCAGAGGCAGAACAAGCCATTAAAATGCGGGATCGAACTTGGTACCGGCGGGCCAGCTAGCCTCCCTACAGACACAACCTGAAGTAGGACTCGGTGCAAGCAAGAGTGTCTTGGATGTTCTGGGACAGAAAAGTCTCCCTGGCTTTTTGAACATTGATGGGGGTCTTCTCCGTCTTACGAATCGTTTGTATTTTTGCCTTTATACTAATATGATCTTATCCTTACTACCTTAGAGCGATTTATCCTTCACTGTTTTCTGTTGGGATTCCTAGCTGTGAAGCACAGGAGGAACAGATGTATGACAATAATAACTGATAAAACGTGTTTTCGGGAATGTTGGGGTGGGGGTGGGTGATGAGGAGGGAAGGGGGATTTGGGGAGTGAACAGTGAGGGTGGGAGGGGAGGGAGTGATTGCTCAGCTCAGTTCGAAGGCGATGTGACCATGGGGCAGTGGGGAGTGGGCTGGGGTGGGGTGGGCTGGGAAGGCTCTAAGATAGATGTGGTGGTGATTGTACAACTCCCCTTAATGTGATTGAATGATTGAACTGTTCATATGTGAGTTATGTGCCAATAAACTGTTGGGCCAAAAGAAAAACAAAAAAGAAAGAAAAGTGGGATTGTTACACACTTTGAAGAATGTAATCATGTCCCTGAATCATACACCAAGAAATTACTTGATTGTTGTATGTAGGCCTGTGTATATTCTCAACAACAAAAGACATACAATTAGTTTTTAAAAAATACCTTTCCCGCCATCTAAATCAGAAGCAACAAAGCCAACATGGAAGAAGCACACCAGCCTGTGCGATCACGAGGTGTCAAAGGGATCAGGTATCAGGCATCAAAGAACAAAAATCATATCATTGTGAATGAGGGGGAGTGCGGAGTGGAGACCCAAAGCCCAACTGTAGGCAATTGGACATCCCCTACAGAGGGTCGTGGGAAGGAGACGAGCCAGTCAGGGTGCAGTGTAGCAACGATGAAACATACAACCCTCCTCTAGTTCCTAAATGCTTCCTCCCCACCCACTATCATGACCCCAATTCTACCTTACAAATCTGGCTAGACCAGAGGATGTACACTGGTACAGACAGGAACTGGAAACACAGGGAATCCAGGGTGGATGATCCCTTCAGGATTAGTGGTGAGAGTGGCGATACTGGGAGGGTGGAGGGAAGATGGCGTGGAAAGGGGGAACCGATTACAAGGATCTACATATAACCTCCTCCCTGGGGGACGGACAACAGAAAAGTGGGTGAGGGGAGACACTGGACAGTTTAAGATATGACAAAATAATAATTTATAAATTATCAAGGGTTCATGAGGGAGGGGGGACCGGGGAGGGAGCGGAAAAATGAGGAGCTGATGCCAGAAGCTTAAGTGGAGAGCAAATGTTTTGAGAATGATGAGGGCAATGAATGTACAAATGTGCTTTACACAATTGATGTATGTATGGATTGTGATAAGAGTTGCATGAGCCCCTAATAAAATGATTTTAAGAAAAAGAGCCGTAAGAGCCCCCAATAAAATGATTAAAAAAATACCTTTCCCCACTATGAGTCCAAATTTTTTTTTTTATGTGGGTGTGATAAATTCTGTAGGCAAGGCTATTTCTAGCGGTGGAGCATGGCAGTAAGAACTCTAAGCAACTAACTAACTGTGCGCGTGTGATCAGGGGAGAAAGGTCCAGAGGAAGGACAGAATGCTTCACTAAGTAGAGCATCAGCGAAGAGGATGATCCTCAACACGATGGATCGATACCCTGGCTGCACCAATGGGCTCAAGTATAACAGAGATCACGAGGAGGGCACGGGGCCTGGCGGGGTTCCATTCTGATGTACGGAGAGCCGTTAGGGGTCAGCATCAACTCGAGAGCAGCTAATACCCACAAGAGTAGTCGGTTCGGACCCATAGCCACCCTATACTCAACAGCAGTGGTTCTCAACCCGTGGGTCACGACCCCTTTGGGGGTCAAACGACCCTTTCACAGGGGTCGCCTGATTCGTAACAGTAGCAAAATTACAGTGATGAAGTGGCAACGAAAATAATTTTATGGTTGGGGTGGGGGTCACCACAACATGAGGAACTGAATGAAAGGGTCGCGGCATCAGGAAGGTGGAAAACCACTGCTCAACAGTAAGGTGGGGGTCAGGCGGCCGGGTGTATGGCTGTGACCCAAGGCCCACCTGTGTGATGACAGACACTGCTAGGCAGGGAGTCCTGACAGAGCCAGGGGTCCGAACACATTCAAAAAGGTGTCTTCGTGTGACTTAGGAATGGACACTTGGGACAGTTTCTCGGGGGCAGGTCATGTCTCATGATGGGGACCTGGGGCTCTCCCCAGCTTGTCTCCTCCTCCTTGCCCTGCAGGCCGACTGTAAATCCAGGGTGAGTGACATCATTACATGTTCAGGGTCTGAATTCCGATGACCACGATGGCCCAGGTCAGACCTTTTCTGCCATCTTTATTCCACTCATCTGTCGCTGTTGGGTGCCATGAGTCCGTCCTGGCCCGCAGCAGCCCCGGGCACAGCAGAGCGAAACTGCTGGTCCCGTGCCGTCGTGTCACGACTGGGGACAGCTTTGAGCCCATTATCTACATGGCATCTATTGCTCCCGTGATACATGTCTTTTAAATTCAACTCAGAGCACGTTTCTTTGCTCACGGACACAAGGCACTATCTTTGGGAAGGCTGACTGCCTGCAAAGGGGGTGCTCGGCATTTCAGAACGTAGGTTTCGAGGACCTGATGCCGGGGGCTTAAGTGGAGAGGAAATGTTTTGAGAATGACGAGGGCAATGAATGTACAAATGTGTTTTACACAATTCATGTATATATGGATTGTGATAAGAGTCGTAGGAGCCCTTAATAAAACGCTTAAAAAAATAAAAATTAAAAAAAAATTTTTTAAATGCAGGTTTCGTCATGATCAATGTGAGCCATGGGACTGCTACCTCAATTTTTCTTTTCTTCTCCTCTGTGCTGCTTGTGAGGTTTGGAGGACATGCTGGCTGCCAGCACTAGCACAAGTCACAAGGGGACCATTGGTTTGTGCACCTGGCTGGTGGTTTTGATGCAACAGCCTTGTGCACATGGCTGTCCCGACAAGCGGGACTTGCTATCCTGAAATATTTTTCCAAAGAAAAATGAAAACAAAACGGAATCCACCGCCAGCGAGTCAATGCGGACTACGAGGCATGCATGCATCCATCATGCATCCATCCATCCATCCATCCATCCCTCCATCCATCCATCCATTCATTTATCTGGTATCAAATCCTCTATAGGGTATCTGAGGCTATTTGTCTTTGCAGAAGAACCAGCCTTCTCTTTTCCCTGTGGAGCAGCTGACCTACAGTTTGCACTGCCGACCTTGGGGTGAGAGGTCTAACGACTCCCGCACAGCACCCCCAGAGCTCCTTATCCACGGAAAAGTGAGGAGAACATCCAAGCAAAGGGGATGCTAGGAAATCCCAGAGGGGAGAAGAACTTGTGGTGCCTGTTGGTCTAAGTACATGTGGAATATCGTCAAGAGCTTTTATATAAAAGAGACTCCGCGCCCCCCCCACGCCCCGTCCCCATCTAGAGTGGAGGTTTGCCTTTAAGTAGCCATTGAAATGACCATGGGCCTTTGGTGGAAAGAGCACTAGATTGGCTAAGAGTCACCAGACTGCCACGAACCAGTTCTTTGACCTGAGGCTGTGCCTTGGCAAGCCACCAGTCTGATTTCTGCCACCTGGAAATACAGAGTGACTTTGGGGAGGAGATGATAGGCTACCCAACATTCCACCAATCCTTTATTCTCAAATGTAACAACCCTTCTCAAAATTCCACCCTGGAAAGGACTCAAACTGTATATATTTAATTATTTTTCCTGAATGTCTAGGAAAGCAACTCAGATGATTCTTTAAGGTCACCTTGAGGCTAATTTATTGCCTTCCAAAGAGTCAATGCATTTGCAAGCCAAGCTTGCAAAACACCCTAATTTATGTTAGAGAGATAAATAGCCACTTGAAACTTAGCAAATAAAATTTGGATTTCAAGTGATGAGAACCTGTTTCACTCAGACCAGTATTAAGCATACATTGAACAATGGAGTCGGTTACCCAAGTATTAACTGGCAGGTGTCATGTGGTTATTACTGACATTTTGAAAATTGCACTGAGGAAACCTTGTAATCACAGCATAATTTGGCAAGAGCCAAGGGACTACAAAGGAGACTTATGTCCAGACCTGCCGCACCCTTACAGAGGCAGTGAGGCTACAAGGTAGTAAAATAACAGAAATAAAATTGATAGCTAAGATACACTTTCCCTAGAAGATGAGTTGTGAAATGCACGTTTGAATGGGGCTTGGGACCTTAACTCGCTTTTAAAGCCAAACATGGGTCCATTCTCCTTTCCTTACTTGTTCCAGATGATAAAACCTCATCTGGCCTAACCTGATGTTCCATAGCGGTCTATGGACCACACAACAAAACACTGCCTGGGGTCTGGTGTCATCTCAACAATCATCACGTTGGGGTCCACGGTTGGAGCCATTGAGTCAGAGCTCATTGGGGTTCTTCCTCTCTTTGGCTGCCCTTCTGCTTTATCAAGCACGATGTCCTTCCCCTGGGCCTGGTCTCTCCTGATCACATGTCCAGAGAACTGGAGTCTTGCCATCCTCGCTTGTAAGGAGCTATGGGTTGTATTTCTTGCAAGCTATATCTGTTTGTCCTTCTGGCAGTCGATGGGAATTTCAATATTCCTTGCCAGCACTCTAATTCAAATGCATCAGCTCTCCTTCCTAGTCACTGCCGGCTTGCACATGCACTGGGACTGCACCTGGCTAACACTCAGTGATGGCTTTGCTCCTCAGCACTTTCAGGAGGTCTTTTGCAGCAGACCTTGCCCCTTGTAACACATTGCTTGACTTTGAAAAATTAATATACTATTATTTCCACTATAAAGACAAGAACACGTCTGCTCCCACAGTCTTGTGAAGGGCATATGTAGAAATTAGCAAACTTCTAACAATGAAATAAATTGATTAAATCAGTTTACTCTTGATTAAAGAGATTACAAACATTTTCCTGACTAAACGAAAGAAAAACAATTCTTCTGTGGTCTTCCTTATTCATTGTGTAACTAGTCGCTAGTGTGTAAATATATAATCCAAACAAGTGGCTTTATCAGTCACTGAAAGGGACGAGAAAGAAACTCCGGGGTGTTTCTAAACACAGATGGCAAAAGCCTGGGATTAGTTGGAGAAAGGATTCCCACAGCTCCTGGATGACCAGCTGGGGGGTGGGGGGGAGGTGGCTATGATGTCATTAGGACCCCAAGTTTAAAAACCACACATTGGGTCCCACCCATATCCTTCTGGGGCCTGGAACATGTCCAGGGGAGGGGGTGAAGGGTAGCTTGTGAAGATCCAATCAGGAACCTCCCACTCATCCAGAGAAAGGATAGGCTGTACTCAGATTTAAGCCTTCCGAGTGCCAGGCACGTGCAGAGGGCCACAGATGGCAAATGGGACAGTGACCCTGACCGTGAATTTTCTTTAGGCCGACTTCTTTCATTTCTACTCCGCAGGAGTTCCATTGTGGGCAACGGGTCTCCTCATCACGGCCTGAATCCACTCTGATCTTCAGCATCCTTACATAGCTTTGGCCTCTGCATCCAACCAATTCCCCTCCAGGTTGTGGGGAGGACGTGGGACAGCATGGCAAGAAGACCCGATCCAAAGCGAGCATCCTGCTTCACCTACCCGCCCGGTCCTAGGCAGGTCACCCCTGTCAGGGGCTCAGTTTCCTCATCTGTAAACTGGTACAGTGACACCGGGCTGGATTGTTGTAACCACTGAGTGAGCCTTTCAGGATTTCGTTTAAAGGAGTGATTCTTGAATGCCATCAACACAGAATAAAATGTCCAACAGGTCTCGCCCTTTCTTGAAACCCACGACCCTGGGTATGTCCGTTTGATCTTCGGTTTCAAAGCTGTGTCTTTCCTAACCTCTTCAAACCCTTTCCGTGATCCGCTTCCTACTGGCAGTGGGGCCCCACCAGGCTGAGCTGTCCTCCCTCTTCCGCCATGACAGGATGAGGTGTGAGACCATTAGGGCCTGGTCACTCCTGCGCACTTCCCTGCACGAGTCTGCTAGTTCAGCGCTCAGTGCAAGGCCACACCCAAACAGGCTCTCCTTACGTGATCGGTTACCTCACCCCGTGCTCCAGTTTTATAGTTCCGATGGCACACCAGCCTACCTGCCCACTTTGAACTTTCCCCCTTTGGTCGCGCAATATTCATTCTCAATCTTAAATACACTAAATCGCCAGTCACTTTTATGATATATGACACATGGCTTACCTTTCTTCTGTGATCCTTCATCTCTAGCACATTGAGTCACGTCACCATGCCAATGATCTGCCAAATGAGCAGCCTCTAGTTGGTTGTCCCTGCCTTCTCTTGAGCATGGAGCAAACCATTGCAAACAACCGTGTGTGCCCTTCCCCCTGCCCCATCTCCCCAAGACTCCAATTTGTTCCTTACTTTTTGTTTTCTTTGATACCCCCTGACTGGATCTCCAGAACTTTCCCCCTCGAGATTCTCCGAGAAGCCTCCTGGAGTAGCAGACAGGCTTAGAGGGACTTAACATGGGTTTAAATCCTGTCTCCTTCAGGACTTCTGAGTTTGTGATCAAGTGATTGAATCTCCCCAGGTCTGCATCTGTGGATGGGCAGCACCACCTCTCTGATAGCGCTGCTTACATGAGGGAGAGGCATCTGACATAAAATACCTGTACTTAAGGCTTCACATAACAGCGGGTTAGAATCGATGGCAGCGCTTTTTCTTAACCCTCCAGGCTGATTCCCACCAATTAGTCACTCCACTGGGAGAAAGAGGAGGCTTTCTACTCCCGTCAAGAGTGACTGTCTTGGGAACCCACAGTCCTATAGGGTCACTGTGAGCTGGAATCCACCCAAGGACTGCGGGTTTGTTTTCTTGGACTCACTCGCAATAATTGTGAGGGTTCGGCCTCCCTCTGCCGGTGTCCTTCTGCCGTATAAAAACACGCCCAAGACTTCTTACTGCGTGGCCTCAAGCAACAGTACTTCAAACCCGTCTCGGCCCATTCTTCTCAAACACACTCTGCCCATCATCTCCTCTCCTCCCTCCGGGGCTCCCGACACTTCATCTCAGGATGCACTTGAAATGCCAGCTCTCTGAGAAAGCCATTCCTGAGGAACTACTACAGATGCTATGACGTCCCAGTCCTCGGGAGCAGGGAAAGGGCTGTTCCTTCCGGAGTGAGCCAACTGCCTTGTGACCTGCGCTAATGTCCTCACTTCTCCGCATTCAGAGGACACGGGCTCACTGGCTTCTGGGGCCTGCCAGGGTCGTTCTGTTGCTGTGTGACTAACTTCTCGGGAGCCCTGTCCTCAGGGGCAGAGACCATTATCTGAGTAACCCACTCAGCCCAGCCCGCAGCACTGTGCGACAGATAGTGCTTCACAAACACACCGAGATGACAAAGATCAAAGCCTCCAGCGAGGCGCAGACAGCTGCCACTAGATGACTCAGAGCTCTCTGCAAAAGGGCTTAATTTAGCACCCTTTCAGTTGTCTGAAGAACAGCCTCTAACCATTCCACCTCCCCGGGGCCCTCGGAGGCCGGCCGGGAGCTATTATCTCTATTGTACAAATGAGAAGGGACAGATGCAGAGAGTGGACTTCAGGGAGCCTGCGGGGGTGGGTGGAAAGAGCCCTAGACTGATGCGGGGGGGAGGATCCCAGGGCCCAGTGGCCCTCTGTCTGTAACCCGCTACCTTGGAGGAGAAACTTCTCAGGCCATGTTTTCCTCCTCTGGAAAAATGGGAACCTGGTAGTTGGCAAAGCCGGCAACCTATCAGAACCAGAAGGAGAAGTCCGTCAGACAGACACACACGCTGTCCCTGACTCTTGCACAGGCGCATTCTGTGTGTCTGCAGAGGGGCCATCCTTTCTGTATGTGCCCCACATTTGGAAAGGAATGCTGTTGGAAGCAATAAATGCCTTGATGTTGGAGTCATGGTTTAGTGTTTCATTGAGACAATGCAGCCTCTTCCAAGTTCTGAAAGCCATGATGTCACCTTATCCACTCCCCTCCAACCTCCTACAGCGGCCCCCCTCTGCCCTGCTCTCCCCATCTCCCTCCTTCCTTCCTCCCACCCACTTCTCTCAGAATCCAAACTGGATTCTATCCAAAGAGATTGCATGCAAGCTTGCCACACTCATGAGAAACCAAAGAATTTTGAAATCAAAGGTTCCTAAGACTAAATTGCTTATCCCAGGGTAAAGTCAAGAGGTAATCTCGTGACAGAAATCTAAAGAACAGAAGCATCTTCCTGAGAAAACTTCTTGTAACCCTAATGGGGCAGTGGAAGTCAAGCATTCTTGGACAAAAAGATCTATAAGAAACCCAGGGACATTCAAGTAATCCTCGCTTCCACCCTAACTTCCGAAAAACGCACAAGGGTGCCAGCTGGGCGCCAGCTAGCAGACAAAGACCACACCATTGACCCAAATGCCCCTCTGGGGGCACACGCCATTCCACTGGAGGACCCTGGTTGAAATTACCAACCGGGCCAGGGGTCTGATCTTCCACATAAAAATCTCATGCTTAGATATTTCCTAAGGGGCCTGGAAACAATCTCCAATAAAGGTAGTAAACTATGACAAACTAGGGAAGTTACGCAGAAGGCAGATGAAAACCCTTACACCCAGGACTGCCTGAGGAGAGCTTAGCCATCAGTGGAAATCTTACCACCCAGGAAAAATACCTGGAAACCTGTTTGCTTGGTGAAATGAGTGTCATTATTCATGGAAGGCTGATTCCGAGACAGGCCCTGCGCTCAGCGTTTTATACACACTGCCCCACTTAGGACACACAACTGTCACGCAAGCCCTATTATTCCCGTTTCCCCGGAAACTGGCGTCCCACAGGCAGGGCGTCCTTTTCAAGGTCACGGAAGTAGCTAAACGCAGGAGGTGTTCTTGACTCCAGATCCCAGGCAATCCCTTTCATGTGCCCTCAGTGTAGCTCACGTTGACCTTTCTATAATCTTGCACAAGGAACAGGAAGGCTAAGCAAACCGGTCAGTTTCCTAATGACCTGTGAGCTGGAGACACACAGGCCCTTTGTGGAATTCTTAAATTGGTCTGCCTTAGAGGGTTTGGACAAAGGAGAAGATCATTTGGAAAGTTTGACTCCAACTTCCTCTCACTGCCCTCCACCCCCCCACCCCCCACCGCCCTAAAATGCTTTACTGCTGTTCGGGTGAAAGTTTGCAGAGGAAACTGGTTTTTCCATTCAACATTGGCACACATTTTGTTCCATGACATGGGTCTCACTCCCCTCAATGTAACAGCAGGGCTCCCTCTTCCCCCAGGGCTCCCACTTCAGGTCTCCCTTTTGCCCTGCCCTGCCTGCTGAGCTGTGCTTCTGGGCAAGGGCTGCCTTTCTGGTCTCCGAAGATGGTGAGTTCTGCCCGGCAGTTTCCCCTGGATGTTACTGTTCCCTCTTCAGGCCTG
Organism: Echinops telfairi; assembly: GCF_000313985.2. Lineage (NCBI taxonomy): Eukaryota > Metazoa > Chordata > Mammalia > Afrosoricida > Tenrecidae > Echinops > Echinops telfairi. Next base: position 14,768,621 of record NW_022103896.1, read on the forward strand.
TCTGTTGTTCGGATGAAGAGTGGAACTGGGGTGGGGGGTTTCAGTGCCATAGCCTTGGGGCTTCCAGCAATTTCCATCACACCAGTAAGTCTGGGCTCAATATGAATTTCAATTTTGTCTTGCCTTCTTTTTCCTCGGCCTCTCTGTCCTGGCCTTTCCATTGGGAGCCTGTTGGGAGCCATTCTTGCAGTTGACCTGCCTATGAGTGTGCCCTTGGCGAGCCAGCTTCCATATCTGGCTGTGGGTTCCGTATCAGCCAAATGAGCATGATAGCAGCCACTTACTTGGTGAGGATGCTGTGAGAATTAAATAGATTGAGCCCACAAAACGGCTTTGATCCCTTAGAGAAAGCCGCCAACTAAATGAAACATGGGCCCCGGAGTTGTCCTTGAAAGGCCGCGGCTGACTGGAGCTTGTCAAGTGCACGCTGGAGGTCACGCTACCTCCACTGCCCTCTCCCTGGTCACCATAGCTTCCTCCCTGCAAATGAATCTGTGGCAATGAGCAATGGGCCCCCCTGTGCCCCCCACCCCCACCCCACCCTGCGCTACAGGCTGCGGCTTTTGTCGTTGGTGGTATTTTAAGTCACAGAAGCTGGTCTGACATTCCTTATCAGGGGAGTTGGGTCCTGAAGCGGGTAGTCGGACATGGTCTGCCTGGGTGGCCCCCACACCTTTGCGACTCTGAAGCATGACCTGAGAGCGCTGTGAGGAAACTGCAAGTGGCTGTGCAAAGCAGAGAAGCGCGAGCCCCTGCTGATTCCTGCCAGGGAGGAAATCCACACGCCAGCTCCCGCCACCCTCCACACCTGTCAAGGTGACTGGGCCCATTACCAGCACTTGACATTTACCCAGTGCTTTACAATCTTTTCATTATCTAATGTTCACAAGCACCCTAGGGGGAAGGGCCCAGGGTGCCGATAACTGTTTTACAGGCAGGGAAACAGTTGGGGACAGCCAGTGTTGTGTTCCAAATGATGAGAAACCTTTCTCCCTCAGTACGACATCTTGCCAGCTCTATCAGAGCACGAGTGTGTGTGGACGGGTATGCACAAACACACGGGCCCAATGTAGCCAGGGAGCCTGGCTTGGGTTTCTATTTCCATAAGCTCCATTCGAGCTGAAAGGAGCCTTGTCTCAAGCCAGCCCTGCGGAGAGGAGGCCCAAGAGGGCAGGGCCTCATTCAGGCCACATGCTGGTTTGAGGCAGTGGCAGGGAGGACCTCTGATGGTGGAACTCCTCAGTCTTCCTTTGGTCCACAGTACAACTGCCTCTTCTTCTCACGTGTAGCTGAGTCTCAATTCTGTTCTTCCTTCAGACTGTAGAATACGTTCATAGCTTAGAAAAACAAACGTCATTAGATGCGGAATGAAATGCAGCGTCCTCCAGATGCTAGCTCCTCGTTTGGCCCATTAATCTCTGAAGCATCCACGGTGGCACTCTGCTCCTCTGAGCCCAGCCTTTCTCTCTGAGGCTTGGGAATGCCCACCGGCGATGGAGTGGTGTGAACTCTCCTTCATGGTGGGTCAAGAGCAACTTCTCTTTCCTGCTAACCTCACGACAGCTTTGCTCGCATCACTTTGAGAGCCATTTGCTCTGACTTCTCACAGCTACTCACGCCCTCATTCCTACGTCTTCACCCCACGCTCCCTTCAACTTATCCACTGGGGCTTTCGCTGCTGTCGTTGACCTGGGTCTTTTAGAGGAGACTGGACAGTCCCAGCAGTAACAAAGCCACAACCACCAGTAGGTATTCCACACGAATTCACTCCCTCAAGTCACCATGTCTTCTCATGGCAAGGGTATGAGGCCGACTGCAAATGCTTTCTACTCCCCTACAGAGTTATGATCTCAGAAACCCCACAGGGCAAGTTCTACCCTGTCCTGTAGGGTTGCTATGAGTCAGAATTGACCCAATGTCCGTGAGTTTGGGTTTTCTACAGATGAGGAAACTGAGGCTCAGAGAGGATTTATACTACGATGGGTGTCTGGGCAGTGCAAACTGGGGTTTGCAGTTGGCTCCTATGTTAGCAAGTTGAGTTTATCCAGAGGTGTTGCATTGCCCAAATCAGCTGCACAGACCTCCTTCGCGTATTGAAAAGCAAGGATGTTACTTTGAGGACTAAAGTGTGCCTGACCCAACCCATGGCATTTTCAATTCGCTCACATACATGTCAAAGTTGGACATTAAATAAGGAAGACTGAAGGAAAAATGATACATTTGAATTGTGGTGCTGGCGAAGACTACTGAAAGAACCATGGACAGCCCGAAGGACAAATACATTTGTCTTGGAAGGAGTGCTTCTTAGAGGTGAGGATGGCAAGACTTCGTCTTACAGACTTGGGGCATGTTGTCAGGAGGGACCAGTCCCTGGAGAAGGACATCATGCTTGGTAGGTAGAGGGGCAGCAAGTGAGAGGAAGACTCTCAATAAGATGGACTGACACAGTCCAGGACGAGGCAGTGTTTCATTCTGTTGTGTGCAGGGTTGCTGTGGGTTGGAAACGACTCGATGGCATTAGCAACAATAGTGGTGTCCTAGGAAAATGGATGGGTGATCCCTTTGGGTAGAATTACAGCCACTGAAAATCCTATGGAGTGCTGTCTTATTCTGACACGGGGTTACCATGAGTCGGAACTGACTGGGCGGCCCTGGATTTGGGTTTTATGGCTGTGAGGGAGTCCCCAAAAGAAAGAAGTGACCCACTAGCTTTGCTTTATGCACAGGTGAGGTAACAAGGGAGAATGATTCTCCCAAGTCAAGAATGGCCCCCAGACCCTCAAGGTTCATCAGGAGTAGTGCAATAAACTCAACAGGTGTGCTGCTGGACTCCGTCTGTAATCAGAGGCAGGTGTGGATTTCAGCTAGAGACCAACATCAACACCTAACTCTGAAGATAAACAGAGCAGAGCATTTGTTCAAAGGGAAATGGTCTTGGTAACTAAATAGAAAGGAAACAGAATATCAAGGAACAATGGCAATCCAAAGGTCTGGGTGGCAGCTTTGAAGGAAGAGCCAAGCTGAGGTGGCCAACGCTGCTCATAGCCCAGGGCTCATGCAGTGAGGAGCTGCTGCTGTGCCCCCTGACTGGTTCTCAAATCCTAACCATCTCCTCCCCATGATAACCGAGTAGAAGAGACGGCCTTACTGTAGCTTGAGGCAGGCTGGCAGTGCCATCCCTCAGCCCTGGTTTCCCAGGGGGCTCTTGGGGGTCCTCTGAGAACTCACTTTGATGTGGCTGCAACATGACCCAAGAGTAACTTTCTCTTGTCTAACCTTTAGATTTTTGATTCTAAACTAATAAAACTGCTCAGTGTTGGGAGGGTTTGGCCAGCGGGTCTCACATTCCTCTGCTGTGCAGGTAGTCCAAGAGCATGCAGGAGAGGAGGCACTCCAGGGGGAAACAGGGGACCAGGCACCCAGGCTCACTGGAAGTTCCCTCCCCTGGGAGGCGGTTGGGACTATTTCTAGATGTAAAGATGGGACATTTCAGGGTTGCGTCTCCCCTGCCTCCACATACAAGGGGCGACAGCAGCTAACAGCGTACACAGAGACTAGAGACCAGGCTGACTGGGTTGCAGGAAAGAGGCCGCTGCAGCCCCTGCTGGCACATGGAGGATGGGTATCAACCACGATTTCATGCCAGCAGCTCAACATGACACTCTGAGACAGCTGGGCCAGTGAATCACGTGGAGGCTCAAGACCACAGTTTCAAAAGCCCTGAGCTGGGCTCTCACAAGAACACGACTCATCACTCACCTCTGGCTTGGCAGCTCATCAAGTTCCCAAACCAGCTGGACTGGGCACCCAGAACTCCTCCATTGAAAACAGGTACTGAGTCGGGTACCCAGTACTCCATCCTAGCCCTCAGGTGCTGGGCCATTTACACATTCCTCACGACCCAGGTGCCTTGCTGTACATGATTTCAGTCTATTCTCTAGGGTTTAATGAGATCGGCATGGGGGTTAACACCTTCCGAAGAGAATACAGTTATCACACTCAACCCTACCCTGCTCGGCGTGAATGACAGGGTCTAATAAATAATTTATACATCTCTTATAAAGGCGGCGTTGGCATCAAGGCCCCCAGGAGCAAGGCCAAGGGCACTGCCACTTGTGGACCAGATTCTGACCATCTCTTTCAATGTAATAACTAATGAGCTATCTGGGAAGTCTGTGGAAAAGGGCCAGCCAGGGGTCTGTGGATGCCGTTTCCATGCATGTTCGTCTCACTAAAGCAAACAGTTTTAAAAAAATGCATTTCCTGGTGCCGGAAAACCGCACCCATCATTATGATTGTTCTGGAATATGGCAATCTTCTATTGAGGAGGAGCTCTTTAATACACACTAATCTCAACAGATGCAAAGGGAGTTCCCAGACTAGCTATCCATTAATCCTTTCAACCCACTTAGAGATGTCGAGCCTCTGTTCAGCCATTCATGATAATCCCGCTGATAATTAGTTGCCCAATACAGTTTTGCCTCTAAATCCTTCAACAATTATGCATCTGTGTTTTGTGGTGACTTATACCGTATCACAGAGATGGGGTTCTTCAGGTCAAACACTCAAGCCTTGCATATATTCTTCAATAAATCTTACTTCTGACACCTCTTCTTTCACTACATCCTGTGGCCAACACCTATAAGGTAAAACAGGCCAGACTGCTCCCTGGTCGTCCCAGCCGCAGCGCTCGCTGGTTACTGAAAAAGTAGATGTTTCAGCTCGCTCCAAAAGGCTTTTTTTTTTTTAATTGTGTAATTTAATTTATTTATTTTTGTTGTTTTGTTTTTGTTTTTTCTTCCTCTTTCTTTTTATTTATTTATTTTTCTCTTTTTTAACATTTTATTAGGGGCAAAGCACATTTGTACATCGTTTCTCAAAACATTTTCTCTCCATTTAAACCCCCGACATTAGGTCCTCATTTTTCCCCTCCCTCCCCGCTCCCACCTCCCGCATGAGCCCTTGATAGTTTATAAATGGGTATTTTGTTATATCTTGCCCTGTCCGACGTCTCCCTTCATCCACTTTTCGGTTGTCTATCCCCCAGGGAGGAGGTCACACACAGTTCCATGTAATCGGTTCCCTCTTTCCTACCCATTCTCCCTTTACCCTCCCTGTTTTGCCACTCACACCACTGGTCCTATAGGGCTCATCCATCCTGGATTCTCTGTATTTTCAGTTCCTATCTGTACCAGTGTACCTCCTCTGGTCTAGCCAGTCTTGCAAGATCGAATTCGAGTCATGGTAGTGGGAGCGGGGAGGAAACCTTTAGGAACTAGAGGAAAGTTGTATTTCTCATCATTGTTACATCGCACCCTGACTGGCTCATCTCCTCCCCGAGACCCCTCTGCAAGGGGATCTCCAGTGGCCTACTAATGGGCTTTGGATCTCCACTCCGCACTCCCCCCATCATTCACTATGGTAAGATTTTTTGTTCTGATGATGCCTTACACCTGATCCCTTCGACACCTCGTGGTTGCATAGGCTGGTGTGCTTCTTCCATGTGGGCTTTGTTGCTTCTGAGCTCGATGGCCGCTTGATTACCTTCAAGCCCCAAAAGGCCTTTTAAAAACAGGACTTTCTGACTTCCGTCTCATCAGGAGATGACGCATAACACTCATCAGACACTCTGTCACTCACACTGACATGGGGCAAACCCATTAAATCAATTTCTCAAACCAGGATGGTCTTCATAACTGCTTCTCCCCCGCCTCCTTCTTTACAACAGTTTTATTGACAATGTCATTCAAGTGCCATCCATAGTTTCTTTACAAGGTGACATGCAAGAGGCTGAAAACCAATTGGATGATATTTCAACTCTCTTTTTCACCTGGATAATTATATTCTCTTCTATTGGCAATTAAATTTCAATTGATAATTGCCAACTGTGATTTTTTTCTATCCTTCTTTCGCTTTTAAAAATCAGTTTTGTGAAAATATACAATTTATAAAAAAAGACTAACTGCATGTATATGGTAAAATAAAGATCAAGAGATGTGAATAAAATGGGAAGTAAAAGGCTCCCTCTCTTTTCCACATCACCACAGTCCCACTCCTCAGAAATCACTACTGTTTGGTGTTCTGTGTATGCTTCAAGAAACAGCTTGTGATACACATATATGTCCTCATGACTTATATATATGATTTATATACAGACCATATGTATACCCCCAAAATATGTATATGTCATACACAGACTATGAAACATGCCTATTTTTCATCTGAAAAAGGATTATTCATTAATATACACTATTTTGAACCTTGCTTTTTATTTTACAATAGACTTGGGGTATCATTCCATATTGGTACATACAGATGAACTTCCTTTGGTAAAATATCTGCTTAATATTGTTTTCTGTTGTTAAGTGCTGCCAGTTGTTTCAGACCCATAACAAACCTATGGTACGACAGAAAGAACCGATGCCCAGTTTTACAGATGTTTAGAACTTATTTAATTAACCCTCTGCTTAGGATATATTTTAGCCTTCCTTTTTAATGGAGTGCAAAACAGTGGTAAATTTTCATTTTTCATGTCTGAGATACAGGTTTGATTTGGGATTAGAACATCTCAAGGGTAGTCGCCATCCACCTATCAGTGAAGGCTTTTGTGTTGCTATGGTGGTAAACAGGTTTCCATGGGCTTTCCAGACTAAGATGGACTAAAAAGAAAGGCCTGACAATCTACTTCCAAAAGGCAACCGGTGAAAACCCTATGGATCACCACAGTCATGTCAACAACCCATGATACATTTGATGCCATGAGCTGAGGGCAGCTACCAGCAAGAAACCACACTGCAGCGGTGACTCATTAGAGTTTTAGTCTGCATCTACCTGGTGACTGGTCAGGTTGAATACCTTCACATGTCTTTATTTCTACCTGTGTATCCTCTTTATCAGTCTCTTCACTTCAAAGACCTTTGAGAAATCTACCCCTCCCCGCTGTTTTTTTTTTTTAATTGACTTGTCTTCTTATTCTTGAGTTTCAAGAGTTCTTTTCATATTCTGGATAGAAATCTTTGATTACATTTGTGATGTACAAATGCCTCTGCCTATCACTCATCTTTTCATTCTCCTGAATGTCTTTCAGACTAGAAGTCCAATTTATGTTTTTCTTTTTATGGATTGTTCTTTTGCTGTTCTAAGAACTGTTCGCCTAAATTAACGAGTTTCTCCTATGTTTTCTTCTAGAGCTTTTACTGTCATAGATCTATGGACTGCTGGCCCCTTCTCCACTCCCTTTTTTTAATATGTGGTATAAAATGTTTATATTTTAAATATATAGTTACCTAAATTGTTAGAGGATTATTTGTTGAAAAGACTAACCTTTCTCTACCAACCCATCTTTGGATGTTTATGGGCAACTACTGCATTGATTTTTGCATATTTGTCAAAAACCAACTGATTGCCTACATATGGGTTTTTCTTGGGACTTTATTTTATTTCACTGGTTTACTTAACTGTATAGTATTCTACTATACTACCTTGATTGCTGTAGCTTTTAAACTCTCAAAGTAAGCCCTCTAACTTTTTCCTTTTAAAAGTAATTTTGGCTGATCTAGGTCTTATGCATATGAATTTCAGAATAAGCTTGTTAATATGCACACACAAAAAAACCATACTTCTGGGATTTGTGTGAGAATTGACATTATAAGAACATTGATTCCAGGATCAAGGGGAACGTAACAAAGAGGAAGTGCAGAAATCCTGGTGGGGACTGAGCATGATAGTGGGACAGGAGGAGAATCAAGGGAAATAGAGGAAAGAACTGGGAGGCAAAGGGCATTTATAGAG
>NW_022103896.1:14777621-14779129 GCF_000313985.2 Echinops telfairi
AAAAAAAAAAGAACATTGATTCTTTTGACTCATTCATATGACATAGCTCTCCATTTATTTAGGTTTTCTTTGATTTCTCTGAGCAATACTTTATAGTGTAGGTTGTTGCAGCATCTTGTTGGATATCCCAATTGGTATTTCATATTTTTGACATCATTATAAATAACATTTTACAAATGTTACTGCCCGATTGTTCATTTATATGCTATACAAATATAAAACGATTTTTGTTTATCAATTTTGTATCTCGCAAATGTGCAGAACTCACTTGTGAGTTCTAGTAGCCTTTGTATCGGTCCCACTGTATTTTGTCCACCGAGAGCTGGTTGTACTGAGCTGCTTCAGACCCAGATGCCCTTTCTTGCCCTACTGCACTGCCTAGAATTCCCAGAACAACGTTCAATGGAAGTGGTGAGAGCAGGTGTCCTTTCTTCTCGTCAGGAGACAAGCTTCCAGTTTTTAACCATAAACTAGTATGACAGTTTTAGGGTTTTCAAAGATGGTGCATTTCAAGAAGGATTTCGTTTAATCCTTTTTGTGCACACCTTTAGGTGGTCATCTAAGTTTTATTTCTTTCTTTTGCTCTGTTAACAGGGTGGATTACACATATCTTAAAAATGTTACATGCACCTTGCACTTCAGGAATAAACATTGCTTGGCCATTTAAAATGATCCTTTATATATATGTATTTGGATTCAGTCTGCTAAAATTTTGGTTAGAATTTTTGCATCTATTTTCAGGAGAGTTAACGGTGTGTAGTTTTCTGTTATTATAATGTCTTTGGTATTATGGTGTCTCATTGAATGAAGGTAGTATTTCCTTCTCTTAAATTTGTTAGGAAAACTTTGGGGAGAATTGGTATTATTTCTTCCTTAAATATTTGGTAGAATTTAATAACAAGCCACATGGACCTGAGATTTTCTTTCTGGGAAATGTTTATAACTACAAATTCATTAAGGAGAAAAAAAGATACAACACTAATCAAGCTATGTATATAAATGAGCTTTGTTAACTTTTATACCTTTCAAGGAATCTGTTCACCTCATCTGTGCTGGCTTCATTGGCTCAAGTTTTTCTCAGTGTTAAATATATTATTCTCTTAGAATATGTAGTATATAATGTCTACATCTTGTTCTAATTTCGGCCACTGTATCATCTTTCTCGTTTAAAATAGTTTTATTGGCACAGAATTCACCTATCACATAATTTAGGAGTTCAATCACAGTAAGAAGAGTTGTGCAATCATCACCATAACCAATTTCATAGCATTTTCTTCTTGTGCTCATTGTTGTTCGCTCCTCGTTTCCTCGCAATCTCCCTGCCATGGCCCTAGGTAATTACTAATCCAGTTACTGTCTACATAGATTTACCTCTCTTGGATTTCTTATACAGAAAATCATACAAAGTACAAACAAGAAACAAACAAAACAAAAAAACTCGGCAACAATGGCAAAACAGGGAACAACCTCAATCGAGAAGAAAAAACTATTAAAAACTGAAACAACTT
>NW_022103896.1:14780289-14794149 GCF_000313985.2 Echinops telfairi
AGCTTTCTTTTGATTAGTGTCAGCATGTTCCTCCATTCGTTTACTTTTAATCTATCTGTGTGTTTATCTTTAAGTGGGTTTCATATAGGCAGCATAGAGTTGAAGTCTTTCTTTTATATCCATTCTTCTAATCTCTATTTCTTAGCTACTATGCATAGACCATTTACATTTAAGAGGATTACCGTATATACTCGAGTATAAGCTGACCTGAATATCAGCCGAGGCACCTAATTTTCCCACAAAAACTATATTAACAATGTTCTGAAAAAACTAAGTTTATACACGAGTATATTCAGTACTTATAGATTAGGTTCAAATTTACCATCTTGCATTTTGTTTTCCAGTGTCCTATCTGCTCTTTTGTCCTGGTATCTTTTTAACTGAGACAGTCCTGATTCCATAGTTTCTTCTTCGGAGGCTTATTAATTATTAGCACTTTGCCATAGTCTTATGTAGAACCCAGGGGTGCAGCGATCAAAGTACTGGGCTGTTAACCAAAAGGTTGGCAGTTAGAAGCTATCAGTTACCTCTTGAGAAAGAGTTGACATTTACAGCCTTGGGAGTCCTATGGAACAGTTCTACTCTGCCCTAGAGGGCCGAAATGAATTGGAATCAACTTGAGTTTTTCTTTCGTTTTTTAAATAATGGATACTTTTGTTTGTCCTTAACTTATCACAGTCTACCTTCAACTGATATCATTGAACTCCGTGCTTATTTTAAGAACTTTTCAACAGCATTTCTCTTTCTCCTATCCTCATCTTTCTGCAAAAGGCGCCCTGGTGGTGTAGTGGGTTGAGTAGGGCAGGTGGAAGACACCAGGTGTTCCACGGGAGAAGGATGAGGCCTTCTGCTCTCGTCCACATTGACAGCCTTGTAATGCCCACGAGCAGTTCTCCTCCATTCATAGGGTCCCTAGTGGTCAGAGTTGACCAAATGGCAGTGGAAGGGAGAGCCTGCGTGCAACTGCTGCTGTACATTTTACTTCCACATATACTGGATGCCTCAAAAAGATCTTGTTCTTCAAAAAATCATATCATTGTGAATGAGGGGGAGTGCTGATTGGGGATCCAAAGCCCATCTGTAGACAACTGGACACCCCCTTACAAAAGAGTCGCGGGGAGGAGACGAGCCAGTCAGGGTACAGTGCAACAATGATGAAACATACAATTTTCCTCTAGTTCCTAAATGCTTCCTTCCAACGCACTATCAGGATCCCAATTCTACCTTACAAATCCGGCTAGACCAGAGGATGTACATTGGTACAGATAGGAACCAGAAACACAGGGAATCCAAGACGGATGATCCCTTCAGGACCAGTGGTGAGAGTGGCGATATGGGGAGGGTGGAGGGAAGGAGGGGTAGAAAGGGGGAACTTGATTACAAGGATCTACATATAACCTCCTCCCTGGGGGACGGACAACAGAAAAGTGGGTGAAGGGAGATGTCAGACGTGTAAGATATGACAAAAGAATAATAATTTATAAATTATCAAGGGTTCATGAGGGAGGGAGGGGGAAAATGAGGAGCTGATACCAAGGGCTCAAGCAGAAATCAAATGTTTTGAGAATGATGATAGCAACAAATGTACAAATGTTGTTGACACAATGGATGGATATATGGATTGTGATAAGAGTTGTAGGAGCCCCCAATAAAATGATTTTTAAAAAGGTATCATTCTTATTTTCTCTTTTAAAAATTGATGACCACTTAAAGAGGTTGAAAAATATATTTGTGTACTTTTGAGAGGCTTCAAAAAGTTCATGTACAAATTTCATTATTGTTTAATCCCCTTTCCCCCACAAACTTTTTGAAGCTTCCTCATCTATCTACATGTATTTCATACATATCTGAAAGGGCTTTTAAAACTTTGTAGAGGAAGAAAACGAAAAGATAACGGAATTCTTCCATAAGCATTTTCAACTACATATATCCGGCTCCTTGTAGCTATGGCTAATGGGACTGTGTGGATGCAGGCACTACTGCCCGGCGAGGGTTCTGAGCACAGCTCCCTCCACTTCTGCAGAAGGTGGCTTCCTCACCTGCAGGTGCTCGCTCATGCTCCTGTCAGCACTGCAGGGAGACCCTTTGGATGGCCACATTCCTCCCCGGATGCAGCATTCTCCTTGCAGCCATCCCAGCTGCCCTGCACTCCCAGCGTCATCTCCCATCTCCACCACTCCGGGTCTTCATGTCCCTGCGCCAAGGCCCAGGGGCTCTCCCCAGGGGGTTAGCGGGATCAGTCATGCAGATTACTCAATCTTCATTTGTACCCCCCCCCCACCGCCCCCTGCAATGCTAGACCTGGAGGAGAATCTGAAATTCTGATTCCAGCTTTTGATGTGATATAACATCTGTGATACAATAGATGCTGTGCTCAATATTACCACATATCTGCCTTTGGTTTTGCGTGTGTCTCTTTGGGAAACCAATGACTTCTCGTGTTGCTGTGAAAGGACAGTTAGGTTTTAAACTCAACTGGTTTGCCAACTCACCTCCAGCAAGGTTGTGCCAGTCAGCAGTCCTACTAACAACTTTGAAAATGCCTAGACTCTGCAATACCGGGTATGAGCGAGCCTCCATGTACATCTTTTTACTGATTTGGTAGGCAAACATTTATTATATTTTCATCTCTTCTGTTAAGTTAGACACTTGTTTATATGCTTATTAGTGACAGGTATTTCTTTTTTTCGAACCACCCGCTTATGTCCTTTGATTAAATGTAATAATAGTAATTGGTTTGGCCTTTTCCCATTGCCCGTAAGAAATCTTTGTGCTGGGAATTGCATTCCATCACATGAATTACATCTCCCACCCTCAGTGGGTGTTTTGGTTTTTGACACAATTCAGAGTATGTTTTGTCAGAAATAATTTTTAAATTTCTAAGTAGTCCAATTGAATGGTCATTTTTTTGGTACGGCTTCTATAGTTTGCACCCTTCTGGATACACAGATGCCCATGGGACATGCAGGTGCTAAATTCATAATTAATAAATGATACGCAATCTAGGTTCTTTTTTTTAAACTGCAATTAGTAACAAAATTGCTACACTGAGTGGATGTGACTTAGGTTGATCAAGATCTGATGGGCAGCTGTCTTTGATTAACGAAACATAGAAGACAGAAGTTCTTGGTAGTCATATGGTGTAACGGATCACTTTTACACAGCCTTTCTCACCAAGCTGTCGTAATTCCCACCAAGTGACTGGGCGGGGCTATGCCAATGTGGCCTATCAGGGGGACTCTACAGATCATTCACAATGTAAATGCACCTGTGTGAGTGTGGGGACCACGCAAATAAGGTGTATGGAACCCTAATGAGGGGGTCGGTTAGTTCTGCCATCTTGCTAGGCTTACAATGAGTTACTCGAGAGGTGGAGGGGCCTCACTAGTTCCAAGAAGAGGTGGAAGGCATCCTTTGGGCCGAGGGTCCCTGTGCTGAGAACTTCCTAGGCCGAGGAGACAGAGAACTGTCACACTGGGGACGCCACAAGATGGTGAGGAGTGGCAAGCATGGCAGAGAATCGGCAGCAGCAGCAGCAGAAACAGGGCACAAAGGAGGATGCCTGCAGGCAGGTTGGCAGAATTAGGCTTGCTGACACACAGAATGAGAGCTGAGAGCCCTACAGACTGATGCTCAAAGGCAGAGCAGGATGGCCCTGGGCACTTATTAAAGGAATGAGAGAGCTTTGTGACCATTGTTCGAGCAGGACAGAGCCTAGGCGGAGGCTGAGCACCTGAAGAGGTGAGCTTGTTGGCATGGCTGAGGAGCTGTTCTGTTTCCCGAGTGGCTCCTGATGAGGAACTGTAGCTGATTGCTATTGCTCTTCGGTACCTGCAAGTCAGTCCCGACTCACAGCACAATCGAAAGGAACACGCACTGCCTGGTCCTGCACCACCATCAATGTTGCAGCCACTGCCAGCCCCTCTCTTTCAGGGTTTTCCTCTTTCTCGCTGCCCTTCTACTTGTACTGAGCGAGCTGGCCTTTTGCAGGGACGAGTAGGTCTCTTCCAATCACAGGTTCAAAGTATGTGAGAGGAAGTCTGGCCGCCCTCACTCCTCAGGAGCATTCTGGCTGTATTTCCTCCGAGACAGATTGGTTTGTTCTTCTGGCGGTCCAGGGGATTTTCGATGTTCTTTGCATCAGTTCTTTACTGGTCTCCCTTATTCATTGTCCAGTTGCCACATGAACACGAGGGAATCAAAAACACCATAGTTTGGGGACACGTTAGTCTTTAAAGTAACAGCTTAGCTCTTTACCACTTTCAACAGATCTTGTGCAGTAGTTACCCAATGCAATATGCCCTTCGATGTCCCGAGTGCTGGTTCCATGAGCACTGATGGAGGAGCCAAATCAGATGGAATTCTTGACAAGTTCAATCTTATTTCCATGCATCACAATACTGTCTATTGGTCTAGTGGCAATTTTGGTTTTCTTTACCAATGAAAATGAGTTGTAATCCAGAAGGGTGGCTGCAGTGTTTGATCTTTATCAGCAGGTGCTTCAAGTTCTCCTAGCTTCCAGAAGCAAGGTTGCCATCAGCATCTCACGGGGTGTTAACCAGTCTTCTTCCAGCCCTGATGCCACATGCTTCTTTGTACCACCCAGCTTCTCACGTGATTTGCTCAGCATCCAGACTGAATAAATATGGTGCAAGGATACAGCTCTGGATGCACACCTTTCTTGACTTTGAACCATGCATTATCTTCATGTTCTGTTTGAATGACTGCTTCCTGGTTTGAGCACAATGAAGTGTTCTGGGATCCCCCTTCTTTACAATGGTAACCGTAGTTTGTTATGACACATACAGTCAAATCCCGTTGCATCGTCAATGAAACACAAGTGAACATCTTTCTAGTGTTCTCTGCATTCAGCCACGATCCACCTGACATCAGCAGTGACATCCCTTGTTCTGCATCTTCTTGGAATCCAGCTTGGAGTTCTGGCACTTTCCTGTCGACATACTCCTGCAAAAAGCTCTGAATGATCGTTAGCAAACTTGTACCTGTGGCATTAATGATACTGTCCACTAATGTCCACTCTCCGCTGGGTCACCTTTCTTTGGAGTGGGCACAAATCCTGATCTCTCCAGTGAGCTCGCAGCTTCTTCTAGAGTAGCTGTCCCTAAATTTCTCAGCACAGACTAGTGGGTGCTTCCCAAGCGCACTGGTCTCTTGATGCATTACAATTGGTGTTCTGTCAATTCTTGGACCCTTGGTTTTCATTAATACCTTCAGTGTAGCGAGGACGTCTTCCTTCAATACCATAGGTTCTTGATCACACGCTACCTCTTGAAATCACTGAATGCTGATCAGTTCTTTTTGACACAGCGATTCTGTGCATTCCTTCCATCTTCTATTGTTTTCTCCCAGTGCATGGCCTTAATCCATTGATTTTTTAAAAACCGCTTCCTTGATATATATAATCACACAACATAAAATTCAATGGTTTGAATATATTAAAAAGTTGTGCCGTCATCACCTGTGATAAGTTTTTTTGTGTGTGTACCAACATGGCACCTGTAAGAAGATACGGGTGGAGTTTAGCTTGCCAATCAGTTCGCAGCTGAATGACCTTTATTTTTATTTTATTTTTCTTGAATGACCTCCTTTAGAGGTGCGATCGAGGTAAATGGTTCTCTCTGGAGGCCGGTTCCTCTCTCTGCCTTCATCTTCATGCCGGCAAGCCACTCTGACACCTGCCAGAGCCCCGGAGATGCATTCGCTGACCCCACCGGCTGGTGATAGTCTCCCGTTAGGTATCATTGCTTGTAACTGCATGAGTCTCAAGAGGGACTTATGGACTAGTATCAGACTTATGGGCTTGAGTTGGACTGGGCTGGGACGTTTTTTGCGATATATAAAATTACTTCGTGATACAAAGTTATTTCTTACACATATGAGTGTCTCTGGATTTGTTTCTCTAGTCAACCTGGCCTAACACATTGGATTTTAGAACATCCTCTGCATTTTTGTACTCATGATTAGTGCACCATTTCCCCTGCAGCCACCCCCGCCATCACCAACCCTTAGAAACTATTAATCTAGTTAATATCTCTATAGATTTACCTATCCTGGATTTCATACAAAGAAAATCATACACCCCATTCTCAAGAACAATAACAAAATAAAATACAGAAAAACTTCAATCCAAAAGAAAGCAGAAAACAACAAAGGGGAAAACAAATCATAAGATGTTAAATTTAAACCTAACTATGGCAGCATCTATTCCACTTTCCAATGCCTTTTATCTGAGAGCAAGGCAATTCACATCCTTGGTCCATGGTCTGAGGGAATCCAGTGGAAGTTTAATTGCTGAAGGAACATCTGCAAATGTATTTTGTGCTTTCACTGTCATCCTAAACTTTCTGCACACCAGGTGCTCAGAATTTAAGGTCGAATACAATTCCCTCCTATGATCTTGGGTTTTATTATTTACAATCCTAGGATCACATGGGCTGATGTGCTGCTTCTGTGTAGATTTAGCTGACAGCTCACTTAAGAGTGCTGCTTGTTTTAAGATAAGTTTTTAAGACCCCAGACACTATTCTTTTTGATAGCCCAGCACTATCTGATTCTATCACCACACTTTGCTATCGCTCCCATATCATCTTCAGTGACCCTTTCATGAGGGTAAGTGTTGAGCAGGGTTGCCTCATAAGAACTAATTGTTCTTAGGTTAGGGTACAGCAGGGGTCCTCAAACTTTTTAAACAGGGGGCCAGTTCACTGTCCCTCAGACCGTTGGAGGGCAAGAGTATAGTTTAAAAAAAAACAACCTATGAACAAATTCCTATGCACACTGCACATATCTTATTTTGAAGTAAAAAAAACAAAACAGGCAAAAACACCCGGCGGGCTGGATAAATGTCCTCCGTGGACTGCATGCGGCCTGCGGGCTGTAGTTTGAGGACCCCTGGCTTACAGTGAAGTGCGAGCTCAAAATCCCTTCATGTATCTAAGGTTTATATAGATCCCTGTTCTACTTTAGGGGCAGCCTTACCAGCTTTAAAAAAATCATTTTACTAGGGGCTCATACAACTCTTATCACAAACCATGCATACATCCATTGTGTCAAGCACGTTTGTTACCATCATCATTCTCAAAATGTGCTTTGTACTTGAACTCGGTATCAACTCCTTTTTTCCCCTCTCTCCCCGGCCCCCTCCCTCATGAACCCTTGATAATTTATAAATTACTATTATTTTGTCATGTCTTACACTGTCCGAGGTCTCCTTTGACCCACTTTTCTGTTGTCCATCCCCCAGGGAGGGGGCTATATCCTTACCAGCTTTTGAAGAGACAATATAAGTAGCCTCTATGGGACCTTTGGTAATTCTGTTAATAGTGTCGTTAAACTAGCCAAGCATATAGAAGTTAACATACTACTGAGATAACTTGAATATTCATACACCTTCCTTCTTCTTTAATACTGCGTGAATCTCTCTGTCACTTCCCTCTTAAACCGGCAATCGTGAGTAAGGGCTGTGAGTTTTATGTGTGGCCAGTGCAATGGATGATGAGACCCAGGGGAGAAGTCGAGTGCCTCTCTGGTGTCGGAGCTGGTGGAAAGGTTGGGGGGTTGAGGCATGCTTGACCTCCCCTCACAGGAACCAGCCTTGGGCAGATGTTGATGGTGACTCTTCCTCTCCCTCAAGGAGTTAGAGGAGAACCTTTGATGCTTGGCCAAGCCCTCTGACAGCACTTTACTCGAGAAGACTTCAAAGCACGGAGAAGTATAGAGTTTGGGTGTTGGGGAGGGTGGTTGTAGACTGTTGTTTTAAATCAGTCTTCTTGTCCCTCATCTTTAGGGCTCACGAGGAAGAAAGAAGTCATTCCAAGACATGCTGGTTGGTCCTAATAAAGCTTCTACAGTCTGGATTCTCCCTCCCAAATGCCCTCCAGCCCCATCTCCCTTACTTGGGTGGCTGGAGTCATCCACATACTTGGAATGGCCTTTGTACTTTGTCATATACTTTCCTCATACTGTTGCCTAATTGCTTTCTGTAAGCTCTCCTTTCCCAACAGGGCAGTTGTCTACTTTAGTGTTGAGCTATGTGCTACCCACATGCTTTCGGCGAAAGCCAGAACCTGTGTAAACAGGAAACCTCTCAGAGAAAGAAAATGCAATCTTCCCCACTACATAGTGCCTGAAAAACGGTTACTGTTGTGGATCCGAGTGGAGAACTGGTTGAGCGCCCAAGAGTAATGCAGTCCTGGTGAGCACCGGCTAGCCCAGATGTCTCCGCAGCTAAGTGTTTGACTTAGCTTAATTAAGCTCCCAACTTAATTAAGGGTGTCCTCGTGGAAGGAAGGAGGGGATGCTAGTGGTGTAGTGGTTACCAGTTGGGCTGTGATCCACAGGTCAGCAATTCAAAACCACCTTGGGAGAAAGATGGGGCTTTCTACTCGAGTACAGCGTTACAGTCTCGGAAACGCACAGGGGCAGTTCTACCATGTTCTCCACGGCCACGATGGGGCAGAACTGACTCGATGGCAGTGAGTCTGGTTTTGGTGGAAGGGAGAAAAACTGTGCAGACATTACCTCCAACTGGAAGACCGACATCCGCCCGGAGATGGCACTGGTCAGTGTCGGGAAAATGAAGGTGCCCCTCCCCCCCACCCCCTGAACAGTTTTCAGCGGTACAATGACCAAGGACGAGAGGTTACCAGTGCTGACATTTCCTAGGGGGACAGGCACTGCCCTCCAGCACGGGTCTACTCTATAGGCTGCTGGAGGAGGAGGGTGCCATCCAGGTTTCGAGAGCAGGGTAGGGGTGGTAACAAGCCCATCCAAGTCATTAATCAATGGTAGCCTTACTAGCCCATGAGGGAGATACCATCATTCCCATTTGGTAGATACGGAAACCGACACTCCAAAAAGCACTCCCCCTCCCCCCCAACCTAAACTCACTGCCACTGAGTGGATTCTGACTCGTGGCGGCCTGACAGGGCAGGGCTGAACTGCCCCTGTGAGTTTCAGAGACGGTAACTCTTTATAGGAGTAGAAAGCCTCATCTTTCTGGTGGTGTAGCCTCATCTTTCTCCCTGGGAGTGGCTGGAGATTTCAAAATGCTGTCCTCAGGGTTAGCAGCCCCACCTGGAACCACTCCACCATCAGGCCTCTTCCCCAGGCTCGGGGGCATGCAGTTACCTAGCTAGCAGAAGGGGGTGGCCAATTTTGAATGCAGGCCCGCCTGCTTTTCAAGGCTCTGGCTCCTAACTATTCCCCAGGCACCTAATTTCAGCCTCAGGGCAACACTAGAAGGGAAGCTTCCCCACATAGTTGACCTGGAGACTGGAGCAATAGCCGGAGGCCCAGGCAGGTCTGTGTCTACTGCCTGTATGCTACAGACTACCCAAAGTGCCCTTATTCCTCCATTTCTGAACTCTGGTGTCCACCTGCTCCCCCTGAGCGCCCCCCCCCCCTGAAAAGCAAAGGAAAAGGAAGAAAAGGGTCAGGTCTCGTGAAAAGACCGTGGTGGAGGAGACGCTATGCTTGACCGCTCTTCCACGTCGGCATTGGCTCCTGGGAGCCCGGTGTCTAATGTTCCCTCCATCCTTCAGCACGGCTCCAGTCCCACCTTCAGGGAGATAAAGAAGTTGCTCTCAGTGGCCTTGCATGACACCTTGCCATGCCTCTGCTGGGACCGGATTTTCTCCAGGCAGGCACACACGCCAACAGCACCTCCACACAGAAAACGGGGATGAAGGAATTACGCCAAATAGCCCACACATTACTGAATGAGCTGTTTGGATACAAAGACAGTCCTGCGCTGCTCAGACCAGCCTGTTTGCCCGACTCGCGTCTTCCTGAAGTGCTGTATCATGGACAGCTAGCAGGCCGTGCAAGCGTGGTTTATAGGTGGTGAAGGCGCTCAATGGATCTCTACAGGGCACGGGCACTGGCACTGACGAAGGAAGCGATGCCAGAAGCCCAGCTCCGCAAGCTGCCAGTGGGGGAGAAAGGGACCCTGGCAAACACCAGACACCTGGCCTTGGCTGTCTTCTGGGTGTGGTCAAGTGCTTAAAAAATGCAGGGCTACTTGAGAGGAAACTGCAAAAGGCACGACTCAGCTGCGTGCTGGGCCTTGGAGGGGCGTTTGGGGCCAAGGGGGCGGCACACAGGGACATGCCCTGTAGCTTCAGTATCCACCCAGGTAATGAAGACTTGACTTCTACTTGCAAAATTACCTGTAGTCATTCAACTCCAATTTCTGAAGGCTTGCTATCCACATGCCAATCTGTCCCATCTTCCACCACTCTAGACGAGAGTCCTTCAAACGCTAGGTTGCCTTACACTGCTACAACAGGGATGCCCACATGGTCTCCTCGGTTGCCCGAGCCCAGTGAGCATGCATCAGAGCCAGCATCTGGCTGTCAGAGGTGGGGTGCCTCAGGATCTTAGGGCCATTACCAGGCTCCCTCAAATGTCTCAGGAGCACACGTGGGGTGGTTCAGTGAGCGTTGGGTTGCTAACTGCAAGTTCAGCTGTTCCAATCCATCAGCTGTTAGCACCAGTAAAGATGGACGGCACCGCAGCAACCCTGTACAGAGTTGCTACGAGTTGGAATCGGCTTGATGGCAGTGGGGTTTTGTTTTTCCTCTGTCTCACTTTGTCCTGCTAAATAAATTTCTCCTGCCTTCTGAGATAAATAATATAGAGTGTGTGTGTGTGTGTGTGTGTGTGTGTGTGTTGGGGGAGCGGGGGTTCCATTCTTGTCACAGGACTTTAAGGTGTCACCTTCAGTCTATGGCGAAATATGGGACTGAGTCCTGAAGCCCTGGGGCTGAGAGTGACGGGAAAGGAGTGTGACATCGCGAGCTGCTAGGGTTTAGGGACCCCGGTCCTCAGCCCAGTGGAAGTTGACCACAGGAGCTGCGGAGCTGGCAAGTCTGGGGGCCTGTTCCGTCCCAGTGCGGTCACGCTAAGTCAGGCCTATCTGTCATCAGATACAAATTTCGAACTTGCACCTGGTTCACACTGGGCACCCAAACCTTTATGATTTCTTTGTGTGTTTTTCACATGCTGTGTTTAGCATTGGGGTACTGTGGAACTGCTGCATGAGAACCTTTGAAAAGATGGACCCCACTGCTGTTCCTTTCGCCCAAGAACTGATGTCTCTCAGATCGGCCCGTCCCTAGCTTCCAGGCCTCCTCTTCAGCCCGCTTCCTGAGGTTCTGGCTTCAGCTGCCTCCTTATTGCGTCCTGAACCCACGGGCATTCCAGGCCCAGTTTCCTTTGCCTGGACTGTTTTCTCCCCCTTGTCCTTGTCTGCTTCTCTTGCTGTCCATGCCAGTCCCTTCTAGGGCAGTGCAAAGGTCACTTCTCAGAGAGGCCTTCTCTGACCCCTCTTCTCAGGTATGGTCCTCATTCTTTCTCAAACCAACTAGCTGGCCCCTGCTAACCCCACTCCATCCTGCCACTCGGCAGAACACTCACTCCTACACCCCTCATAGCTACAGGAATCCCTGGGTGGTGGAAATGAATATGCAAGGCTCCTAACCCAAAGCTTAGAGGTTCAAGTCTATCCAGAGATGACGCAGAAGGAAAGCCTGGTGACCTAATTCTGAAATATCAGCCCTGAATACCCTATGGAGCACAGTTCTATGCTCACACAAGAGGGGTTGCCACCGGTTGGAATTCTACAGCTTGGCACCTCTTCCTCCTCGTGGTCCTGTCCAGAATGCTTTCTAAGACCTGGCTCTGCCACCCTAACTTTTGGTGGCCCTAGGGTGGAACAAGGGGGAGTATGTTTTAGACAGTTTTCTAATAATGCTTCGCACCAGAAAGGTTTCTATCAGCTTTGAGGAAACAGAATTAGAAAAACAAAACTAAAACACTCGCCAAGCATCTCACATCTCACTTTAATGTTTCAGCTTTGGTGCATCTCTAAATCACAACAAGCCTAAAACCCCTGAAACACCCAGGGCCAGAGACACGAACGTCTCGGGATGATTTCTTCTCTAACCCAGTCGGGATCTGTTTTTGAGAAAACCAAGAGTCTCTCGATTCTATTTCATCCAGTATGAGCACACAAACATTCCAAATGTCTTTCCTTCCAAGCAAGACACTGAGTTCTCAGGATTTCTTTCCACCCAGCTAAGGGGGAAATCCCTGATGACTTCAGCTGAAGGCTTCTTAACCAGGAAAAGACTTCAAATACCACTCACCAGGAAATTGACCATTTACAGGAAAAAAAGGGGAAATGCTGACATATTGTATAATGTGCTATGACTACTGCACGGCTTATCAATTGAACGGCAGACTCATGCTGACCACTGATTAGGAATTTCTAGTGACATCACACACTGTGTTAGAGCCAGATGAGCTGGTGACACAGTCCAGGATTCCCTGAAAGGTGAAGACAGATGTCCATCTTTGGAGAGTTAAAACTAACAACGACAAAAAACAATAGGTCTAGCTTTCGCCCCACTTTCTTTCCAGATTTCTACCAAGTTTCTGTCTTTCAACTGAAGCAAAGAGCTGAGCTACAGAGAATGGAGGCGAGTACTCTTCTTGCTGGTTTCTACCACTTGGAAAGGAATTACAAGGATCTGCTAGTCTCTAGCTGTGAGCGTTTCCGGGACAAGCCCTCTGCTGGTAGGCCACACAAATGCCTTAGTAGGGCACCCAGAACAGCATCCCCCTCCCTCACTTGTGCCACCCCTTCTCAGTTACACACAGAAGACAGGGTGGAAGCACTTAACTACTAGGGAGCAGCGTTGAGCTATCAACTCATCTGATGAAACCAATTGTGGTCCAGTTGTAGTCATTATCTAACATCAAAAACGAGCTCACCATTAGCACTGGCTTTCCCCCACCCCTTTGTAATCTATGGAAACGCATCAATAGACTATACTCTTTATTACTGTTCTGTGATTGTGGCAGATTTGTTATAAACCACCAGGGATTTCACCAACACATCTCACTAATCTGTCATTTGTGCAACAGCAGGTGTGGGGTGAGTACAAGCCCCTCAGTGAAGGAACAAGAAGAGAAGAGGGAAGATGCTCATGGCGTTACAGTGACTCAGTCCCGAAGTTAGACTCCACTTCGGTTCACATGTAGTCTGATGCATGGATTTGTGAGGATGGTGTTGGCTGAGAGAACAATAAACAAACAAGCAACCCCCTACTGAAGAATGAATGAGAAGATTAAGGACTTAAAGCAACCAGGGCTGTCCATGTAATTATGGAAAAATTAGAGTGAAAAGTATCTATAATGTGGGTCTTCATCTGGAAAGCCATAGTGAGTGTTCAGAACAGAAAGCTATTACACATATTCCTTCTACCTAATTGGGATCATTTATCGGGGTACTTGTTTGAGCCAGGTTTTTGTCCCAAGCCCTGCCTATACATTATCTCTTTTAATCCCCATGACAATCCAATAACGTTCCAATTCTCAACTCGGGATGGAAAAGCTGAGAAGCCAAGAGATTAAATAACCTGTTTCCAATCTCTCAGTCGGGGAGCTGGGCACGGAAGTCCCTTCTGGCCAACCAGAGATGGGGCTCTTGGCTGAGCACGTGTCCTCTCTCCTGGGGCATTTGGAGCTGGCATCTCCAAAGCGCTCTTTGGACCTAAGCGAAATGTCCCAAGTATTTGCCGACGCTTCGTCCTCCTCATTACACAGACTACTAGAGTTTCCCATTTCTTGTTTCTGTTTAATCGTCTCTCACTCTGCTTCAAGGTCTGTTTCAATACCACCTATCGCGGTGGGAATGAAAAGGACACAGACTTCTAACCTACATGGTTTATGATCTTTCTGAGGTTCTCACAGTGGAGCTTTTAACATTTCCTTCTTAAAACAAAACAGAACACCTTCCAGCCCCAGACTGGTGCTTCTTGTTTGGACAATCCA
>NW_022103896.1:14794822-14795982 GCF_000313985.2 Echinops telfairi
ACACACACACACACACACACACACACACACACACACACACCAGGGCTCCAAAAGGAAGGGCGGGGCAAATGGCTCTCAATGACCTTTTTATCTGCTAGCCCCATGACTCAGTTTTCAACCATCTGGAAGTGAAACAGGTATCTTATTTCCCCTCTGAGCTCACCACGCTCCCTTCCCCAGATACAACCTCTAACCTCCAGTCTCTGAGCAGCCAGAAGCCAATGACTGAAGACGAGGCAACTTTGGGTTGTTGTTCCCTCAGCCTGTGTGGCTGGAAGTCATCTGAACAACATAAAAAACACCACAAGGGGGGGGGGGAATCAAAGGAAATCAAGAAACACACGAAGTGAGGCCTGAGAGTCAGAGCCGATCACCGCCTTACAGTCAGGCCATGGAGGGAGTCGGGAGACTGGTCTCTTTTTATTTGGAATTCTATGGTACTGAGAGAATGACACCAGGCCCTCAGAGAGTTCAGAGTTTCAACTGACTGAGAGATGTACATGCAACTGTGTCATGTACATGCAACATGCTCAACCGTCTAGGGCAGTGGTTCTCAACCTTCCTAAGGCTGAGACCCTTTCAAACAATTCTTCATGTGTGGTGACCGTCCCAACCATAAAATTATTTTCCTTACTACTTCTCACTGTCATTTTGCTACTGTTATGAATAGGGCGACCCCTGTGAAAAGGTCATTCGACCCCCAAAGGGGTCACAACCCACAGGTTGAGAACTGCTGGTCTAGGGGCTGGATCAGCTCCGAGAGGGCCACACTCTGCCCTCTGAGGTCCCTGCCACATCCCCCAGTTACAAGAGCCGCTGCGGCCTCCAGGGCCACTGTGGTTTGGTCAGGGAACCTCTTCTGACCCTACAATTGTGTTGGTTTAGACACAAGTCCCTACAGTTGATGAGTTTATTCTCCATGCTTGGCGGCTTCTTGCTGGAAGGAAGGTGTCACCCCCCCCCACCCCCCCACCCCCAGATCCCAGCAGACATCCTCAGCAGTACAACAAGGAGGTGTGAGCCGCTGGCTGGGAGGCAGCACTCTTATCATCTACTGAAAGATCTAGGGCTTGTCCTGTGCTGCAGGAAGGGACAACCAGGTCCCAGAGACTTGTCCACTAGGGTCTTCCAATTGGTGACCCCACAGCCCTGAGGGATAA
>NW_022103896.1:14796115-14807092 GCF_000313985.2 Echinops telfairi
TAGCCATTGGCTGGCAGGCTGCTTCTTTTCCACATCACACACAAGGCATCTTCATGCAGTGCACCAGGCTCATAGGTACCTGCCCATCCAGCGGCTGGAGGGTTCTAAACACAGTCTTGTTCATCCCATTGGAAGGAGGGGCTGCTTTTTTTTTTTTAAGAAGAGAAAATGCCTTGCCTCTGGCTAAGGGGCTTGAAGTTGACTACCTGCTAGGTTGCCCCTGGACCAGAATGCTCCTCGGTGCTGAAGAAGAAGTGGGGGGAACAAAAAGGGGGGGGGCTCCTTCCTCCATGCTAAGTAGGAAGGGAGCTGGCCCACAAGTGACTGCCAATGGGGTAGGACACTCTGCCCTCACTGGCCAGTGGCTACTATCTTCACAGGCCCTGGCTGCCACTGGAATGGTGAAGCAGTAACACGAATAGTTAACATTCCAGCTGGCTGACTACATGTGTGCCCAGGGCAGCTCTAAGTCCTTCATATGCAGGGACTCAATAACCCTCCTCTCATGACTTCAAGGAGGGAGGCACCATTACCATCCCCCCTTTCACAGCAGGGGTGGGGGTGGGGAAACAGAAGCTCCACCAGATGAAGGATTTTGCCTGGATTAAGCCACCCTTACGATGGGTGATCAGGAGTACAGAGAGTCTGACTCTGGGGTTCCTGCCTTTCACCATTATGCTAAACAATGCAGGCTGGGTATCAAGGCCCGGGCCATCCTCTTAGACCAGGTTACTCCCGGCACGGCACCGTGGGAAGGCTCAGGAGTGCTGGGCTCGGATAAGGCAGTGAGAAGGAAATGTGCCACTTTCCCAGTTCATGCTGATCGCTCGGAGCAATTATGCAGCTCAGGAAACATCTCTCTGAAATACCACCGAGTATGTCAGACTAGGGTCTTTGTGAAGTCGGGTCTTCCCTACTGTGTCCCTTTATGCATCCAGACTCAAGTACATTCACTGGAGTGAGAGAGCGAGAGAGGAAACCACAATTTGGGCACTGGCGGTCCCTAGAGGGGAGCAAAGGGCAGTGTTTCATTCAACTGTGCACAGGGTTGCTATGGGTCGGAACCAACTCGAGAGCACCTAACAACAACAGAGGAGTGGCTGTTGTCATTGTTAGGTGCCATCGAGTCAGCTCGAACCCACAGTGACCCTGTGCACGACCGAACAAAACAATGCATGGTCCTCACCATCCCCCAACCACCCTGAAGCCTAAGCCCATGTTGCAGCCACGGGGTCAATCCATCTCATGGAGGGCCTTCCTCGGCCACTTCTAGGCCTTCAGTCTCTGACAGTGTTCCCAAGCTCTGCATACGGTTTTCAGGGGAGCCTTCCTTCAAAGTGGGGAGCCGAGTCCTTCTTTGTTCAACATTCTACCCATCCAAGCTGGAAACCTCACAGCTGCCCTTCACGTTGAAAGCCTCTCCTTTGTCTTCTTAATTCAGATCGCCCCTAAATGTTGTCACTTCTCCTTTAGAAGGTCCTCAGGCTACGTCTTCCTCTTTGTTTCCATTTCACTGCCTCCAAGTAGGCCCCAGTCTCTTGCTGAAACCGCTGTAGCCCTTGCTCACTCGCTCCCTGGTTTCTACTGTTCAGAGCATGCTTCACAGGCATAACGGTCAGCCTGGTGAAGACTCACATCCATCTCATCACTTCTCTGCCTAACCACCTTCCCTGGCCCTCACAGGTAAAGTTCACAGTCAATAGGAAGAGGGTTGGAGCTGTAACTTATACTAAATCTTTTGTTAGGAACTTTCTATACCATTTATTTTATCATCACAGCAATGCCACTGAATGGAAAATATGAGAGGGACTTCAAAGGGGTCATGAAAAAAACATAAAGAGATAACAGAATCTTTCCATGAATGTTTGAAGCCCCTTCATAATTATCTTCATAAATCAAAGAACAAACAAACAAAACCAAAAACGCGGTCAAGCCACGAATGGAAGTCAAATGAGGTGTCCATTGGAAATACCAAACAGACTTGCTGACACCAGCCTGTCCGTTTGCCACTAGAATGAAGTCAAATCTTACTCAACAAAATGTCAAAAGTCAAAACGTACGATGAGATCTCAGATCAGTCAAAACCAAGCCAACAGTCTCTTAGGAAGAAGGTCCAACACAGTCACTATCACTTTCAGTGTTGGGAAGAAGTCTCTTCTATTGGCTGGGCACACGGTGAAGTCATTGACGTGTACCTGGGGCCTTGTTATATGAAACACTGATCTTTAAATACTATAACTGTACTCCATAAGAGGGAATTTTACACAGAGAGACAGACAGACAGACAGAGACAGTGAGAAGAGGAAGAGCTGGGTCAACTGAAGGAATAATGGACTTACATCTCCTGCCTTATGCTCACTCTGGGAATGGTGGGCAGACTTATTTGTGTGGTTTGAGTTGTACATTTTTCACTTGCCAGTTCTGCTGAGTTTGTGAAAACCGTGGGAGCACATCGCCAGCAGAGCCCTTACCCTGCATCATTAAGTGGCCTGTCTCTCCGAAAGGGGAGGGTGGTGGTAAACTCACAAAAGCCAGCTCACTGCCACTGAAAGGATTCTGACCCTTGGAAACCTTGTAGGACAGCTTCGAACCACTCCTGTGGGGTTTCTGAGACTGTAAATGTTTATGGGGGGAGAAAGCCCCATCTTTTTCCTTTGGAGTAGCTAATGGGTTTGATCCACCGACCTTGTAATTAATAGCCCAACGCCTAAGCCACAATGCCACTGGGTGCAAGAGGCCATTTATCTCTGCTATTCTTGACCTAACAGGCACTTACTACGCTTGTTGAAACTCGAGACCCTGCCCTTTACCTTACAGTACACTCCTCAGAGGTGAGCATCAAGTTCAAATTAGTTGAGCATGGAATCAAAAGAACTTAGGGTCAACCCTGGCATATTATCTTATTTTTGACCAGACCCCTACGTGTTCCTCATGGTGGTTTGGTCTTAAACATTCAACCTGACTTTGAGGATGTCCACTCAGTTCACAACAACATCCGGTGGAGTGGGGGTCTGACAGTTCCCACAGGCTCCTCTGAGTCAAAGCTGAACAGCGAGGGTCATGGGTAAAGCAGCTGCACTGAGAGCAATCTCAATTTCTGGCCCAGTGTGGTCAGGAACAGGAGACGGAGCCTTTGGTGCAAGTACTCAGCTGCACAGGGATGGTTAGATGTGGAAGGAGGGAGGACTTTCAGGTCTCCACGTGGCAAAAGAGGCAGCAGCTTGGCACTGGTTCTACCAGCAAGTGCCCCAGGCAAATGACTGTGTGCTAAAGCGCTGTGTATTCAGGTTCTTGGTCCACCCCCACCCCACCCCCACTCCTTGGACAGCACAGAGCCTGAGGTCCTATGCAGCTCTTGAGCAGAGCAGGTCAAGGGGAGGCTACAGCTAGTCTTGTACAACCAGCCTGCTGGCAGACACATTCCGTGCCACACTAAATTACAGTAGAGCAACAAAAAGTCATGCAGATAATATAAGATATAATAATAATTTATAAATTATCAAGGGTGCATGGGGGAGGGGGGAGGAGGAAGGGAGGGGGAGGGGGAAAAAAGGAAAATGAGCTGATTCCCGGAACCAAAGAGGCAAGAGAATTTTGGGAATGATGAGGGCAACAAATGTATAGATGTGCTTTACACAATTGATCTATGTATTGTGATGAAATGTATAAGCCCCAATAAATTGATTTTTTTAAAAAAAAGGCATGTAGACCTGGGTTCAAATCTTACCCCAGGCAAGCTACCCAACCCTTTCTTCCATCATGACAGTCTCCTTACTTTATAGACTTGTTTGAAACATTAAATCAGATGACACAAGCCAAGTTCTTAGCTTATTGCCTGTCGGACTATATAAATTCAATAACCAGTGCTCAAAACTCACTCCTGTGGCGTCGACCCTGACTCTTGGCAATCCTATAGGACAGAGTAGGATTGCCCCTGTGAATTTCCAAGACTGTTACTCTTGATAGGAGTAGAAACTCTCATCTTTCTTCCTCAGAGCTGCTGGTGGATTAGAACTGCTGGACTTGTGGCTAGCAGCCCAACACAGAAACCTGTGCACACCCATTTGAAAGAAAGGCCCAGAGATCTACTTCCAAAAAGTCAGCCACAGAAAAGCCTGTGGGGCACAGCTCAGCTCTGATACATGTATGGTCGCCCTAAGCTGGGGCTGACCCCAGGGTCTTCCACTTACTGGCATCTGAAGCAGGGTCACCACGACTCAGAATCAACCATGCCAATTGGTTGGTGGCATGTTTAGATGCCCTTTCTGAGGAAATGGGACCCCTGTCCTCCCACAGCCCCCACTGCAGCCTCACAAGCACCAGAGTAGAGGGAGGGAGGGCTAATGTGGCTGTCGCTATGCTGGAGGAGAAGACAAAGCACTGAGAGATCTGTGGACCTGTCAGTCATTTGTAGATTCACAGGTCTAGGTGGGCGCGGTCAGGAATGACTGACCTGTGCTCTTATCCACGGCATGTGCTGCCTGTCTCTGCCTTCACTTCCTGGCCCAGCCCATGTCCTCAGTGGTGGGCTTCAGACATCCTGGACCAGGAGGGCTCTTGGTATCTCAACTCTCGGGTCTGCAGAGACTCTGGGTCCTGCGTACACCGGGTCTCTCACTGAGGCGGTGTCCCTTTCTGGATGGCAGCCTTACGGGCAGGCAAGGTTCTCCACAGTGATCACCACCCTTCCCACAAGCCTGTGCTGCTGGCAGCCTGGCACGCTTCCTAGTTCCACCTGATGGAATTAAGATGGAAGAGGTCAGGTGAACCAAACCTGTGGACGACTCGCTGGAGGGGCAAAAAAGATATAGTCTACA
The DNA here is from genome assembly GCF_000313985.2 of Echinops telfairi. Lineage (NCBI taxonomy): Eukaryota > Metazoa > Chordata > Mammalia > Afrosoricida > Tenrecidae > Echinops > Echinops telfairi. The sequence goes on from NW_022103896.1 coordinate 14,800,933, forward strand.
TCGTCTTTTTGTGTGTGTGTTTTTTCTTCTTCTTAAAATTCATAGTTCACAAAGCCAGTGAGTTAAGGTGTCAGAGAAATCTTTTTTTTTTAAAGTCAAAAACAAAAGACAGAATGTGAGGTCAGCCGGTCAGGCTGGCCGTTATCTGGATGGAGTTGGGAAGAGGAATGGTTGGGTTGGATGATTAAGAACAGCTTCACGGGCTCCAGGGTCCAGCTGGGAGCACTTCATCCTTTCTCCCAGTGCACAGCCCCTCCATCCTTCAGGCCTCTTCTCGGCAGTGCTTCTCCAGGAAGCCACCTCAGACCAGCCAGCCCTCACCAGCTGCTTCCCTGTCCCAGGCATCCCTCCTTTTTTCTCTCGACGCACACTGTGCCTGCTTCTGCCATCACCTGCTCACTCAACTGTGGTCGCCCACCCACCGGCGAGACTTGGGCAGGGGGACAGTGGGTTTGGCCTATTTCCATCCCCAGAGCCTGGTGCATATGAGGTCTTGGCAAGTAACTGCTGAACCAGAGCGGAGCCCTAGAGATGGCACCACCTCTTTGATTTCAGAACCTGTCTTGTGGTCTTTGATCAGGCTTAGATTGAGATGGTAATCGCAGTGAACCCAGTTATGGGGGGAGGGGGGCTTCAAAAAGTGCGTGCATGGAAACTAGCATAGTTCGAGGAAGCCCGAACCCTGGGATCAGAGCAGTCACAACCCTCAGCCTGCAAAGTCCACCCCACCCCCCTATACACAAAACGACCACCCCAAATTCTCCCTGAAGAAGAGGACTATTTCCCTACTGGATCCCTCACTTTCCTCAAAGGGCAATAAGTATCTGGCTACACTGTCTCCTCTTGACTCTGCCAATCCACTTGATGAGGAAGCTTGGGTCATGTAGCATTATTTAGCACCTCCTAACTCTGACTTCATACATATTTAAAACTGCAAAATGCTTGTAGGTGGTGCCCTGAACCCTGCTAAGGGCTTTATTTTCAGAACAGTTCACTGGGTCCGGTGGAGCTATGTGATACAGGCTGGGGGGGGAGAAATCACAATACATTCCTTCTCACTGGCATTAGCTCTTAATCAACAGCTCTGCTCTGAGCACGTATGGCATGTGGGCAAACAGTTCAGCAAGACTGGAGGTACAGAAAGCGGGAACTTTTGAAGTCGACCAACTCTTTCCTCTCTCTGCGAACCTAGTCCTATCAGTGCTGACTACTACTGCTCTGAATGTGGGAGGTATCAAGATTAATTAAAAAACAAAAAGAAACACCACCCTGCTCACTCTGAAGGATGTTGACATAAACCTCAGATTACTGACAACAAACCACATACCTCAGCTGATTTAAAGGAATCAGAAGTCTGGGTGGGGCTGAAACATGTTTAAAAAACAAAACAAAAAAACCACCCCAACCCAAACCCTTACAGGCGAGCAGTCCTTGCTAAGAACCACTGGTCTCGTTAAGTTTTACCGATGCTGAGCTGGCTACACAGAACCCCCATACCCACCCTTTGTCCCTGCCTGCCCCCTCCATGACTAGGTGCAGCAACAGGGACTGTCACCAAGGCACTGAAAATGGTGTCTCCGTGGCCTTTTTGCCCGATTTCTGATGCTGCCTCTGGTGGTTCCCACCTGGGGGTCTGTGATCCAGTTTCTTAGCTACATGACTCCATTTTCTCATCTGTAAAATGGAGATGTTGTTAGCACACACAGGCCTCCGTGGGCTGGGGTCAGGACTCGTGTGTTAAGTGATGGCAAGTGCTTACAACAATGCCTGGCAGACAGCCAGCACCATTTTTGCCCCCACCTGATTGAACTCACTGCCACTGAGTCAATGCCAACACACAGCGACCCTCTAGAGCAGTGAAGAACGAACTGCCCCCGTGGGCTTCAGAGACTGTGCATTTCCATGGGGGTAGAAAGCCGAGCAGCCCAACTGGTACCCCACTACACACCAGGGCATCTGATTCATCAGAGCCTGTGCTTTTTACCTCCACGTCAAGGGTTAATATCCTTAAAGCACCTAGGACTATTCTAAGACATATGGCAGTTCCTGTGCATAGTGGGGGCTACCAATAAATGTACACTAATTAATCTATTCTTCAAAAATTGTTTGTTTTTTAAAAATAAACCTAGTCTCGTTCCAGGAGGAAGAGTTCATATTAAGAGGTAGGCATTCAAGAATCCAAATTTAGTCTCAACACAGATTATTCCTTGGAATTAGTTCAAATAGGTTAAGTGGGCAGAACTGGGAGGTCCCCCAAAGACCACCGCTACTCAACCCAAACCAAACCCACTGCCGCCTGTAGATCCAACTCACAGAGCTCCTCTAGGCCAGGGCCGAGCAGAGCGGCTCGTCGGGCTTCCCAAGCTCAGGGAAGCAGATCACCACAGCTTTCTCCCACGGGGGACTGCCAAGTTCAAACGGTGACCTCTCCGCCCGCAGACAAGTGCCTACCCAGTCTGCCATCAGGGTTCGGTGTTGGCCTAGCGCCATCAAGTCAGTCCTGACTCTTGGCACCTCTCTGGGACGCAGTCTAACTGCCCCTGGGGTCTCGGAGGGGCTTTTCAAGGCTGGCAGCTCCATCACTTTTAAGGCAGTTCCAGGTGGTGGGCATAATCTTTGCTGAGCTCAAGTTTAGGTTCTTTAATGCCTCCTTCTCAGTATGCACACTTGTTTCTAGAATGAGACACAGTACACAACAACAACAAAGCTTTGGACAATATATTAATAAACATATACGGTTGGCCTACAGTATGCACGGAGTGGCTGGTAGGTTCAAATTGCTAGCCTTTTGGTTAAGAGTCGAGCACTTAAACCATGGCGTCACTAGGCTCCGCAATAGGGCTCCATGTAGTGGAGACCCTGTGAAGCCGATTCAGGAACCGCCTCTGCAGGGGTTGGGGTGCCAGGGTGAGGAACCCCTCCCCCTCAGAAGTGTGGGTGTGACAGGAAGGAAGAAGCTGGCTGGGAGAGACCCCACGGCCAGGTGTGGCTGCAGGAAGGTCACATTAGTTGTATTATTCTCAGACACTTAGCTTGAGAAAACACAGCAAAGAGAGATTTTACTTCATTCGTTAATCTTGGGATCTGCCATCATGAAATGGGCCAGAGAGATTACAACTGAGTTGGATAAGTGACTATGAATAATTTTATGCTTGCAATGAGAAAGAAAGGAAATACAGTGAACCCTCGCCACTTCACGCTTCGACTTCCGCGGGTTCACTCTATCGCGGTTTTTGCGTAACAGCACCCACTGCCTACACCCGCTCCTTCAGAGGAAAAAGACGGTGACCCACCTGTAGAGTACATCCCTTAAGTCATTTCATAGGCTATTGATTACAGTATTTGTAAGAACTATGTATAAAAATACTGTATGTGAAATATGTAATACTGTAAACTAGATACCATAAATAATATAATAAATAATAAATGATAATTGTAACGTCCAAAATGTTTTACTGTATTTTCCCTTTTTCGTTTAATAAATTGGGTAATACGGGTGTAATGGTGACTAAAGGGTGTTTTTTCATGTCCTCTATGCTCTAACTACAAAAATATTTGATTTACAAATAAGGAATCCTACTTCGCGGAATTTCATTTATCACGGTAGGGTCTAGAACCTATTAACCGCGATAAACGAGGGTTCACTGTATTTCTTGGATTTCTAAATTTGTGGTGTCTTTGCTATCAAAATAAGTAGTCAGAGTTGCTTGACTACTGGAATGTGTGATGTTCCTTCTGGTCCTAATCTTTGTCTGGGAGAGTAAGGAGCCTCCCGTGCATTTTCATTCCACGAGAGATGAGCTTTGTCAGTCTCCCACTGGCCGCCCCAGCCAGACTCCGCTCAGAAGTTACTGCCCTGTGTTCGTGTACCCGGACACGAGCGGTGGAGGAGGAGCGCTTAGAAGCGTTGATGAACAGCCACCCTCGTCGTGTCTCTGTTTGCAGTGTGTCTTCTTTCTTTTGTCCTTTCTCTCTTCTTGAGCTTCCTCACCCTCCTCCATCTTTCCTGCCAGTGGCGTCTGTGGCAGGGCTGGGGAGGGAAGGGTGATGTAAACCCAAACAAAACTACATGCACTGGCGTCCAGCCTATGCTGACTCACGGCACCCCTATGGGTCAGGGTAGAACTTCCCTAGTGGATGCCCGAGACTAACTTTTTAGGGGGGAGGTGGTAGAAAGCCTCGTCTTTCTCCCAAGGAGTGGCTGGTGGTTTTGAACCGCTGGGGGGCGGGCGGCGTGGGGGAAGTGGGGTATAGAAAAGGGAGGAGAGCTAGCTCTGGATAAGCAAGCAGCACACTGCATCAAACCTCCGTTTGAAAGACGAAGCTAGTGACAGTGAGGTTACAGAGGGCTACAGAAGGAATGGAATCAGAGCGCGGAGCTCAGGGGCAGGCAAACTGCGGCTCATGTCAGGGGCATACTGTGGCTCTGAAATATGATGGGAAACATTTAGAGGCTATTATTCTGAAAGTGGTGATTTCAATTGTCTGTCAAAATATGCCTCTCAATTAATTTTTCAATTGTTGTGAGGGATAAGATTGACATTTCTGTCTCAAAAGTTTGCCCATCTCTGACTTAGCTAAAGCTATACAATGCCTACCAACACATAGGAAATGCTCAAGCACCACTCAAGGGTTGTTTGGACACTTGCAACAAGTAGAATCTGAGCCATAATTCCTACTAACACGTGTTAATACTCATAATTTAGTCCTTCTCTGATCGCCCCACTAAAAGCCCCTCAAGATTAGGCCATAGTTCAGGGTCTTCAGTAGAGGCAACCTTAAACACGGGTTGGAGTTTCAGCCAAAATAAGGTTTCTGTTAATAGAACACCCAAGATGGAGCCCACCGAAGCTTTAAAACCCCCACCACAACGCATGAGCAAAGGTTTGAGTTATTGTTTTTCCTTCTTTGGGGCGGGGGGACGACAACAAAATTCATGCTCTGCCCATAAAACTGGCCAAGGCCATACCTTCTCCTCCCAGCTGGAGAAGACTGGAAATACTGCGGTCTGCCAAAAGAACAAACAGGTCTGTCCTGGAAGAAGTGCAGCCAGAGTGCTCCTGAGAGGCAAGGATGCAGAGACTGTCTCACATACTTCGGACACACCACCAGGAGACACGAGTCCCTGGAGAAAGTCGTGACACTAGCGGAAAAGAGGAAGACCCTCGACCAGCCGGACTGACACAGCAGCTGCAACGACCGGCTGGACCAGATCCACAGCAGTGAGGATGGGGCAGACCAGGCAGTGTTTCCATCTGGTGCACCGGCGCGCTGTGCGTCAGAACACAGCACCTAAGAGCAACAACTCCTAACCAAAGTCCCCTGAGCCTGTATGAAAAGTGAAAGAGAAATGTTAAAAGGACAAACAAACAACCCTCCAAAGCAACAAGGCAGAGTTAATGATGATACGAGGGATGAGCCTGGGTTGTTTGTTTGTTTTTTGGTTTGTTTCCCTCTCTTCCCTCCTTTGTCGCTCCTGGGCTCCTATCTGAGCTGTGCTAACTGGTGACATGAGCACACAGTCCACTGGGGAGAAGCCAAGCCTGGGTGGTCCTCCCAACGGTGGGAGAGCCAGGGGGGTACTTTTCCAGAGGTCTTAGGACCGTCTGGGGGGCAGGGGGAATTCCCCGGATTCTACTCAGCCCCACCTGCCCCACCTCCTTTCTCACCAAGTGGCCTTTGTGAATGCTGTTTCCACAGACCTGCTTGCTGGGGACATCTAGATGGCAGAGCTGTGACGCCTCCTCAGCCCCGGAGACCCACAAAGAAAGCTGCTTGGGGCGCGGCACCATTGGAGATGAAAGGGCCACAGGGACACAGTGAAGACCAGGGCAAGGATCGCAGGGCTCAACAGAGAGCGCTTTTAATGGAGACAGAGAGAGAGCGGGACAACTCCAGAGACGGCGTTCCCTCCTTGTGCGGCCACACCGATGCCATTAGGACAACAGGACATTCGAGAGAGTCCAGCCTATTTTAAGGAGTTCAGGCGACAGCTTGTTGGCTACCAGTGCGACCCAGGCTGATGGATTCTCGAGGAGAGACAGGTCACTGTGCCGAGAACCACAGCCCACCACCACCGCAAGACCCAGAAGAGACGCCGGGCTCCACTTCCAGGTGCGAAGCCAGGCCTTCACACTGTGGACCCGATGGTCTGGATGAT
>NW_022103896.1:14807315-14822410 GCF_000313985.2 Echinops telfairi
GCTCAGCCCAGGAGTGCCATTTGTCCCGCACAGACAGGTTGGTTGGTTTTGTCCCCTTTGGGCTTAAGTAATTCGATCCAGTCCCATTAGAGTTTCCATTCTGTACGTAACGTGAAAGTATAGTGTTTCAGCTTTTCGCTTGAGGTCAGTTGAGGAAGCACTGAACGAGTAACCCATCAGGGAAACGCAAATCAAAAGCACAACGAGAGAGCACTTCTCACACGACAACGTGGAAGGCTACAGCGCAAAAGACAGATAACAGCAAGGGCTGATGAGGCTGCGCAGCAAGTGGAGCCCTCACACACTGCTGGTGGGGATCTACAATGGTGTGTCGCTGGGGGAAACGCCAGGAAGTTCCTAAAAAGGATAAACAGAGTTACCATGTTACTCAGTGATTCTACACACAGATACACACCAAGGGATGTGAAAAAGAAAACGTGGGCCCACACAAAAACTTGTACACACATGTTCATAGCAGCATCATTCATAACAGCCAAAAAAGCAGAAACACCCCAACGGCTCATCGGCTGACAAATGGTTAAATCACATGGGCTATGTCCGTACAAAGGAATGTTAGTCAAAATGAACGAAGGGTGGGTACATGCTCCAACACAGAGCAAACGTGAAAATCATATGTAATGTGAAAGAAGCCAAACGCAAAGGATGACACATTACATATTCCAGGCATATGACACGCCGAGCACAGGCCAATCCATAGAGACAGAAAGTAGATTAGTAGCTGCCTAGAGATGGGGGTGAGGGCATGGGTTTTGGGTGGCATAGTGGTTATGCACTGGGTTTAGATTCGGAAGGGCTGAATTTCGAAACCACCAGCCACTCCGCAGGGGAAAGACAGGGCTTGCTACTCCGATAAACAGGTTTGGTCTCATGAACTCCCAGGGGCAGTTCTACACTGGCCTACAGGGCCACTGTGGATTGGCATCAACTGGATGGCAGTGACTGCGGGAGGGTGGGCGGGGCTTTGGGAGAAAGGGAGAAAGTGGCTACTAATTGGGTTTCTTTTTTGCAGTGATGAAAATTTTCTTAAAATTGATAGTTGATCAATTTGGTTAATATACTAAAAAGCCATTGTGTTGAACACTTGAGATGGGTAAACTGAAAAGTGCGTATGTTACACCTCATCAATGCTGTTTGTATAAAAAGCATGTGAATGGATAGAGGAAGGATAACTGTTATCATGACAGCATGCACCACTGCTTTAGGGACCCCAATACCTGGCGGCTAAAGATTCAAGACCTACAGGATGGCCTCCCACAGCTCCAACGACCTCACTCACATTCAGGGTCATCCTGCTACATCCACTAATCGGTGTACGAGGTGACGAATAAGCTAGCTTCCTGCTCCTTTGTAGTATAATTAGCATGGAGCTTTCCATGCAATAGATGCCTATGACTACTTATTGAATCGAATCCAAATAAATTTCAAATACAACCAGGAAAAATCAAAGCAAGAAGACTGCTGGTCAGCAACAAGATCAGAACCCTTTGCCAAATTCGATGGGGGGGCCTCCACTATGCAATCTGGCCCCAATCTTTTATCATGCCAGTCCTCCTTTGTCACAATAAGATACCGCCTATCGGTGTGTGTCTCCCTCGATAATATCTGAAACTTCCTGGGCTGGGGTTGCATTCCAAGGTCGATTAATAAACAAGCTCCCTGAAAGTGCACAGTGAGGTGGGGCATTCTGTCTCCCTGACATTTCACAGCAGAAAGCCCCCAGGTGGCCTTTGTTGAAGCTTCCTTGCACCTTGGTTTGGTGGTGGCGAGGGCAACCTGGGGAGCTTGCCTGCCTGGGTTGAAATTCAAGCCGAGCCACTTACTGCTTCACCTTGGGCAATTTTCTTTTTTGGACATCTCTGTAGCTAGTTTCATCATTAGTAAAAGGAGGATCCTAATCATGTCTGCTGGTGGATTTTTGTGCAGATATCAATTATTTCGATGGTGCTCGGGCTGCAGTAAGTGATCAGCTATGCACACCACAGGAGGGTTTATATTTGCAGAAGCCCCGAAGGTTCAGCTGATGTGACCAAGGAGAAAAGCAGATGGCATCAGACAGGTACCAGGCCCACAGGACGGTGGAATCGCACGCTCCCCTAAATCCCTGGTTTGGAGATGGTGCTCCAGACGGAAGAGGGGTTCAACAAGTCCAGCATGGGCACCGTGCACCACATCTTCCGGGGGGAGGAACCTCTGAGAGGGCGGCGCCATGCCTTCCTGGCCTGTGCCTATCATGAAGTGGTGCTGGGGAAGGAAAGACAAAACCTCCCAGTACTCTGAGAAGATAACCTGCACTTTTCAGAATCTGCCCACTTGTCATTTTCTAGCCGTGTCCAAAAAGATGGTCTGTCGACGCCAACATGACCAGCACTGAGAAGCTGGTCAAGGTCATTTCCTAAATCCTAACCACCTATCATTTACTCCATTGAAAGAAGCGAATTGGAAACACTTTCCATTTTTATCCAAGTTTATTTTGAAAACGCCAGAGGCTTCCACTCAACAGTTTTCTCTCCACACCTTTCCCACAACATCTAGAAGCTACAGATGGCAAAGGTGGTGGTCACTGAACATACTTCTCAGCGCACGCACGTGCGCACACACACACACTTCCTTTTCCCTTCTGGATGTACCTTCAACCTCTTGTAAGTAGATAGTGTACATGTGACTCAGATTGGGCCCATGAATGTGAGCAGAAGTGAGGGGCACCATTTCAAGACCTGCACCAACCCCACTCTTGGTCCATGGAGCAGCTTGAATGGAAGAGATTTTCAGAAAGAAGAAGCCACAGATGGAAGGGGGTTGGATCCCCGAATAGCTTCACGAAGCAGGGCTTCTCTCTTCTCTACTCTGCACTGAACTTTCTGTCTAGAGAAACACGCATTGATAAACCACTCTGGTTTTGGGGTTGTTTATACAGAAATTCCTGCTGGTTACTCTAATTAATACAGCTGCTCGAAAGCCTTGTTAATTATTGTTTAGAAGAGCTGGCTTGCTTCCCACATAGTTCACTCCTGTTAGATGATGGCAACAAGTATATGGCAATACCTGTGGAAAAACACATTTCCTAGATTCCTTCTCTTCTAGGCGCATGTGCAATCGCTGGGTAAAATCTTTCCATAGCATTGACAAAACATGTTTCCTGGTGCATCATCTGATCCTGCCAGACTGTTCTTTAGAGAACATGTCTTTTTCATTGTTTTTGTAATCTTAATCCAAATCTCCTAGCACAGCTGGCCAAAGAATAGCTCCTACGGAGCACTTAGTTAACCATTCACCAACTCCCAGAGACATCAGATACTTACATCAAGCTCTGAGCTCAGGGGTGATCAATTTAAAATTGCTGAATAAGATGACAAGCTACTGCAACCATCGATGACATTTATTTATAATTTCCATATAGCTCTTTTCAACAATTATTTAGTATCACACGCATTTAATATATGCCAAGCTTAAAAAGTAAAATGATAAATGGAATGAGATTGGAGTATTTTGTGGTCACCAACTATCGAGTTGGGGGGATGCAGAAGCAAATTTAGTGGTAGCTACCTTAGGCTTTAACCCCATCGATTTCTTTCTAAAAAAAATTGGCTTTGCTTGATTGCATCTCTCCTCTCTATCTTCTCCTCCACCCCCACTCTTTTATTTTGTTCACTGATTGCTCTCAGCCCCCACTTCCTACAAAATGTTACTTATTTTGTGCTGTTGTGAACACAGCGAACGATATACCAGTTCAACGGCTCCTACATGTCCCACTTGGTGGCACTGGTTATGCCCTTTCAGTTCTGTATCCAGTCTCACCCTCCTTCACCGAAGTCTTTCCGCCCTCATTAGCACACGCTCACTGTCCCTTGGGGTTCCCGGACAATTTTTTTTTCAATTGTGGTTGTCAATCTGATACCACAGAGCTAGTTCTTAAAAGCTCAAGGCTGACATTTCCAACTAGTCACTGCCCATCGGTCTTTTAAGCAAACCAAAGCTCGGAGCATCTATGAAATGAATTGTAACTAGGATACATCTTGGATGGACTGAGAGACATCCAATCAAGACAGCAGCTGCAGAGGGAATCTGCGAGGCCATTGAAATCAAGAGGTCAGCTATTTGTTCCAACTCTACAGGGAGTATAGCAGGACACAGGGCGATCACGGGGGCTTATTACAAAGAGGTTTTAAGAAAAGCAAGGGTGTGTTAGCGAATAAAATGCCAGAAAGGTTGTGCAGAGCAATTTTCAGCCCCGCCCCCCACCCCCATCACCATAATGCATCTGCTCATTCTCTGAAGGTTAGAAAGACGGTGGTCCTCCGAGAGTTGCCTCGAGAACCTACCCCATCAACTTTCCAGTTCTCATCTTGCCCTTTCCCATGGAGATGTTGAAAAACAACAGTGTCACATTTTGATATTTTAAATAAAGGTTTCTATGATTTTATAGCAATAATTTTTTGACTCAGTCTCACATTTGCCCAATGCCTATTGGACACTGCTCTGGGTACCAGAGAATTAAACACAAATAAGATATGGTTCTTGGCCTAAAGGTAGACACACTGTGGCGGAGGAAGTAGACACGTAGCATCTGGGACAGTGCTATATTCCGTGCTTTTCACAGCCTGCTGGCTTGGATTTTAGGGATGGGAGAGGTCACCTGTCTGGTTCAAGATGACCCCACTGGTCTGAGAATGCCCTTTTTGCATTCATATGGGCAATCCAGTAACGGTGTTGGTAGCACATGGTCTGTCTCCCTGGACCACAGTAGACTTCTGACTTATCACTGTGCCAGCACCTTCCCTCCTCTGAGAGGCTGGGTTGGAACTGGGAAATTCTAATTCGGCCTGGGCTGTTTGGTTGAATTGAGACAGCCTGTATAAGTTAGGCAGCCAGTTTTTGTCACACAGAGAAAAGAAGCAAAACATGGAATGCAGAGAGGAGAGATCGTAGGACCCCCAAAATGACCTCTAAAACTCACTCTCTGCCATTGAGTCGATGCTGACTCAGAGCAGGGTAGACCTGCCCTTATGAGTTTCCAAGACTGTATCTCTTTACAGGAGTAGAAAGTCTTATTTTTCTCCCAAGGAGAGAAATGCTCGTTTCAAACTGCTGACCTAGAGGGCTCTATTTCAGAACCTAGTTCAAGTCCCTTATCCCTTGGATTCCATGAAACACATCAGCTTTCTTTAACTCTACCCTTAACTCAACAAAGCTCATGTGTGCTGTGTCTTTTGTTTTCAATGATGTTGTAATGAAGGCATTGCTATTTAATATGACATCTCAACCCACTTTTCATAACATGAGCTATATGGACCGTTAGCAGGAAATAATATCTACATGTTCCCCTATGCTATAAAAAGGTATCTGTTAGATTTTGATGCTTGGGAATTCTCACATTCCTTCTCAGGTGCCAGCCTAGAACTTTCCCGTTTTCCTCACTGCTGATTTTACAGTGTGGAAATCACTTCCACTCATGGCAGAGCATCAAAGGCCAACATTCTTTAAACTCCAACAAAAAATGCCATCACATGCGTACACCGGCTTTTGTGGCTACTTAACATTCAGAGAAGAAAATAATTCTTTTCAGAAACATCAATGGTGGGTTTGTACTCATAAACAAAAAGGCTTTGATAGTGAATGCTTTGATTTAAGCCCAGTAGTTGATCAGCTAGTCTGATTAACAACCGTTACCGAGAGACATTGGAATTTGAAAACACCTGAAAATCCATGGCTCTAAGGTACTACTTAAGCCAAGACGCTTAGGCCTGACATTAGAGATCTCAGTCACAGGGCACCCACAAGGCTGTTTTCTTGTGTCAGTCACCAAACGCTGAGTAAGCATGGGCATGCCAGCCGCGGTGACGATGAGTAGAGCATGACTGGGTCCGTCCTCACCGAGCTCACCGCTCACCGGAGGAGGCAGATGAGAAAACAGGAAACAGTCAACCATCAGGCCACCTGCTAAGGGCCAGGCTTGAGACACCGGCACCGATGAGCCATGTAGCCTAGGCTGCGGTGAGCCCTTGGGCTGACTCTAACAGAACACGCAAGAGTTAGCTAGGTCAGAGGAGGGATAGAGCAAATTTGCTGAGAGGGGTGTATATTGCTCAAAAGTCTGTGGGAAAATCTCACTATCTCTTCATTCCATTTTCCCATGAACATTTTGAAACCTCTCAGATGCCAATTGCGAAAAGACAACGATGTGAGGCAGGACACCCAGGTAACACCCAGGATCCCTGTAATAGCTGAAAAACTAGGATGCTTGGGATAACTGCCCTCTAAATTACTGTCCTCTAAATCATTTTTTGTCCTCTAAATCATTTCTCCCTCTTTCTTGTGTTTTTCGTGTATTCTGATAAAGAGTTTGATTCATTTCAACACATTTTTATTGATGGCAGTTTCGCAAGTTTGGGTACTGGAAGGACAAAGATGAGTATCGCTTGTGTTGGGTGCTGATGAGTTGGCTCCGGCGCACAGCGACCCGGATGCAACAGAAGGAAGCACTCCTTGGTTCTGCTCCATCTCACGATTGTTGTGACGCTTGGGGCCATTGTTGCAGCCACTGTGCCAACCCATCTCCATAGTCTTTTCTTTTTCACCAATGCTCCACTATACAAAGCATGATGCCCTTCTCAGGGACTGGTCTCTCCTGATGACATGCCCAAGACACACGAGACGAAGTCTGCAAGGAGCCACTCTCCTCCTTCCAAGACACATTTCTTTGTTCTTTTGGAGGTCCATGGTAACTTCAATATTCTTTGCCAACACCGTAACTCAAATGCACCAATTATTCTTTGGTCTTTCTTATTGGCTATCCAGCTTGCACACACAAAAGAAGTGACCTACAATACCACAGCTTGTGCCAGGCACACCTTAAGCCTCAAAGTTATCTCGCCGGTCTTTTATAAAACATACAAGTACATTCTAAAGTAGAATGCTCTATGCAAATTCAAGTTGCATGAGACATATGTAAAGATGCTGTTTAAAGTTCTCTGGAAATTGGGCAAATTTGAATAATGGTTGTGGTTGTTGAATTTACCATGGAAAGATATAGCAATACAAAGTAAAACTAGTTTAAGGTAAAGACCTTTGGCCTTTCCTGATGAATACTTCCTTTGAATTTGAGAGTTATGTAATTGTGCAGGGGAGTAGTCCTAAGTTCTAGGAAGAAGCCAGGGGTTAGGTATTGAGAAGCAAATGAGGCCACTGACTGTGGAGACTGTACACGTACGGCTCCCCAGAAGTTCCAGTGGTTGAGAACTCACGTTTTAGTCAAAATGAATCTGAGTTCAAATCCTGACTTGTGAGCCATGTAACCTTGGACAACTCACTTACCCCTGAGCTTCACTTTCCTCATCGATAGATTGAGATAATAATGCCTATCCTCAGATGGCTGTCATGATTAAATATGAGAACGTACATATATAAAGAATCCCTGGCAGATTTTAAGTGCTCAATAAATGGTAGCTGGTTAAGTTGGAGCTGCTATTATACACTTGAGGAGCCCTGGTGGTGCACTGGATTACGTGTTGGGCTGCTCACGGCACAGTCAGCAGTTCAAAGCCACCACCAGCTCCCAGGGAGAAAAATGGGAATTTTTACTCCTTTAAAGATGTACAGCCTCAGAAACCCACAGGGCAATTCTACCCCGTCTTCTAGAGAGGCCTCAGAATGGACTCAATGGCAGTGCCTTTGGTTCTGGAGTTACCGGCTTGCAGGACGGTATAGTCTCACTTTTGCAAACACATGCAGGTAATAGTTATTGTGCACATACTGTTTTATAGGTAAAGTGTTATATAAATTACCTAAGTGTAAAGTCTATTATATCACTTAGATTAGTATTTCCCAAAGTGCATGACAGTGCCTCCTAGGGAACAAGGCTGCAAAAGCAGATGCCTACACTTTATTCTGGATCATGGGGGACAGCACAAAAGGTGTCAATGGCTGGGGAGGGTGGGGGACGCTGAGTTCTTTTTTTTTTGGCCCCCGTAAAGGGGGCAGTAGCCAAATAAATAAGGAAGCCTATGACTTAGACTTTAAGACTTTAACATGAGAGTAGAAACGACATCTCCCTCCCCCTTTATCTTCTCTGCAGCATCCGTATATTAAAAAGTCGTGACACAGAGCAGGCATTTAAGAACTATGTATGGAAAGAAAGAGAGAAGAGTGGGCAGAACTGATGAAAGAAGTGAGGGAGGAAAGAAAGAAGCCAAGGGACAGGGAACGCCTATGCGCGTTGGCTAGGCCTGGAGCTGCAGATTCGAGGCCTGAGACAAACAGGGGAAATAGAGCATTTCTGAATGACTGGCTGTGATGAGAGGGGCCCTGGTGGCACAGGGGGTGGCACATCGGGTTGCTAGCCATCAGGCTTTCTTCTCCCTCAAAGAAACCCCCCTCCCCCCGGGACAGTTCTGCCCTGTCCCAGAGGGTCGCCAGGAGTCAGCAGCGGCTAGATGGCAGTGAGTTTGCTTTATTCTTTTGGGCTGAGATGAAGACTTCTTGTGAAAACCAACTTTCTCCTGCCGATGCGACTTATTTCGCCTCCCCTAAGGGCAGAGAGAAGCTTTCTCTCCAGCCGGCAAGTGGAGATGGGCCAGTTAAGATTCCATGTTTGCTCACAGAGATTGCTCGAGGTCGATATGTGGTGCTTTCCAGAGCAAATCACACCATTTCAGCTTTCAGTTATCTGAACGATAAGCTCCTTCAGATCTAGTTCAGCAGACACTGCCTAGTGCAGCATGGGAGCCAGCACATCCGAGTCGGAGCCCCGGCTATATTTAGAGTCCTCTTCACACTGCATCATTCAAGCAGATGTGGGGCCAGCTGCTGCAATTCTTTCCTAGAATTTCACGGAGATGTAGATTCTCTCAAAAATAAACGACGACCCAGGTGGTGTCTCTGAGGCAGCTGGCATGTTAGCCATAAAAAGCATGTGTGTAGGTCAGGTTCTCGCTGCACGAGCTCCAGCTGGGGAACCAGGTTTTTCCTGTTGGGATCAGCTGATTTTACTTGGTTGCAATGGTAATCCTTTTTCAGAAACCCGAAATAACGCTCACACTGCACTATGCTGGCTTTTTTTGGTTTGGGTTTTGTTTTTTTCCCTTGCATGATTTTATTTTCTTCTGTTACCACAGCATAAGGGATCCAGCCAAGTTCTTTAGATTCAGATGTGAGGAAGGTTTGTCCAGCACGGCACAGAGATTGGGAAGGGCTTCTGAATCTGTGACAACATACTTCCCAGCAACCTAAAGATCCGGAGGCAAACGGATGGGATCTGTCTTTAAAAACGGGAGGAGTTGGAAGGAACAGGGGCGAGCCTGCCCGAACAGTGCACAGACCACTGGCCAAGCGGTCTTGGAGGAGGGGAGTCCTGCTCTACTCCTGTGTCACTCTAAATTCAGCACTATTGGATTAGTGACTCTCATCACACCAAGCTGTACGGCTGGAGTGCTCACTCTCTGCAGTCACCCTTTTGGACTCTTCTAAAGCAGCCTTATAAAAGGAGGGTTTGAAACTCCAGGGACTATTCTTCTCTTCTTTTCTCTCTCTCCCTCTCTCTCTCTTTCTTTCTCACTGTCACTGGGTCAATTCCAACTCATAGTGACCCTCCAGGACAGGGAAAACTGCCAATGTGGGTTTCTGACACTATAACTCTTTACAGGAGGAGAAAGCCTCATCTTTCTCCCATGGAACAGGTGGTAGTTTTGAACTGTTGACCTTGTGGCTAGCAGCAGGGTTTGGTCGGGTTGTCTAGAGAAATAAAACCAGTGACACTCATATATGTATAAAAAAGGGCTTTATATCTAGAAGCAATCTCAAATCGAGAAGGCATCCCAGACTAACTTAAATCCATGTGCCTGATGCTAGCTCAAGCCCTCTTCAGGCACACATGGGTGCAGGCCGAGGACACAGAAAGGTGAAGCAGGAAGCAGAAAGCTCACAGGCCAGTGGGTGCAGAGTTGTACAGATCCACGGTCAATGGAAACATGGCAGGGCACTGACAGTTCTCAGGACTGGGCAGTCCACATGGGGACTCCTCTGGGGGAACACAGAGCCCCAGCAAGCAGGAAGGTGAAGGGGCAGAAAGAGAGGAGAGGGGTCTGGCTATGACCTGATTGACAGGTTGGATTCCACCTCTACACAAGTGCAGGTTGACATAAAATGGAACTGCCACAGCAGCCTAACGGGTAACCCCCTCTGCTAGCAGGGCTCCACAAAGGTGCTCCTGGTGTTAGCAGCCGTGGGATGCGCTCACGGTGTCCCCACGTGTGCACAGCAAACTGCTCGGGGAGGGGGGTTCACCTTTGGGAAGCAGAATGTCAGGCCTGTCTTCTGAGTGGTCTCACGGCTCAAACTGACAACCTTCTGGGTAGCCGAGCACTTAACTGTTAGTGCTATTCAGAGACTCCCTTCACAAAAGAGGGGGACCCACAAGCGTCACTTTTACTTTCCTAAAGATTTATGTTAGTCATTCCTGGGTCAATAGTATCCCAATGCTAGACTGAGACAGGGCACCCCCAGCCCCCAAGTGCTGTTATGTCTCTACCCACCACTGTGTATCTCTCTCTGTGTCATGATACACACAGGCAGCACCTCTCTGATGATGAATTCGAGTTAGGACAAACTACAGTTATGATGATAGTCTTCACTCATAGAGGTTCAAGGTGGTGATAATAATAGGCAATCATAATGAAAACTTAAAAAAAATAAGTCCGTCATGACTGACTTCTTTGCTGGAGTTGGAGGAAGGAAACCCAGTTGTAAACTGGGGACTACCTGCAATGCCATCTCATTTCATGTATTTCCAATTTTACTGATATTGATAAGAAGTTCCCAATGGGCCACAGTTACTCAGAGGCCAATAGGAGCCTGAACACGGCCTGGTGCTTCTGAACTGTGGTACTGGTGAAGAACGTTGCAAGGACAATGTGCTGCCAGGCGAGTAAACACATCTGCCTGGGAAAACGCAGAGCCACCGTGCTCCTTGGAAGCCAGGATGGCGAGGCCGAGTCTTACTCCTTCGGGAAGGTCATCAGGAGACACTAGTTCCTGGAAAAGGACATCACGCTTGGTCAAGGAGAGGGGCGAAAATCAGAGGAAGAACCTGGACAAGATGGATTGATACAGTGGTTGCCACAATGGGCCCCAACAGCAATTGAGGGGATGGTACAAGACCAGGAGGTCACTATGGGTTGGAACTGACTCGAGGGCTCTTAACAAACCTGGTTCTAGATCAGTGGTTCTCAACCTGTGGGTCGCGACCCCCTTAGGGGGGTTAAACAACCCTTTCACAGGGATCGCCCAATTCATAACAGTAGCAAAATGACAGTTATGAAGTAGCAATGAAAATAATTTTATGGGTGGGGGTGGGGGTCACCACAACATGAGGAACTGTATTAAAGGGTCGCAGCATTAGAAAGGTTGAGAACCACTGCTCTAGATGGTAAGTTCAGTTTTTTCTTATTTATAAGCAACAGCTTCAGCAGTGGTTAATAATTACTCTGCAAATGTTGTGCCTCAGTTAGCATCGCTATCTTACTTAATCACCCTAACTACACTATTACATGGATATTATGACTATCCCCATATACAGATGTGGAAAGTGAGACCAAAGCAGAGTAGAGATTACATGACAGGCCCTAGATCATCAAGAAGCAGAATCATCAAGAAGCAGATCATCAAGTTTGGCTGCCAACACTGCCTTCTTATAAATAGGTCTGTTTTTCCATCAGATCTGTTTTTACGGTTCACACTCATAATGTAAGGAAAACATATTTGCAGAAGGAAGAGTCTAGGGTTCTACGTTGGTGCTCTATACCACGTATAACTGGTGTTTGACAGATACTTTGAAAACATCAGTTGTATTCATCCTCAGGGCCCAAGCACAATATATGATATACATAGACAAAACACAAACAAATGAACAGACTGTAAGAGTGCTGTGGGGGCGGTGTCTAACCTCCTCTGATTACACAAAGGAGAAGGAGAATCATTCATCAGCCCAAGGCTAATTCCTCTGAGGCAGAGGTCAGACATGTCTCCAACCTCCAGCCTTCTTTACTGAGCCTGAGGCCACGCATCCCTCCTGCAGTACTCCCTACACCTCTGCTAGCTTCGGCAATCCATTCCAATGGCCACACAGGACTTACAGACCATACTCACAATTATGAGGTTTATTAGGGAGGTCAACAGGTTCCATTACAGGCACAGAAATGCTCAGGATACAGTTCTTCGGTTAGGACAGCTTCTTCTCAGTCATGCTCAAAAACATGTCTCTCTCTGGTCCTCGCCCTCTCAGTCACATGACTCCTTGGTCTCTGCCTTGCTTGGTTAGGAGTATGAGGGGGGCTTTAAAAAGTTCATGGGAAAAATTCCATTATCATTTCATTCCATTTTTTCCCCATGAATTTTCTGAAGCCCTTCGTTGCTCTGTTGATTAAGATTGTTCTTTCCTGAGCCATGAGGCCCTTGAACACAGGTATTCAGCACCCATCGACTGAGGCCATAAAGGTGGTTTCTGCCCTCAAGGGCCTTCCAAGGGTAAGTCTAAAGGTAGAGCTCCTCTGGGTCCATTCAATTCCATTTGCCTGTGCACTTTCTGAAGCCCCTTCAGAGGCACGCGTTTATTCCACACAAAACATGCTTAAGCATGTCTCTGTGACCAGTGCGTGGCGGCAGACAAGGTCTTTCAGTCATACACTCATCTTGCAAGGGTGTTTAAAAAAATGAAAAACAGAAAGAAGAGAGAAGGGGGAGGAAGGAAGGAAGGAGAGAAAGGAAGACAGACAGACAGAAAGGATGGAAGGAAAGAAAGAGAACCGATAATGGTCTAATCAAAATGATGGTTTCCAAGGGGATGTGTTGGACCAGTTCAATTCAAGACAGAGAGGTCAACTGGGAAGGTTACGGCTACTGTCTTTTGAGCTTCCAAGGACACAAAATGATCATTGCCGTGGGGGCGGGAAGGCTATTAAGATAAGGTGACCAGACGTCCCGCTTTTGGCGGGGCAGTTCCGATTTTTGGCATTTTAAAAAAGTCCCGATCTTTGGAAAGAATGCACAAGCTAGGGAACAGTCTATTTGGTCCATATAAACCAAAATTTTAATCAAAGAACCCTGCCCCGGTCAAGGGTGTCCTGCTTTAAATCTGGTCACCTTATATTAGGAGGGCATTTTAAGAAAACTGAGAACTAGATTGATGGGGAAAGGCCAGGAAAGCTATGCTGAGGACTGTGTTTCCCTTCCATCTCAGCGATGCAAGGTGCTCCTTCTTGAGCAGAGGAGGGCTGTCCTGGGGAAACCTGGTGGGGAAACTTACTTCACTCACCATGGCCCTGATCTTGGCCCTTTAGACTTCTTCTTGCTCCCCAAACGCAAAGAAAATTTTAAAAGAACCTGGTTTGACTGCCCCGAAGATGCCCAAATGACCATTTAATGTGTTGTAAATCCAACAGCTCAGAATTCTTTGGGGGAGGGGTTACAGAGATGGAAACCATGCCCTCAGAGTGTTGCTGGAATGAGATTCTTGTCTTACTAAGAGACACAGGGCCTCGCACCAGACTGGAAATGCATAGGAGAAAGAAAGCCTTACCAACCAGCGCAGCTGGCCTCTGTATTTCGAACCTTCTCCCAGTCTCCACATCTATCCCAATTCTCCCACTGCCATCCAATCCATGCTGACTCATAGTGACCCCTGTGGATTTCTGAGACTGTAACTGTTTGCAGGAGTAGAAAGCCCAGTCTTTCTCCCAAGGAGCTGCTGGTAGTTTTGAACTCCCACCAGGAAGATCGAAGTGCAACTCGTAACCACTATACCACTGGGCCACATCCCAGGTTTTTAAAGTTTCCTGAGCAAAGGACATTCTTGGGAATGGCTATCTGAGTAACAAGGGTTCTGGGAAATGTAGTCCCGAGATGCTGTCCTGGACTCCAGCATGCTCTGTCCAAACCTCCACGTTGGCTCCCTTGCTTAGTCTCAGAAGTATCTAGGCCTAGATGGAGGCCATGTTAAGGAAGAACAGCTTCACATTTTGATAGTTTTATTCAATAAAGGCTGCCAGGAATTTGCAGCAGTACTTTTTGACTTGTTCTCCTGTAGCCAACCGGAAACCGAGAAATGAGAGACAAAGTGCAGGCTGATTATCACACCGTTGGAGCTAGTTCTTGCTCGCTCCTAAAGAATGGCAGTGGCGGCACCGGGGAGGTTGAGTCGCCCTTGGTAATGAAGAATGAAAGCCAGGCAACAAGGGCATCTCCCTCGGACGAGCTTCCCAAGGCCGAGCGGAAGACAGGACTTTGGCTTAAAGAGGTGGGGCGGGAGGCTGCGGGGAGGGGGGCGGTGCTGAAATTTTCATTTAATGAGCAACCTGCCTACCAAGGTGAGAGGCAGGTGGGAAGCAGTCAACCTTTTCAATGTGTACACTTATTTCCTAACAACAAAGATGAAAGATGTACTTGATTACCTTAGTAAATTATCAATTACAGTTTGCGTTGGCTTAGCAGTTCAGTGCTTCGCTTCAAAAGAGGAAAATCAAGGTAGCCATCTTTCCATTTTAACGCATCTTCTGCCTCAGGGTGGCCAATGTCCCGATGGACACCTGCACCCATCTCCAGCACACATGCCCTCGGGCTTAACTTCTGCCAGGTGCTGACTGGCTTCTCGGTCGTTTCCCTACTCAATGCAGCCCCCACCGCAAGGTTATCTGTGAGGGAAATCGTCACGTGGTCACTATCACGCTGAGCGACAAGGCCATTCTTCCCAAGAAGGGGCGTTTTCTGACCAGGGCTTAGAGAACGCTAGTGTTCATGCTGCCTGGGTGCAGCCATTTGCAATATGCCCAGGCGGGGAGGGGGGAACCACCTTGGAAATATCCCAGGCTCTCTCTGCACGCTGCCTCGGGCTCAGCTGTGTCTCAGTCCCAGGTGCACTGAACCACATCTATCAAAATATTTATCCTAAAATAGCTTTGTAATAAGAGTGGAATGTCCTTTTTGATGATTTCCTTTGAAAGATACATGCATTTAACTGGCAATTCTCAACCTTGCAAGATGGGAGATCACATGAATCCATATATTAAAAAAAGAAAGAAGATGGAAAA
>NW_022103896.1:14823243-14840029 GCF_000313985.2 Echinops telfairi
CTTCCTATGTGAAGGAAGAGCATACTCCAATCAACCTGACATTTGAGTGCACTGTGCTCCTTGTGGAGGAAACGCCCGCCTGGACTGTCAACCCTGCCACCTCACAACCAGCGGGACAACAACGGCTCTGCACTCTGAGTCAGCCTCGGCTGAAGGGCAAAGGGAAGGTCAGTTCCGGCTTGCCTCCCGGGCCTTCTCTCCCAAGCTGTTCCCAGGACACAGTCACAGGCGGTGGCATCACTCCGCTACGGGCTCCAGTGTTCTGCCCCAGGGTTTTGACGACATGTCTACCCGAGTGGGCCAGGGCAGACAGATGGCTAAGGAAGTCCAACGGGCGCTATCTCAGAGGGCCCCAGAGACTGCACAACCTCTCCGCAGAAAGGGGGCTCTCATGCCTCCTATGCTGGCAAATTCCCTTTCCTGCTTTTCCCCCCTCTTTTTATCCATTAAATAAAATAATGAAATATCCACATGTCCTCTCCTCTACAACAATGAAGCCCACAACCAGGTACTGATAATTAGTTTAACTGTAAGCATCCTTGAACTACTATCATTTAAATTCTATATAAATTGAAATCAGAATGTTGGCAGAAGAATAAACAAATTCGTCTTGAAAGAAGTACAGCTGAAATGCCCTTGGAAGTGAGGACGGTGGGACTTCACCTCACCTGCTTTGGACATGTGCTAAGAGGAACCAACTGGTCCCTGGAGCAGGCCCTCGGGCTGCGTAAAGCTGAGGGGCCGCGGGAAAGAGGAAGAGCCTCGCCGGCTGCAGGGAGGGGCTCACACACCGCAGCCATTGTGCGGATGGTGGGCACATGCGTGCGCGTGTGCACACGCAGGCCAGGCAGGGCTTTGTTCTGTTGGACGTGGGTTTGCAAAGAGTTGGAACTGACTTTAACACGCCCAACAACGGACGAGTGTATTTTCAGCCACTCCTTCTATACAGTTTCAATCATATTAAAATTTGCATCCATGGCTCATACAAAAGCAATTTCCTGCCCAAACCGTTCTTGAAAGAAGTTTATGGTTTTGTTTCTGTAATTATTTGGATGCCAGTGGCTCCTTCAATTTATAGTTTGCTGTGACTCCTCGGTAATGGTCACCAGGTGAACATTCAATGAAGCTGAGGAAACATTTGATTTCATGCTGGTTTGCTTCAACATTTGTTTTATTCGTGTGTGTGTGTGTGTGTGTGTGTGTGTGTGTGTCCGGGACTCAACGAGGACAACAACAATAAACAATACATTTTTCCCTCAACGTCTTCAGTACCGTTGAGGTCCCTGTGTAGTGTGGGAGTCAACGTCTAATCATTCCGGCCCTTCACTGGAGGAGGAGGAGGAGGAGAGGTGCCTTCCTCAGAAACGGGTGGGATTGGAATCTATATAATCCAAAGTCACAAGGGGGATCTATCTGTATCAGAGTCTAAATTCTGAGAATCCAATGTGCAGAAGATGCTGGATGACAGAGGGAGCCCACGATCCATTAGTGGAACGAAATAGGAAACAAGTCTCCAGAGACCCCCTAGCTAATATAGAGGGGTGGGAGGAAAGTGGTCCCTAAATGGAGTGCTTGGAAGAGATGTATAGAAAAGCAAAGGCATAAATCTGACTTGAACAGTTAAAACCTTGTCAGTAGATTCCCCCCCTGGACCTGATCTGGTTTGCAAAATTTCCTGCATTTTTGGTTTGCATTGTTGTGTTTGGGTTTATCTTTGTTTTGTTTTGCTTTTCTTCATATTAGAGTATAGCTCAGAGGTGTTATGTCGATGGAGGTCACCCTCTTGAAGCTGTGTTTGTTAGTATATGAAACCCAGGATGGATGAAACTCTAGGGACAGCAAGTAGAATACAGGGTTCAGGGGAAGGGGGTTTCAGTGGTGGTGGTGGGCATGTAAAAGGGAGACGATGTCAAGGAGTCCATGTAGAAAAGAATGTCTGGAAATTGATGTGGCAGCAATTGTACAATACCACTTGACCTGACTGGAATATGGAATGCCATATGTACTAAATACAAACTAATAAAAATATAAATAATTTTTCTTAATGTGCGGAAAATATTCCAGATGAACTCAGAGGAAGGGACCCTACGTGAGAAAGAAGATGGTGGATAAGATCCACACCACAGAGCCTCAGACTCTGTAGAAATGGCAGATGGGACAGTTGGCCACTCACCAGTCATGCTGTGAGTCAAACAAGGTTCCCTTCTTCAAGGAAAGGTGACTTGTATACAGGATGTAAGACAGAGTGTGGTAAAGGCAGAAACAAAGACCTCAAGGGCCACAGGACCCTGAGGAGGGAGTCATTACCAAGTTCACCAACTCACACAACTCCAAGGTGTGCCACTGACACAGTAGTCTGAGTGAATGGGGTCCCCCAGAGTTGTACAGGGTAGTGGCCATGGTCTGGGGAGATGATTTGAGGTACGACAGAAGCGACAGTCTTTTGGCTGGTCTGAGAGAGACAGGAAACTCTTTCGGGACTAGCTGAGTGACCTAGAGTTCTTACAGGAGGACAGACCCCCCTGGATCGGGAGGGAAACCCCTGGCTGAGTGATGTCTTTTCCGTTGAGATGCTAAACAGGATGACAGCAGGGCTGGTAAAGATGGGAGAAAAAAGCATCACTGAGGGAGGGGCTGAAGTCACCGAGGTTAACCTCTTATTCTGCCATTGTTAATTTCATCATCATCAGATTAGTCAACAAAAAGCTAAACCAATCCAAATCCAAGAGGTGGCTATCATTAGAGTTCCAAGCATAGCCAGTGAGGCTGGAGCTACATTTACTCCGCCTTGAAAAGAAGGGGCTATTTATCGCGCTGAGTGCAGAAGGCCAGAAATGTTATCGCCTAAAAGCTAGTATTGCTTAAAAAAAAAAAAAAAAAAAAGCCCACACAAGAAAACAAACACTAAACAATGACCAAACCAGAGCTGAGTTGATAGGAATTCAAACCAAGTACTGATGAGGAACTTAAAGAAAAAATTTTTGAAAATTCTGTTTTGGTCATTTATTTTGGAACTACAACACTTTTAGCAAAGAAGTTAACCTTATTTTTTATTTGATATTCTTTTTTTTGAAATCCTGAGTGTGTGTGCGCACGCGCATGCACGCATGAGCGCTTAGGATCTCCAGGCCTCCGAACTGGCTGGGTTAAACCTCATCTGGACTTTGGGGGTGGGTGGGGGGGCGGAGAGCAGAAAATCACTTCTTGACCACAGTTTTAGAGGCCATCATCCTCCAGATCAAGAAAAATCCTGAAGATGACATCAGCATTTAGATGAATCATCTGTAACACAATCCACCTTGCCAAAAGAGGTGCCCGTGGAGCCCAGCGCCAGCTATGCTGAACAGGGCAGACGGGGCATGTGGAGGACGGGGCAGCTCTAGAAAGCCTGGGCACCTACTTGTCCCAGGTCTCTTGGGAGGCAGGCATCTCACCAGGAAATGACCATTTTGTGGGGTTTCAGGATTCCAACCTGTGGCACTCAGCAGCCCGTCTCACGGGGACAGAAGGGAAGCAATCAGAAAGACAGGCATCGCCACCTGCCATTTGGGCTGAAACTGTCCCCAACGTTGACAGATCACTTCTCAGTCCACTCTAAGTGGAAAGCCACACTTCATAAACTAACCCAATGAAGCGTGATCATATTACAGTGCAAACAAAGTCCCAAGTCAAAACTAGTCGCCACCTCGGATATGTCTATAAACTACAGCTTGGAAAGGTCGTTTTAAAATGCACTATCCAATTCTTTTGAACTAAAAAACAAGTTTAGGGCACTGTCGGAAGGCAGTTCCAACAAAATCTAATTTTGTTTAATGAACTAACCAGGAAGGCATTGTGAAAGTATTGTGCAACTAAATGCTTAGCTAATTACTGTGAGATCAAATAACTGTTGCCATAGTTACCGTACACTGTTTTCCATAATAACTTTTATCACTTCAATAAATCTTTGTGATGCAACAAATATAAAAAGTTTACTGTAACATGACTATAAGGTTTTGGAAAGCACACACTGATGACTGGCCTACTGAAATTACCTTCCCATATTTGCCAGTGAGGAAGGGATGATTACCAGTACCTGGTTGACTCAACATCAAAGGGGTTGACTAGTTTCTTAACTAGACCATAATTCCTTAAAAGCTGAATTGACCTGATCCTGCCACACAACAGCAAAATCAGTGGCTCTTTCAGGATTAGTAAACACAATAAGGCACCATGTCTCAAGCAGTAATTAAGTGTTGGCTCCCTGTTAAGGCAGTTGACATACATCATCATCATCAGATCCTCCCACACATCCGTAGCTGATAAGCATCCTGACCATGTCACCCAGAGCCCTCTTGGGAGGGATTTCCAGCCAGGTCTGTCTAGCTCCAATGTCAGTGTTTTCTGCCACACCATGTTCCCTTATAAAAATTGCTTTATTTCTGTTGAGCAGGAATGTAAAAAAAGTACTGTTAGAAAACTAATAGAAAGTCTTATTATACATAAATATCAAAATGTGAAACGAATGTTCCTCCATCTAAGTCTATACACTCCTGAAGACAGTGTTTGCATCTCTCCCAACACTTTCCCAAAGAATTCTGCTCTCTTCGACTTGCTGTTGTTAAATGCCATGGAATCATAGCGACCCTATCTATGTACAGCAGAATGAAACACCACCCAGTCCTAGGGCATCCTCACCATGGTTCTTATTGCGTCAATTCTTGTCCAGGGTCTTCCTCTTTCTTGCTTCCCCTCTACCAAGCATGATGCCCTTCTCCAGTGACTGGTCTCTCCAGATAACATGCCCAAAGTGCACAGGATGAAGTCTTGTCATGCTTGCTTCTAAGGAGCAATCTGGCTGTACTTCTTCCAAGACAGATTTCTTTGTTCTTTTGGCAGTCGATGATATTTCGCATAATAATTCAAATGAGTCTTCTTTAGTCTTCCTTATTCAATGTCCAATGTTCACATACATAGGAGGCAATTTAAAATGCCATGGCTTGGGTCAGGAGCACCTTAGCCCTTAAAGTAACATCCTTGCTTTTCAACACTTTAACAAGATCTTGTACAGCATATGTACCCAATACAATGTGTCATTTGATCGCTTGACTGCTTCTTCCCCAAGTATTGATTGGGGATCCAAGCAAGATAAACTCCTTGACAACTTCAATCTTTTCCTTGTTCATTACGATATTACCTGCTGGTCCAGTTGTGAGGATTTTCGTTTTCTTTGCATTAAGTTGTAATTCATATAGACGGCTGCAATCCTCGATCTTCATCAGCAAGTTCTTCAAGCCCGCTTCACTTTCAGCAAGCAAGGCTGTGTCATCTGCATATTATAGGTTGTTAATAAGCCTTCCTCCAACCTTGATGCCGTGAATTCTTCTTCATATAGTCCACCTCCTCAAATTATTTACTCAGCATACAAATTGAATAAGTAGGGTGAGAGGATACAATCCTGACACCTATCTTTCCTGATTTTAAGCCATGCAATATGCCCTGTTCTATTCGCACAACCTCCCCTTGAGCCATTACTCATAATTAAGTGTTCTGAAATTTCCATTTTTATCAAGGTTACCCATAATTTGTTATGGCGCACACAATCAAATGCCTTCACACAGTCAAGCAGTACACATCTTTCTGGTATTCTCTGCTTTCAGCCAAGGTCCAATCTGACGTCGGCAGTGATATCCCTGGTCCCACATCCTCTGCTGAATCGAACCTGAATAGCTGGTGGCTCCCTGTCAATGTACTGCGGCCACTATTGTTGAATGATCTTTAGTAGCATTTTACTTGCATGTGCCATCGATGAAATTGTTCTATAATTTGCACATGTCAATCTAAACCATATCCGAATGGCAGTTTTATGACTCCAAGAGCTCAAAACAAAGCCTAAAGAAGCAAGATCAGGGCTGTAGGGAAAATGGGGTATGGTTTCCCAAAGAAATTCCCATAAGCCAGCCCGTTATCCTGGAAGAATGAGCAGGTGCATCGTCACAATGGGGAAAAAAACCTCCCTTTTCCAGGCCTTTTTCTCACCAATGCAGCGTCCCATTTTCTTAACATTTTTTTCCCTGTGAATATCCTGTGTCCTTCAAAAAAAATCCATCAAGAAGACACCTATGGAATGTCTCAAAGTAGTGACTATCACCTTCTGAGCTGACCTCTCTGTCTTGAATTAACTGGCCCAGCAGACTCCTTTTTTCGCCACTGTTTAGAATGGACTTTTTTTTTATGGCATCCTAATGAGACGAAGACTAACACAGTGTCTTACTGAGAGTGCGGGTTTACAGCACTCCAAAGGATAGCAGAGGCATGTGTAAGGCATTTTGTTTGGAAGAAACCTGTGCATGTATGAGCTAGAGCTATAGTAGCACTGTTTTGTGATTGACCCTAGTAATGTAGTGTTAATTTACACTAGAATGCCGCAACAGACCCCCTGACACCACAACGGGCTGGTTGGCTCAATAAAACAAGGTTACAGCTTCACTAGAAAGTGAACACCATTCTCTTTAGCTACACTATGAGGTGAGCTTTGCTTTAATTACTATTCTCAAGACACACACACACCTACATACACACAAGGCTTCGTCACTGGCCAGCTTCACTCATTACCATTTCCTGCTTCCCCTTTTTTAGATCTACGTGGTGAGACTTGTGAAGAAGTGAAATGGCAAACACCGCATAACAAGGCTGACAATAAACTTCTAGTATGAATGTGATAAGATAAAGAAAACTGCACATTCAAAGCTCAGTTATGTCCCCGTGAAGATGAATAGCCTTGGGCAAGTCCCTGCTTTCTCAGGGTTCTCTCATCTGGAAACGAGGCAACGACTCCAACCGACTACCCCGTGATCAGGAAAACCAAAGCAAGAATTGATGCCTTTGCCTTTTGGTGTTGGTGAAGAATGTTGAAATTACCATGGAAAGCTATCACCATGTCCTGTTGCTCCTTCTGTGCCATTGCCTTCAGGATCAAATGTAGGTTCTTTAATCAATCATACAAGGATTATCATGGGCCACCTTCCCCTTCCCCTGTCTCCTGATCACGCTCTCGGCGCTTGCTCTCTTCTGACCACTGACTGCTGCGGTGTGTGCTGCTGCAGCGACACGCACAGCGCTTGTCGAGATACCAGTCTTGGTGAACAGTCACCAAGCCCAGTGGTATTCAGGACCTGCGTAGTGGATGAACGAGTGATGGATGAGCAGAGGCTTCCTTCCAGGTGCCGTTGCGTCAGCTCCGACTCATCGTGACTCCATGTGTGTCAGAGTAGAACGGTGCTCCTCGGGGTTCCAACAGCTGGCTGTCAGAAGAGGAATGCCAGGTTGTTCTCCTGAAGTGCTTTTATGTGGACTTGAACCTCCAATACTTCAGTTAGCAGCTGACTACCTCACTTACTTTGCTTCAGCTTGAGACTCCACAGTAACGGAAACCCAGATGACATGTGAACCAGCTGCGGCCCGGTTACAATCTCAGCTTGGTAAAAGGCGCTTGAGCAATGAATCGATTGACATTTTAATCTACAGATGAGGAGTGACTGAAGTAACCCTTTGTAATGCAAACCCGGATGGTTCCGGTTTGTCTTTTAGCTTTTCAGATTTAGCTGGAGTCCATGACCTACTGCCAAGCAGCAAACACGCGATGCCGGAAGCGAGAATATCTTAGAGTTTTGTAGAAGAATTCTGCTCAATGAGAGCTCCCATCTCGCATAACCCTTGAGGTCAAACATGTCTCTTCATCAAAGTTATGGTGAGTACAGGGTACAAAGCAATCAAGCAATGGAGTCTCAATGTCAAATGGTATTGTTTTGTTTGCTCCATAAATAGAGAGAAGAAAAACTCTGGAATGTTATAGACCAAAGTTCTCTGACTAAAAGCAAAGGGCCAAATAGATCTTAAATCTATTTTGGGATAATGAACAAAGTTTCATTCACTAGAGGTTCCTGTCTAGTAAAAAAGAAAAATTATGATACTTGAAAAGTACGATACATTAAAAAAAAAAAAAAGGATTCCTCTCCTTTCCCCCAAACCCGGCAGTTTTAAAGAAATCTTTAAAATTGATCAATGAAAAAAAAAGTTGATCAATGATGAGAGATAGAAATGGCCACCAGTCATCCAGGAAAAAATCCCATCTCGCGAGTTAACATCACGTCAAGTTCAAGTGATGGTCATCTAATAGAATGGCCTCTTCTTTTAGCTTCCTGCTTTCTGACACTCTTCCTCTTCCTGGATCTCCTTTTTTATTTTTTTATTTTCTAAAGTCAAGACTACTCCTGTGATTACTCACTAGCCTCAATCTACGGGCTCTGCCACTGGAGTTCACAACATTCTTCCTGAAATGACTTCCGCCCCCGTTGGCTCCTGCACTTCACTGTGATCTCACTCCTCTCTCTCAGGCCGCGCCTCCCGCACCACCTCTTCCTCTTTCCAGCCAGTGGACAGCCTCCACCTAAGCTCTTTCCACTGTTCCTGCCAAAATGCCAGCCATGAAATCTAGGCATGTGACCTCTGGCCCTGATCGTTCTCCCAGACTCCAGGCTGGCCTCCCAACAACCTAACGGATAGTTTCATTGTCCATCACCCTGTTGCATCGAAAGAAAAATAGGTTTGAAAGAGAAGATAACATCTGTTTCCCTTCTCTAGATGAACAGGTCCTTTTGCCTTGTTTTCCCCGAATGAACTGGCCATTCAGTAGGGGACTCGTGATAGAATCTAGGGACTTCTACACTTGAACTTAGCCAAAAGGCAGAGAAGCGATTCTAGGGGGTTCTTTTAAAATATATATTTTTAACTCTACGTCCTTCTAACAAGCAGCATCCTTCCCAGTGACAAAGCCAATTTCCTCTGCAATACATCTCACAGCCCTCCTCCATTCCACTGCATTTAAAATTTTTCCATCCAAATGTTGGCTGCTCTGTCACTTTTTATTTATTATATTCACAAATACATACAAAACCCAAGCCCCCTGGTTGTGATTCCTTCTCTTTCCTTCACAATGCCACCAGCTTAAGCATTTTGCACTATCTGCTTGATCAGTCCTCCTCCCTTGCAAAGTCTCTTTCTAGTTCAATATGGCCTAGAAGACAACATGTTCTTAATTCAGAATTCGACTCATTAGGAATTTGGTCTCGACATGCTACTCTTTCCACAATCTCCCATAAAGGAACCATATGGATAAATGCCTTTATATACATATTTATACTCACTAAACACCAAACCTGCTAAACCTGATGTCCAAGACCTCTTTAGAGTATTGAAAAGCAAGGATGTTACTTGGAGGACTAAGGTGTGCCTGACCCAAACCATGGTATTTTCCACTGACTCCTATGCATGTGACAGTTGGCCATCAAATAAGGAAGAGCAAAGAAGAATCGATGCATCTGAACCGTGGCGCTGGAGAAGAACACTGACAGTGCCATGGACTGCTCAAGGACAAACCCATCTGTCTTGGAAGAAGTAGGGCACCTAATAACAACAACAAACGATAAAGAAAGCATATGTTTAGGAGAGATATCTTTATCCTCCTTCTATGTTTGGTCCAAGGAGCCCTGGTGACATAGTGGTTGCATATAGGACTGCTAACTGCAAGGTCAGCAGTTTGAAACCACCAGCTGCTCTAAGGGAGTAAGATGAGGCTTTCTATTCGCATAAAGAGTTATAGTCTTAAAAACCCGGAGGGGTAGTTCTACCCTGACCCAGAGAGTCGCTGTGAGCCAGCATCGACTCCCTTACAGTGAGCTTTATTTGGGTTTTGGTGTTAGTTTCACTCAGATGTTCAACACCTTTATTTATGAGCCAGAGTTTAACCCTATAATATTCCCAGGGCTACAATAACTCTGATTACACCTGTCCTCCGTCCTTCCTAATAGATAAACCAAAGCAAACGCACTGCAATCAAGTCCATTCTGACTCAGTGACCCTACAGGACAGAGTGGAACTACCCCCTGTGGGTTTCCAAGACAGTAACTCTTTATGGGAGTAGAAAGCCTCATCTTTCTTCTGAGAAGGGGCTAGTGGTTTCAAACTGCCAACCTTGAGCTTAGCAGTCCAATGTGTAACCACTATGCCAGATACTGCTGTATAATTCCAAGATCTGGGTGTCCTTGCTCTCAACTTCCTGATCCCTAACTGTTGTGGTTCAGTGGTTTCCCAACTTCCAGCGACTCCATGTTCCATAGGGCTTTCAATGGCTGACTTCTCAGAAGTGGCTCGCTAGGCCTTCCTTCTGCAGCATCGTTGGGTCTCCAATTCTTTGATCAGCAAGCCAGTGTGTTAACTATTTGCACCAGCCAGGCACTGTTCCTTCACCTCTATTTACCTTGTTGTGATGAGGTGCCACTGAGTCAATTCCGACCCATAGCAACACTACACACAACAGAAGGGAACACTGCTGGGTCCTGTGCTACCTTCACAACTGTTCCTGTGCCTCAGCCCCCTGTGGCAGCCACTGTGTCAATCCACCTCCATGAGGGCCTTCCTCTACCGTACCAAGTGTGATGTCCTTCTCCAGGGACAGGTCTCTCTGGCATTATGTCCAAGGCATTTAAGACAAAGTCTTATCATTGCTGATGCCACATGTATCTTGGCTCAAAGCAGAAAATCACAGAAATAGGTTTACTTGTGCTTTATTGACTCTGCAAAGACATTAAACTGTGTAGACCACAATAACCTTGAGAAGAATGGGAATTCCAGAACACTTTGTTGTGTTCACGAGGAACTTGTACATGGACCAAGAGGCAGTTGTGTGAACAGAACTAGGGAATATCGCATGGTTTAAAATCAGGAGAGGTTACATCTTCTTACCATACTTGTTTAATCTGTAAGTCGAGTACATAATCAAAGAAACTGGCTTATATGAAGAAGAATGTGGCATCAGGATTGGAGGATGGCTTATTAACAGCCTGCAATATGCAGATGACCTAGCCTTGTTTGCTGAAAGTGAGGAGGGCTTAGTTGTAAAGTGAGGAGGGCTTAGTTGTAAAGAGAGGAGGCTTCGTTATAAAGCAAAAACAAGTCTAGGACTGCTCTTTCACTGTACCTTCTATTTTGAATCCCAAACTTCTAGTCCTTTCTTTTTCTATTAATTCTCAGCAGGTATACTGGAACTCAAATTCTCACGGATGGCTGAAGATTTGTCAGAAGCAAAGCCAAGTGTGAGGGAACTTACTCGCAGGGGTAAAAGAAATCTTAACAAAGGAAAATAAAAGTCACATTATACCCCCGCTCAGTCCTGTGCAACTTCCTCTTAGACGATGTTAGCTCTGCTGCTGCCTGTTACCTCATTAGTCAGGAATTACTCAGAGCAAGGCTGTTAGCGTTTTGACGTGATAGGACAAACTGAACTTCTGGTTGCTGTTCTAACCAGGCTTTCAGTCTGCAATGTGAGAGAGAATGATGCAGGAAAGAGCAAACTCCCCCACTCGTCCCAGTAGTATGAGATGTATTCATTTGTTCTGAATTGGGTTCCAGAATATGGCTCTAGGCAAGGCAACTATTTCATGGTGTATCCTTAAGGTAAGATCCATCCAGAAATTCTTACAAATCAGATCATTTAAAACAGAGGGTGCATGAGGGGGGAGCGGGGAGGGAGGGGAAAAATCAGGACCTAATGTCAGGGGTTCAAGTGGAGAGAAAATGTTTTGAGAATGATGTACAAATGCGCTTTACACAATTGATGTGTGTATGGATTACGCTAACAGTTGTATGAGCCCCTAATAAAATGTTTAAAACAAAACAAAACAAAAAAACAGAGAGTGCATGATATATGTGTACAAAGGAAGAAAGGCAGTGACGAGGGAGGGACAGAAAGTCCAACTGGGGACACAAAGACATTCTCAAATAGTAGAACCTTGCAATCCTAGGATGATTTAAAGAACAACAACAAACCAACAGATGTTCAGAGACAAAGAAAGACAGGCATCTTAGGTAGCTGTGTGGTAACCATGAGAGTATAGGACCCGGGGTTAGAACACTTGGGTTCCAATGGGGGACTCTGCTACTAACAAGCCCGGTGGTCTTGGGCACTTCCTCTCTCAGGCAGGGCTTGGCTGGGGTGGGCTGGCTGAGACAAATGCCTCAAGAACAAACTAGAAGAGAGTGCTTCAAAGCCCTGTGATCAAGAGAAATGACACTTCAAGGTAATGTATTAGCAACCCAAATGAATGAACAATTTCCACGATGAACAAAATATCACACTTCTAAAGAAGGACAAGACAAGAAAGTCATGCCTCTCCTAGCATGACTCACTTCCCCTTAATCTCGGCCCTGTCAGAGCCTGCAAGAATTTTGATTTTCACATACACACATATACCCCACCACCACCACCACCACCCCACACAAAAGCCCTCCAAGAAACACTTCTTGTGTTTGGGGCACTCCTTTAAATTCTGCACTCAAGGGGAATGCCTTGCTCACCTCAGCCTAGGGTGGGCCCTGCTCCCAGCCTGAGCTTTCTCATCTGGATCAACTTAACTCCCCGACTCACTGCTGTCGAGTGGATTCAGACACAGCAACCCTGCAGGGCGGACTAAGTAACTCTTCAAGGAATTAGCAAGCCCGTCTCTCTCCCATAGAGTGGCTAATGGTTTCAAACTGCTGACCGGACAGCAGCCAAATAAGTAACCAACCACTACGCCATCAGGGCTCCTTCTCATCTGTATCTTACTCACCGCCATGGAGTCAATCCCGACTCATACATAGTAACCTGCAGGATGGGGTAGAACTGCCCTCCCAGAGTTCCCCAGACTGTAACTCTTTAAGGGAGTGGAAAGCCCTCTTTCTCCTGAGAAGTGGCTGCTAACTTTGAACTGCTGACCTTGCAGTTAGCAGTCCAATGCACAACTCCTAGGTCACCAGGGCTCCTTGCTGCATAGACAGTATAGACCAATGAAAGCAAAGAAACAACATTGCCACGGGGCTTAAGAACAAATTGTATCTTCGCCTGTGTGAAAGTATTGGAAAGGTAACGCACCATGGACGTTTTTTCCTGCTTCTCCTTTCCTAAGTTTTATTTCTTTTACAGTCGTGGTTGAGACTACACACATCAAAACAGACCCCAACTCATGCACCTACACACACCGTTGTGACACTGATGACGTGCTTCCGATTGTGCAGCCATTTTCACCCCGCTTGGCCCAGTTGTTCCTCCCTCCTAAACACAGACTCACTGTGCTCTAAGGTGCCTAGCTCATCTTTCACGTTGAGCCCATGGAGATGCTCCTTCGAATAGCACGATGCGCAAAGCAGGTACCTTCAAAGAGTAAAGCTAAGCTACCGGTTGGCCAGTCTTATGGAGCCTTCAGGGATAGCTCTGGTTTGAGGCTCAAGGATCATCTCAGAGCAGTGGTTGGAGGAGTTCATCCACTCTGCAAGGCTCCAGGAAGACAGCCAAGCTCTCACTTTCACTGGGTCAATTCCAACTCACAGGGCCCTCCAGGACGGAGTAGGACTGCCCTGTGGATTTCTGAGACTAAATCCCTATGGAAGCAGGCGGCCTCACATCTTGCCCATGGAGTGGTTGGTTGGCTTCCATCTGCTGACCTTGTGGTTAGCAGCACCACCCACACTCCACCATACCACCAAGGCACGCCAGAAAGTTTACAGTCTTTGAGAATTTGAAATTCTGTTCTGTGTTTCCCCTTTGATCAGAATTTTTCTATGAAATCTTTGATCAAAATGTTCAGAAATGGTAGTCAGCCACTGTCCAGTTCTTCTGGTCTCATGGCAAAGGAGGCAGTTAGTTGATCGTGGAAGCCATGACCCACACAGTCCATCTCCTCCTTCTGTTCACGAACAACGTTCGTTGTTCTCGGGTAAAGAGACTGATTGTTGTGCCAGGCACTACACGATGAACTAGGAGGTGAAACAGAAACATTAAACATGGTGTAGGCCCATGAACTCATATCGCTAAACCAACAATCCAAATCCCATAAGGTATTTGGTTGTACATAAGCGATTTGGCAGCTAGTGTGCGTACATGTGTATGTGCGTGTGTGCGTTTGGTGTTTTAAAAAAATCCACCGCACAACTTTTGCCAATACAACTTTGACAGCAATTATAGTATCGCTATGCATTGTTTAATGTCCATGGTATGTTCTATGAAATAGGATATTATGGGGGGGGGATTGATTGCGCTGATAGACATAGAACTTCTACCCCTACCCTCCAGGGGGACAAATGACAGAAATGTGGGTGAAGGGAGACAGCGGACAGTGTAAGATATGAAAATAATAAAAATGTATAATTTATCAAGGGTGTATGAGGGTGAGAGGGTAGGGAGGGAGGGGGAAAAAGGAGCTGAAACCAAGCGCTCAAGTAGAAAGAAAATGCTTTGAAAATGATGATGGCAATATATGTACAAATCTACTTGATACAACTGATGTATGGATTCTTATAAGAGCTGGAAGAGCCCCCAATAAAATGACTTAAAAAATAAATAGGACATTATGTGATTTGGTTGTTGTTTAATATGTCCCGTATTATAACCTTATGGCATAGTTCTCACTGCCACAGCTGCTGCCAAAGCTTCTGGGAGAGACGGGGGCAACTGGCAGCGAGTGGCAGCAGAGGAATAATGGAGCAAGGTGAGTGGGGAGTGCAGTGTGCATAGCCAAGCTTGCTGCGCTGCTCAGGTGAGCAGGAGCCCCGGCACTCTGCAGTCACCACCATCCCCTGCCTTCCTCACAAATTCCGAGAGCCAGGTCCTCTGACTCACCGGCCTGCAGCTCACGTGTAGTGCAGTGCTGCAAGGGCCGGGTTTGTGGTCTTTAAAAGCATTGCTGTTGTGGCTCTGTGCCCCTGAGTCAGGTCCAGCTCACAGTAACCCGTGTACAACAGAACACAACATTCCTGGTCCCGCGCCACCCTCACGAGTGTTATGCTACCCTGTCATCCCATCTTGTGGAAGCGCTTCCCCTTTTTTGCTGACACTTTACTCTAGGAAGCATGATTTCCTATTCCAGGGACTGGTCCCTCCTGAGAGCATGTCCACATTACATGATACAAGGATTCTACTGACACATTCTCCCCAGCATGTGTTATTTTCTGATGTGTTCTGTTTTCACTTAATCTTTAAATGTTAGCCATCATAGAGCGAGTGAACTGGTATCTCATTGATGATTCTGATTTGCATTTCTCTGAAGGCACGTGACCCTGAGCATCTATCTCTTCATGTGTTCAGTGGCCATTGGGGAAAATGTCTATTCAAATTCTTGAGTGCCACGGATGTCCTTGGGTGTTACTTTATTCTATACAGGAATTTCCGACTGACACGTACAGTGAACTGCTCAGATCCACCCCTAGGTACCCGAAGACAGGCCTCAAGAGCACCCCCTGAACACTCTAAGGAGTTCTACTCGCTACACATGCGGGTGCCACAGGGGGCACTCGACTTCAGGGTCCCTCCAACGATAGCAGGGTCATTTTTATAAAGGGTTGGAGGAGTCACCTAAGGGTTGGCAGTGTCACCGGAGTGTGACAGGCAGGAGGGGACTCAGCAGAAGACACACACAGCTATTTTCTGGGAGCACAACATTACTTTTTGAAAGGAAGGAACAAGAATGGAGTAGAAAATCTAAAATAAACAGAAATGCTTTTAAAAAAAAAAGGGACGTCACTAAAATTTCACCTTTATAGTAGATCACTTTGGGCTAGCAAGGCTTACTCTGAAGAGTTTTGGATCATGCTTATAGGCTGCTAACTGCAAGGTCAGCAGTTCAAATTCACCAGCTGCTCCACAGGGGAAATATGAGGCTTTCTGTTTCAGTAAAGATTGACAGCCTTGGGAAGCTCAAAGGGGCAGCTATTCAGCTTTCATTCCTTGTTAATGAGTGCGCTATGGTAGGCATGGTTCTCGACAGAAAAGAAACAGCAGTAAGGAAGATACAGAAATATCTCGACTCTGGAGCTGGTATTGGAGAAAAGATTCTTTTTTTTAAGTGAATCATTTTATTGGGGGCTCTCACAGCTCTTATCACAATCCATACATCAATGGTATCAAGCACATTCGCACATATGTTGCCATCATCATTTCCAAAACATTTTCTTTCTACATGAGCCCTTCATATCAGCTCCTCTTTTTTTCTGGAGAAAGATTCTTGAGTTAGCTCAGGATTGCATTTGTGCCAGGGAAGGTCTAGTCTCTGCTCTTTTTCTAGAACTTCAGCAGGGTGGATCACGAACCTAGCCGTAAACCGGAGATGAAGCTAGAAGTAATTTTTAAAATTTCCTTGTAAGAATTAAGGTTGCAGATGGACATTGGGCCTCAACTCAAGTACTCCCTTAACACAACAACACATTAGTCTAACAATCTGGCATTCTGTGATGCCTTCCCAACATGATAGCTGAAGACAAAATGGGTACAAAAGTAAATGTGGTGAAGAAAGTTGATGGTGCCCGGCTATCAAAAGATATAGTGTCTGGGGTCTTAAAGACTTGAAGATAAGCAAATGGCCATCTAGCTCAGAAGCAACAAAGCCCACATGGAAGAAGCACACCAGCCTGTGTGATCATGAGTGTCAATAGGATCAGGAATCAGGCCTCTAAGACCCATAATAAAACCATACCCAAGGTAAATGGGGAGTGGGGTGGGGCATGGAGTGGAGACCCAATGCCCATCTGTAGACAATTGGACATCCCCTCACAGAGGGGTCACAGGGTGAGTATAGTCAGTCAAGGTGCAGTATAGCACTGATGAAACACACAACTTTCCTCTAGTTCTTTGGTGCTTCCTTCATCCCACTATCATGACCTCAATTCTACCTTACAAATGGGATTAGAC
The DNA here is from genome assembly GCF_000313985.2 of Echinops telfairi. NCBI lineage: Eukaryota > Metazoa > Chordata > Mammalia > Afrosoricida > Tenrecidae > Echinops > Echinops telfairi. The sequence goes on from NW_022103896.1 coordinate 14,840,000, forward strand.
AAGAGCATGCACACTGCTACAGGTAAGAGC
>NW_022103896.1:14840558-14851932 GCF_000313985.2 Echinops telfairi
TGTATGGATTGTGATAAGAGTTATATGAGCCCCTAATAAAATGATTAAAAAAATAATCTATAACTTATCAAGGGTTTGTGAAGGAGGGTGTGCGGGGGAGGGTGGGGGAAGAAATGGGGAGCTGATATCAGGGGCTTAAGTGGGAAGAGAATACTTTGAACATGATGATGGTGTCATATGTGCAAATGTGCTTGACACACTGGAGGAATGTATGGATTGTGATAAGAGCTGTAAGAGCCCCCAATGAAAGTATTTTAAAAGAAGAAGAAGCATGACCCATTAGGTCTAACTGAGCATGTCAATGTCTAAGAGGGGACCACTCAAAAGGTTATAGAGCCAAGCAGTCATTTCCGCGAAGATCCTTGAGATATGCAATGAAGGCCATGATTCATATTTGACCACTTTCAAATCCAAGTCTACGTTTCTTGAAGACAGATGTCATCTCACACTGTATTCCTCTCTTTGCCCCTTTATTCTAGGTCCTTAATCAGTCCATCAGTCTCTCTCTCTCTCTCTCTCTCTCACTGGCATCAAGTTGATTGTGACTCACATCTCCCCTATCAGACAAGGTAGGCCTGCTGTGGTGGGGTTCTGGGGCGACAACTCTTGATGGGAGCAGAAGGTCCCATCTTTCTCCCGCAGAGGGACGGTGAATTTCAACTGCTGACCTCAGGGTTAGCGGCCAACTCATGATCCACTACACCTCCGGGCTGTTAATTAAATAATGAATTAAAGATAGATGTTCTTAATGAGGTTTACTAGCTGTCCCTGCCCCATGTGAAGGAAATGGGACAAATGACTACCATAAACACCCGGGTCTAGTCCAAGGGAACAATGAAGAAAAAGTCATCCCCAACCCCTTTGCACAGAGGCACAGGAATGGTCCTAACCATTAGCACAGTAAGACAATGACTATTTGTTTTGAGATAATGCCAGAGGCTTTTCAAAGCTCTTTGAAAACCAGCACTTCATTTGCATCTTATGTCAAGCCATGAGGCAAACAGGATGATACGTTTCAGAGGGAAGGAAAGGGAGTAGGTTTCGTGGAAAGTCATTCTCCACCCTTATCCCCAACCCATGACTCCAGGCTGTGGAGCTACAAGTACTTCAGAGTGCCTGGCTCAGCCCCGACGCCCAATGAACACTGCCCATCTGAGGGAGCTCAGCAATCCGGTGTCCAGAGCAGGATCCGGGGAATGGAGGCATGAACCATGAATCGATGAATAAGAATGCCTGGAGGAATGAATGAGTGTCAAAACTCCAGGAAGATTTGACTCATCTACTTTAGCTCCACGTACAGCAGTCTGCAAGCCATTACATAAAACTGATTGCACAAATGTGTTTCAAAAGCTTCTAAACGGCTTTTCTTATGCCCTTACCTGATTAGCTTTTAACCAAAGGAAATGTTTTCTTCTGACCTGTTTTCAAAGCTAATCTTTAAATCCCCTGGTTACGAAATCTTAAGGATTAAATGTTTGCTCTGTGAAAATGCCTAGTGGCTCAGGCGAGAAGAAAATGGAAAAGTGGAAGCATACTGATTAAGTTACCAGAATTCAAAGGAAAATTCCAGAGCCTCGCGATTAGTGCAAGAACTCTACTGCACTGCCTTCTGTGTGATGATTCTCCAGTGAGAATGCAGTTACCCCGGATTTCAAGAGTTACTCAAGTCATAAACCCAATTACATGAGGAAAATAATCATTAGAGAGCACAGCAGCCAAGTGGAAAAAATTTAAAACCAGATGCTTCCATAAACAATAAAGGCTTTATGACACTGCATCCACACCACACCTGACCACATCAATGCAGTGCTCAGATAGAAAAAGATGCGTTTAGCATTTTCAACCTCTGGAGTTTGATTGCCTATCCATTTTCTCCCGCGATGTTGGTCAAGAATATTGAAGGTACCATGGACTGCCAAAAGGACAAACACCTGTCTGGAAGGAGTAGGGCCAGAAGGGTCCTTAGAGGCAAGGATGGCGAGATTTCATCTCATGTACTTTGGACATCTTGTCAGGAGAGGCCGGTCCCTGGGGAAGGGCATCCTGCTTGCTAGAATGGAGGGGCAGAGATGAGGAAGGCCCTTGATGAGATGGAGTGACGTGCTGGCTGCAACAATGGGCTCAAACACAAGAACAATTGGATGACGCAGGCCTGAGCAGTGCTTCATTCTGTTGTACACAGGGTCGCTGCGAGTCGGAACCAAATCGACGGTACCTAACAGCTACCACCACCCAAGATTAATGAGCGCTAAGGTACAGCTTGCATAAACTTGCTCTGCATGCTATCCTGCACAAGAGTAATTATCAATAACCATGAAGCAATGGACTTTGGATAATCACACACACACACACACACACACACACACACACACACTGCAAGTAGGTACATGACTGATGGCTGTTGAGTTTTTTGGTTGACTCACACAGCAGTGATTTTTCTCCTCATCTTCAGGAAACGTAAATGCTGGGGTTTCCCTGTCCTGGCCATACAGGACTTTTCTCTGCAGGCTCCACTCAGCATCTGAGTTCCGTCAGACACACAGAGAGTGAGATCACCCCTTGGGGGCAGAGGACAGCCATGCTTGCCTGAAATGCCTGTGCTGTGAGAGCTATTCGGAATGGAGAAATCAAACCTGGACAGAACTGGAAGAGTCTCAGACCCCACCTAGATGCGAGACCTCATTTTATTGAAACAACCTGGTCCCAGAAAGGGAGAATGAATGATCCCCGGTTCTACAGCCAATAAGGGAAGAACCAGCAGTGTTTCTTAAAGCGAGTGATACCACAACAATCCAGGGGGGCTGCCAACACTGGTACCTACCCTGGACAGGCAGGGGCGTGAAAAGGTGTCCACCCCGGGCACTGAGTAATGCTTTTTCTGAAAAGGTGGCAAGAACCTATGCTCTACAGCAGTGGTTCTCAACTTTCCTCATGCTGCGACCCTTTCATACAGTTCCTCATGTTGCGTTCACGCCCCATCCATAACATTATGTTCGTTGCTACTTCACAATTGCCATTTTGCTACTGTTGTGAATCGGATGACCCCTGTGAAAAGGTCGTTCGACCCCCCAAAGGGGTCGCAACCCACAGGTTAAGAACCACTGGTTTAGAGGGAAAACAGCCCGCCTACACACACAAAGGTGCTCCAAGAAGTTACGGAGCATCTTAAGTTCCTTCGTATACATTTAGTGCCAGTGAGTCAAAGAGATCTGCCCCAAACCACTGCTCTCTTTTCGCCCCAGTGCTGTCTACATGGAGCGCTGCTACTCCCGATGACTGCATCCTTCATCCTGCTGTCCTCCTGATTCAGGCTGGAAGGACCACCAGTCACTGCACCACAGGAGGCTGCGCCTCCTAGGTAAAGGCATGCCCAGAGGACCACTCCTTTCCAGCACACTCTGATTCATCGCACAGCATCTCCCTGCCGATTTCTTGATTTGAGGCCCAAACTTAAGAGTAGCGTGGAAGGATGCATTTCCACTCTGGCTCTGACACTGGCTCTGGCTTCTAGAAAGTTACTGAACTTGTTTCTTTAAATTTAAATGAAACACATAGTGAGCAAATTTTATGGAAAAAATCTAACATGCCTGTGACTGGCCCAAAAGGCCAAAATATGGTGTCCTGATAACTTGGTTCCGATGTGACAGGCACTTTGTTAAGTTTCTCATCTCACTGAATTCTCTGAGCCACCTTCCCCAAAGGCTGGCCTGGTTTGTCTTCCTAATTCATGAACCAGGAAACTGGGCCGGAGTTGTTGGGAGGGTTTGGTGCTGCCCAGCAGGCTCCGACTCATAGCAAGCCCATGTGCAAGGGAACGAACCCTGCCTGGTCCTGGGCCATCCTCACTGATGTTCTGCTGTTTGAACCCATCGACGCAGCCATTGTCAATCCATTGTCTTCCTCTTTGTCCGTGCCCCGCTACTTTACCGCACGTATGTAGTTAGTCTTCACGCTAGTTTTCCTCCTGACTGAGTAGCCAGGCAGGCAGTGGCACAGCCAGGATTTATACTCATGGCTGGGTAACTCCAAAGTCCCCTGTGGTGGGCTTGGGAAGGCACCCTCAGATGTTCCTCGGGAATGAAGTCCCTGGGAGCCTCTGTCAGAAAGCCCTCTGCTGAGGGCTGCTGTAGACACAGAGAGGCACTCTGCCCAAGGTCTGCTCCCTTCCTGGGGGCGCTGGCCACTGGGGAATAAAGGCCTGGCCTCCTTTCCCCATCTCTGGACAGCTCTCCGGGTTCATCTCATCTCGGAAACTTCCTGGGTCAGCTGAGGCTTTTGTTGAGATTGCACCAACGCAGCTGGACCTTGCCCTCCACCCTGTCCTGCTTCCTTCCCTTCCGTCCCACAGATGTTGGTCCCACGAGCACTGGGTATCAGTCCTTCTGCATTTGAACCGCCCCCTCAGAACTGGCTCTGCTGCCAGCCCAGCCTGCAGCATCTGCATCCCTTCCTCGTCGGCAGGCTGCTCTCTCCGTGGCTTCATCCCTACAAGAGGAGGTGGGGCCTGATGAGCCCACTCTGGTTTTGGCTCTGGAACTGCAGGGTGGCATAGCTGGAAGACATTGGGAGCCAGAAGATCTGGTTGCTTTTTTATCGGATCCATTTCCCTTTCCCTTCTCTCCTGAGACACAGGCATCCCTCCTTTTACAAGGAGGATAACATTACCCATTCTCGCCGAGTTGTTGAGAACATCCATTTATAAACTACAAAGCCCATATAAACATGAGCGATTACTTTTATGACTATTATTACTGTTAACTGTGTAGGAGCTGCAATAACAAGAGGGGACTGGCAAAGACAAAGATGAAGCTGTTCCATGGTTCTTTGGGGAGAGCTGGCCAGGACTCTGGTACCCCACTGCAAACCCTGTGGCAGCCATCGCTTGGTGGGAGCTCCCACCTCAACTCTGAGCCCACCTGACTAGTCCAGGGTTCTCACCTCCTCTTTACAAAACCCTCGCCAGAGCAGGCCAGAAATTGCTTCTGACTTCCGGTCACATGCAATCCCAATGTGCATTAGGCAGTCCCTTCCCACCAAGTCTCTCATGGGTCATCTGAGCCACAGACGTCACTGGCAACTCAAGTCGCCAACCTCCCCACCCATTTGAGAAGACCCAGTTTTTCCCCAAACCCGCCTCCTCTTGGGGGCCACTTGGCCTTTTCTCGTCGGTGGCTTGTCTCAGTCTTCATTCCCTTCCCAATCTTTTCTATTTTACCTTTTGGAATCTGTACGCCATTAGTAAAAGCAAAAACAAAATAAAACAAGACCCCCGAAAACAAAAACCCAAGACACCTACCAGAGTTACACAGAATGTTCTGGCTACTTGCCTTAAACAAGACGTGGTACTTCCCTGAGACCCTGCCTTATAAGAGGGATGATTAGGATGGGGGTCAGGTGGCATCCCCTTGGATAACAGCACAAGATGATACAGATGGTTACTAGAAGGAAGCTAGGATCTCCAACATCAATGGGACCCCCAGGGCCACCTATTGATGGCTCTTTCCTAATTTGATCCGACCCTGGTTTCCGTCTCCCTAAAAGATTATTCTCCAACTCACTACCCTCTTCAGCCCCCTACCAATCACTGCCTCACTTCCTTCCTTCGTGGACAAACCCGTCTCCAACTCCACTGGAAAAAATGATAAACCTCAATTTCCTGTCCCACTCCTATAAAGTTGTGTGCATTTGGACATCTGTTCACTCGGTGTGCTGAACAAATCATCTGAGAAGCTAGATTGTAGGAAGAAGACTGTGGCACCAAGCCTGGAGGAAGACCCATGAACAATTTAACAACATGCAGACGACACAACCTTCCTTGCTGAAAGCGGGGAGGACTGACTAATGAAGACCAAAGGCTATAGCCGTCAGTATGGACGCTATCCTAATAGAGTGAGAGAGAGAGAAAAAAAAACAGCCTCCCAACCTAAACAATAAACAACATTATAATAAATGGAAATAAACAAGGATTTCATTTTACATGGTACCACAATAAACATGGAAGCATCACTCAAGAAATTTAATATCGTATCGCATTGGTTCAAACTGTTGCAAAGAATTCTTTAAAGTGTTTGCAGAGTAGTAAGTTACTTAATGAGGCTCTTCTTCTCATAGTCTCTGTAACTCCCACCAAATGACTTTTCCTGAGTCAGAAGGTGGGGGGAACTACTGAGAGGATTCAGTTGGGAACACTTGTTAACAGGATCTGTGGTGATAGCCATCCTGCTGCATATCAATAACCCGTCCCACACCAGAAAGAGCCAGGAGTGGTGGAGCTGTTTCTAGCTCTGGATATCCCTGTGCATTGAACCTCTTTGATCCAGGAGACAGCTCTGATACCAAGTGAGTAACAGAAGAGCAGCAACAGCAAAACTGGGAGCTGGACCATGGAACAGAGCACTAAAAGACTTCCCAGTCCGTGGAGCAATGGAGCTGAGTGCTTTGGAGCAGGAGGCTGGCTTGTGGAGTGGGAGTGCCTCTGGGCACTTAATCGGGGGAGCTGAGTTTGCTGACCTGCAGAGCGGGAGTCTAGTAACTTCAGGGTTGAAGCTTACTTACAACATGCCCCTTGGGAATTTATTAGCAACCCTGAAAGAACTTTGTAGCATATCCTGAATGAACAACTCTGTCTTGAGTATCTGCATTTGAATTGTAACCTGTTAACTTCCACAATTGTAACCCCATGATCATGACCATTGTCTGTGAGTTCTGTGTGGCCATGGGACCCAGAATAAAAGTAGACAGTCTTGTGTGAAGCAGAACAGTGCTCAAAAGCAAAGATGTTGCTTTGAGCACTAAACTGTGCCTGACGCAAGTCATGGATAATGAATAAAAAAAAACTACAGCAGAACTAGCACAGTGGAATTGTGGGGCTAGAAAAGAATGCAGAATATAACAAGGGCAGCCAGAAAATGAACAAATCTATCTTGGAAGAAGTGCAGCCAGAATATTCCTTAGAAGAGTCTCACATATTTTGGACATGTTATCTGGAGAAAAAGTCCCTGGAGAAGAACATCGTGCTTCGAAAACTAGTGAGTGAGAGAAAAAGAGGAAGACCCTCAATGAGATGAACTGACAGTGCTGCAACAACAGGCTTAAACATAGCAACGATTGTGAGGCTGGTTCAGAACTAGGCAGTGCTTCATTCTATTGTACATAGGGTAACTATGAGTTGGACCCAAGTGGACAGCACCTGACAACATACCAAAACCAAAACCTATTGCCATTGTCAGTTCTGAATCATAATGATCTTATATATGGTTTCCTAGACTATAATTCTTCATGACAGCAAATCTCTTTCTCCTTCAGTATGGTTGGTGGGCTTGAACCACCGACCTTGTGTTTATCAGCCTAACACTTAACCCACAACACTACTTACTCTTACCATATCCTTTCAAACTCCAAGGACTTCCCTTGACGTTAGTCCTTCCCATCTAATTCTTAATCTTCTCTTCAACTTCTCCCCCTTTGCTGGAATGAGATCCTTGGGTGATGAAAACATTCACATCTTTCCCATTCTCTTTAAGCGAACAACAATAAGAACCACGAAAACGAACAAACACAAACCTAACAAAACCCTCTCCTGAGCTTCTGTTCTTCTCTCGAAACTCATTGCCACTAACTCACGTCCACCCTGTGGGGCACATCAGGACTGTCTCTGTGGGTTTCTGAGACTAAATCTTTAAGAGAGTAGAAAGTCTCCCTTTTCTCCTACAGATCAACTGGTGGTTTCAAACGACTGACCTTGCAGTTAGCAGCCCAACGTATAACCCACTACACCTCCTGGGCTCCTAGTGTTCTTCTCTAGGTATTCTTTATTCCCTTGGCTATATCTCTACGTCCACCTTTTTACTTCCCATTCACTATTAATCCACTGACATCAGCTTGACATAGTGTGGTAGTTAGAGTTGATGTCAACTTGAATTTGTATGAAAGTATAGGGTAGCGTCCAACCTATCAATCAAGTCAGTCTGATGACACCTCCTTAGGGGTGTGGCTTTTTCTACAAAAAAAGACAGTGAGGAACTTCTCCTTCATCTCTCTCTCTGCCCCTCTTCCTTCCTCCTTGCTGAGATGGTGTCTGCCTCTAGGATGGCCCCACATAGGCTGCTGACCCTGGGAGCCAACCTCCAAGATGCCTGTGTCCTGCCATGTTTCCACCAACCGTGGATCCACGAGTCTGCATCTGCCAGCCTGTGATCGCCCTGCATCCCGCTTCACCTTCCTGTGCCTTCGGCGCTCTGAAGAGGGGCGTTGGATACATTGACTTGAGTTGGTCTGGGGTAGGATGCTTTCTTGTCACTAACTTGCTTCTTGCGAGGAAGTTCTTTCCTGTCATCGATGAGTGTCCAGGTTTTATTTCTCTAGACAACCCAGCTGGAAACTGAGCCTGGCCAGGGTAATCCAAGACTTCTCTATCCTTATCTTACTGAACCTGTTGTTCACCTCTGATACCGATTATCTCCTTCTTCTACAAAATTCTGCTCCCTTGATTTTTGTGAGGACCCCTGACACTTCTCCAGCCATTCTTATCCTATCTCTTTTGTGTGTTCAATTTCCTTTGGCATCTTTTGAATGGCACAGTACTCTACAGTTTTTGTCCCATCCCTCTTATATTTTCCACCAAGTTTGTCCCATAATAATTTCAACTACTACTTGTATGATAATGATGATCAAATTTTTATTTCTAGCAAAGGCCTTTACTTTTTCACTTTATTTCCACCTAGGCTTAATACTCTCAAATCCAACTTCCCTATAGCTGACAGATGGATCTGTCTAACACACGCCACAGATTGCTCTGAACCTCCACACAACAAGAATAAGAGCACAACATCATTGTACTTAACCTGCCCCACCCCCACCCCACCCCACCCGGAGCACAAAGGCCCTCCCTGATTCAACCTTTGGCAACCTCTCTGGCTACATTAATCAGCATTTCCTGTCTCCAGCTTTCTGCTTCATGACTACCTAAATGCTCCTCCTTCCCCACATACACCATGCTGCTTCCTGCCCCAAACACCCCACCCTGTCTCCTCCATTCCACTCTCAGCTCAGTGGCTCTCTCACTGAGGAAGTCAGCCGTGATAAAGCAGGAAGGACGGGTCAGGTCCTACTCCTCCGGCATCTAACTTTACAAGGTTCCAAATTTGATCGGCAAAAAGGATTGGTCTACTTCCTTGTTTCAACTTTTAAAAAAAAATCACCCTGAAATGTAATGACTTCACAATATAACAGTAATTTCATTTTGCTAATGAATTTGCAGTGGTGAGAGCTGGTTTCTGGTCCACAACCCATCCTGGGCCAGAAGGATGCAGTCCCAAGATTCCTGAGGCTGACAAGCTGGTGCTGGCTGTGAGGTCCTCTCTGATCATTCCCAGGAATCTGCCTGGGTTCCCAGAGGCAGGAGGGGGAAGCTGCTAATTTAGTAGGACCTGGGCCCGGGTGCACAGACTGGTGAGTTCACCACATTCCATTGCCAGGCATCTCAGAGCCTGGAAATAAGGGGAGGGCCCCTGTGCACTCTACCCTTTGATGGGAGGAGGGTCAAAGAATTTGGGGTCCTAGGCTTTGAACCACTGTACTCCTCTACCAGCTGCGAGCAATTTTTGGCCACACCAAGCACGATGGAATGATAGCGCTTATTCTTGCAATACTCCGTCCTCATAAGTCTCTGGCAGGCCAGCACCCAGGAGGCCCTGTCTAACCAACTGCTCCTCGCCAGTGAGCAAGAGGATGAAGGCCCAAAGGAAGTTAGGCAGAAGGACTTAGAGCATTTGAGAAGCTAATCAAATTAGAGTCCTTTTTATGTACGCACTCCCCTCTCCCACAAAAAAGTGCTTAGATCAAAGAATATAGCAAAGGACCCATGTGGGTCAGTTACATAATGGCAATCAGATCTAAATATTGGTCTGAGTGGCTGAAAAAGAAGGAAAAGTAAAACTGAAGTGGACTTGGAGTCTTTAATAACTTACAAGTTCATTTCAAACATAGGAAAAAATATATAAAGCAATGGCAGCGATTCAGAACGTGCCATGTATGCAGACATTCACGTTACTTCCTTGCTTCATTTCTCTCTTCTAGCAAGTCAGAGCTAATAAAAGCTCGGAGTTGAATGAGCACCGCTCATTTTCTTTCTTTAGAAAGGAGACGCTCTTTACTATGGGACACTGGTCCCATTTTCATCTACGGCTGCCATTCAAAGGTCTGGTGATGCATCATCACACGTCTTGGTCAACTGTGTCGTGGGACAGCAGTGACTCAGACACACGTCCAACCATTCAATGGGAGATAAAAGGATGTGGAAGACCACAGTTGTTAGACAGCTTTCAACTGGACTGACTGAAAGGCCGATGTTCGCAGAGGTATCGGTATGAATTATGAGTCACAGGAAATGGGATAGGATGTCCTCAAGAAGAACTGCAGTAGATGCCTAACTCTAGAAGGTGAAACTGAACTGGACGCACATGCACACATACTCACGCTTTACTGAATTAAAGAAACACTGGTGGTGGAAAGAGTGACCAGACTTCAACCCGGTGCTCCAAGATGTGAATGCAACATACCGGCATAAAGCAGGGAAACAGTGGAGAGGTCTGAGGGGCAGACCCCAATCCCAACTACATGGACACCGTCCCCTCCCCGCAGAAGAATTTATTTCAGAGGACAGCACTGAAGCTGCAGCTCAGGGAGAAGGACATGTCTGATCAGAGCACACGGGAGCAAATGAAGGGGGAGGAAGTGAGAGTGGAACTTATCCTGGCCCACCAAGCCTTAATGATGATATTCCCGCTCAGAGTAGCCAATCCACAGAGAAGACCTTATTACCGGCCCCACTATAACACACAACATCCCTCATTGACCAATAGCTCTACAGGGGACAACACTGGCGACACAGTGTGGGAATTGTGCCCAATCTGATCCCACCACATGGAGGCAAAACACTAAGGGCGTGCAACAGAACAGCAAGGGTAACAGAGCAATGAAGTCCTCAGGGAATACCAAAAATAGACTTTGGGGCCAGGGCATGGCACCTACCCCATCAGACTCATCCAGAAAACAGTCCTAAAGGCCAACAAACACTCCGTGAAGTAACTACAGACTTTTCTTCTTTGTTGTTGTTGTTGCTGTTGTTTTGCTTTGTCTTGTTTTTGTGAATGTTATTATCTCTGCAGTTCTGTCTAAATAAGATAGGCTGGATAAATAATCTGGAGGAAAAAACAACAGGGCCAATGGTTCCAGGGGGACATGGCAGATGGGGAGGTGGGGGGATAGGAAGTGGTGTTAACAAGCTCAGGGGCAAGGGAACAAGAAGTGATCCAAATCGATGGTGAGAAGGGTGTAGGAGGCCTGGTAGGGCGTGATCAAGGCTAATGTAACC
>NW_022103896.1:14852426-14853728 GCF_000313985.2 Echinops telfairi
GAGGACATTTATCAGGCCCGCCGGGTGTTTTGGCCTCCTTTGGTTTTTTTACTTCAAAATAAGATATGTGTAGTGTGCATAGGAATTCATTCATAGTTGTTTTTTTTTAACTATCGTCCGGCCCTCGCATTGGTCTGAGGGACCGTGAACTGGCCCGTTTAAAAGGGTGAACCGATTACAAGGATCTGCGTATAACCTCCTCCTGGGGGATGGACAACAGAAAAGTGGGTGAAGGGAGATGTTGGACAGTGTTAAGATATGACAAAATAATAATAATTTATAAATTATCAAAGGCTCATGAGGGAGGGGGAAGCTGGGAGGGAGGGAATAAAATGAGGCGCTGATACCAAGGGCTCAAGCAAACGTTTTGAGAATATTGATGGCAACAAATGCACAAATGTGCTTGACACAATTGATGTATGTATGGATTGTGATAAGAGTATGTATGGATTGTGGTAAGAGTTGTACGAGCCCCCAATAAAATGATTAAAAGAAAGAAAGAAACCCTAGTTACGTAGTGGGTTCTATGTGGGAACTGACTTGATGGTAGTGGGACGGGTTGGGTTCCCGAACTAAGAGAGATGTATAGTGACAGGTATTAGAAATACACACTTAGACCTGAAAATACTGGCTCTCTCCTGGTTTTCAGGAAGCACCGCAAGGTCAGCAGTTCAAAACCACCAGCTGCGCCAGTAGAAAGACAGGGCTCTCTACTCCCATGAAGACTTACATTCTTGGAATCCAAAGGGGCAGCTAGTTCAGCTGTGTGCTGTGGGGGTGCTATGAGTCACAGTGGAGGCAGTGGGTTTGGTTCGGGGTTTGGCTCTCGGTTTTCTGAGGAGCTTCCCAAACAATGCACAAACTTCAGAGGACAAGACAAGAATCTGTGGGAATGGTTGATGAGCGGAATACTGTATACACAGGGGCATTTCACTGGGAAAGTAAAAGCCTTCACCCCCCACCCCCAAAGGAATGGACTTGGGCAAGATTCCTCTCAGGTATGGGGCATGTAGGAGCAATGGCTTTGTACATTTCTGCCGAGTTGATTTCCGCTTCAGCTATGGGGAAGAAAGAGGTCATGGCTGACTTAATGCCCCAAATAAAGAGAAATCACATGAGTCTCGGGTTTTATGAGACACACTGAGAGAGATGCTTATAATGTTATAATGGTGGTGTAGTGGTTATGTGCTGGGCTGGTAATCACAAGACCAGCAGTTCTAAACCTCCAGCCTCTCTGTCAGACAAAGAGGAGGCTTTGTATTCACATAAAAGAATATAGCAAAGGACCCATGTGGGTCAGTT
>NW_022103896.1:14857821-14859723 GCF_000313985.2 Echinops telfairi
GAGACTAAACTCACTTTTATTTTATTTTTTTAAATAGAAATCCTTTTATTGGGTGCTCTAACAGCTCTTATAACAATGCATACATCAGTTGTATCAAGCACTTGTACATACGTTGCCATGATCATTTTCCAAACACTTTCCTTCTACTTGAGCCCCTGGTATCAACTCTTCTTCGTTCCCCTCCCTGCTGCCCGCCCCTGATGATGAACTCACTTTTGAAAACACAGCGACGACCAGAAGTGCAATTGCATCTGAGACTACGAGCGGCCGCAGTCCTCAGGGGGCGAGAGACGAGAACTAGAGAACTCCAGGTGGTGCAGGCTTTCATTTTTGGTTTCTAATTATTCTTAAACATCATTTGATTGGGGGCTCGTACAACGCTTACCACAATCCACCCGTCCATCCATCGTGCCAGGTACATGTGTACGTATGATGCTGCTTTGAAAAGTCCACTGTGAGCACACGGGCACCGCCACATCAAAAGGAGACAAGAGAAACGGAAGGGCTGCTAGGGGACAGGCGTTCTCCGTGGGTTCACGGGGCCTGGAGAAGCACAGCCGGAGGGTCCTTAGAGGGTGGAAGGTTTATCTCACATACTTCAGGCATGCTACCAGAAGAGACCGGTTCCTGGGAGAAGGACGTCATCCTTGCTTCAGTAAAGCAGTGGTTCTCAACCTTCCTAACTCGGCGACCCTTTAATACCGTCCCACATGTTGTGGCGATCTCCCCAACCATAAAATTATTTCCATAATTGTAGTTGTGCTGTAGTGATGAAATGGGAGACCCCTGTGAAAAGGTCGTTTGATAACCCCCCTGCCCCCAAAGGGGTTGCGACCCATGGGTTGACAACTGCTGAAGTAGAGGGTCAGGAATAAAAAGAGGAAGCCCTCGACAGGATGGCGTGGTACAGTGGCTGCAAGGGTGGCACAGGCTCGCGGTGCTTCACTCCGTTGTACGCAGGACCCATGGAGTCGGAACTGGCTGGATGGTACCACCTTTCAATACACTCAAAAATATCAGGCCTGACGTTAATGTATGAAATGTAAAAACGAAATATCTCAAACCTGAAAAAAATCTAAACAACAGCCTATTGGGGAGAATCTTCCCCCTTCTTAAAAGTATTGCCCATGTTATAGTCACAAACCAGTCACTACCACTGAATAGATTCTGATTCATAGAAACCCTTATGGGATTTTAAAACTGTGTATCTTGATGGGAACAGACAGCTTCCAACATGCCTCTATGGAGCAGCTGGTTGAGTTTGAACTGCTGGCCTTGTGGTTAGTAGCCCAGCACTGTCCCGACAGCCCCAGCAGGGCTCCTTGGCACTGAGTACTTGCTCTGGAACCTAAGTGCAGAGGTGTGGGAAGAAGAACTGCCTTCGGCTTCCACATCACAAGTGGAGAAAAGTCAGCCTAGTAGATGTGCACGGAGGAAATAGGTAAACCCTCCGCACGGTCCACTCGTGTGTTCTGGCACTAAACACCCTGCACAGTGATTTTCTGGAAGTTATTTTGGCAGCGGAGTGAAACTGGAGTTCCAAACATGCCTCCCAAAGCTCTCCTGGCCAAGACTGCACATGGGAGAGAAATGGTGCCACACCAGCTTCCGTCCGATGGGGTTCCCAGGGCCGAGCCAGGGCAGCCACTGCCCGGCTGACCTGTGAGGTTGAAATCCACTCCCAGTCTCAGAATCCGCCTTTCGGATTCTGTGTTTTCAGAACTTTAATCAATCAGGAAATTAGGTTAGGAAAGTGGACTCTGGCTTCCGTCTGGGTTTGCTCGTGGGCTCTGCCAGGGACTAGCTGGTGCCCTAGGGCACGCAGCTCTGACCTTTCTGCGCCTCTGCATCCGGACCTGTCAGATGCAGCACTGTGTCAACATCACCAGGGGTACCTACCAC
>NW_022103896.1:14861085-14888793 GCF_000313985.2 Echinops telfairi
AATAATAAAGCAACAATCACCTTCTAAAACAATTTTGGATAAAAATTTTGGTGAACCCTCCTCCCACCACACATTTTGATATGCATATTTTGGTTAGAAAGGAATATTCTGAAATTAAAGTTCTCATATTTCCTTTGATGCCAATTATTTAAGCTTTCTTTTGTTAAAATTTCAATTGATTATTATTTTGGCTGATACTCTGACATAAACCCAGATTTGTTTACCTTATGACAACAGAATGTAGCAAGTATGTATTCTTTTAACTTTCCAAATGTTTGTCAGAGCTCTTTGGCCTATTGGCCCAATGAAATATGACATTTCATTGACTTGGTATATTATTGTGTATATTCAAGTATAAGCCGACCCGATATCAGCCGAGGCACCTAATTTTAGCACAAAAACTGCATTAAAAATGTGCTGAAAACTCGACTTATACACAAGTATATGCTATCTATTAGCATACAGAGTACAATGTATAATTATTTAAGCTAGCAGTATTCAGTCTTCTATATTCTAAGGGGAGTTGATGAATGTTTGAACTGTTGAGTGAAGAGGTGATGGTCTGAAATATAAGAGCCCCCCACAATTTACGAATATTAAAATAAATACAAAACATATCCTGCATGTTCTATTATAATGTGGATGCTCACTTGTTCTGAAAGAACAAGAGTAAAAATTTTAGCACCACTGTGGTCTCTCTAATCCTTTCATTTTGAAAAAAATGACTGTTCTCATTTGTATACCACCACACTCAGACTGTCAATTCTGAAGGGTGGCCCTGTGCCTCGTGTCCTGCATAGTTCTGGCCCAGGGCTCGCGTTCCTAATGACCTGGTGAATGAACGCATGTTCAAATAGCACCAGGAGCCATGAAAGCAGACAGCTTTCAGTTCCATCACTGGGGCAGGGATTCTGAAGCTAGGGGGGATCCAGGAGTAGGTTCTAAGGAGCCCAAACATGATGGAATTGTAGCCAGAATTTTATGTGTATATATACTTTTTTTAAGGATAGTTTTCCGACTGGTCAAAGGAGTCAAAGATACTTAAAAAAAAAAAAGTAAGCAACACCACTTTTGGCACTTATTTCGGTTATTAAGAAATATTCCGAGGTGTATTACAAACTAACAAAAGGAAAATGTCTATTTATACATGTGCGTGCACCCACGCACGCACGCACACACACACACACGGATTTACTTAACAGTTTCAAGTTGTCGTGGTAAACCTTTACCAAGAATCATTATCATCACAGGACGGCTGTAAGAAAGAGTTCCGGTGGTGTCACGCTTAAGTGATGGGTAGCGTCAGAGCTACCCAGCAGCTCTGTGTGAAAAAGACATGGTGTGTACTTCTGAAAGATTACAGGCTGGGGTAGCTCTACACGGCCACACGGCCCTTCTACGTGTAGGAAGTGGTAGCACAGCAGGTTCGCGTTTTACTGCTAACTGAAGGGTCCAAGGCTTGAACCCACCAGGAGAAAGATGAGGCTGTCTGCTCCTGTAACGGTCTACAAACCCTCAGAAAAACCTCTAAAGCAGCAGTTATCAACCTGTGGGTCATGACCCCTTTGGGGGTTGAACGACCCTTTCACAGGGGTCTCCTAAGACCATCAGAAAACACCCATTTCCAATGGTCTTAGGGACCGATCACCTGGCGGCTCCGCCTGCATACAGATATGCCCACATACGAGTACCTGGGGTGAAAACTATTACCCATGCTACACGACAACATTTCATTTATTGGTAATTAGAAATAAATATTTCGCAATATATAATTACCTATTGTTTTGTGATTAGTCACTATGCTTTATTTATGTTCAATTTGTAATGATGAAAATACATCCTGCATATCAGACATTTACATTACAATTCGTAACAGTAGCAAAATTACAGTTATGAAGTAGCAACAAAAATAATTTGATGACTGGGTGTCACCACCACATGAAGAACTGTGTGAAAGGGTCGTGGCCTTAGGAAGGTCGAGAACCGCAGCTCCAGAGGGTCACTCCGCGCAGGGATGGACTCATGGCAGCGGGTTTGGTTTGGTTTAACGATGACAACAGGAAAGCTGGAGACAAAGGGGACCCTAGAAGGAGAACTTAGAAAGACAGAACAGAGACAGAGAAGTGGCTTCTGTCTACTGCGCAGGTTGACGGAAAGTTCAAGAGCAGCTAATGTGGCAACCACTGATTTCATTACAAAGATCATCAATGTACAGAGATTGGCATCAGTTTGAAAATGGTATCATTTTGAAAATCGTCAGCTTTAGACTGCTAAATGCTGCCCAACTTCTTGGAAGTACTGCTCCATCACATTGTCACAGGAGTCCAGTCTGCTGAATTCCCTTCTAGACCCTGTACTAGTTCCATAATCTCGTGTCATCACGAAGGCATTGAGAGTGAAGGGGTGGAGTTGAGCCTGTCAATCAAGTCACAGCCTGATGATGCCTCCTTGTGGGCGTGACCTTCTCCTGAAGAGGATCCTGAAAACTCTCTCTCTCTCTCTCTCTCTCTCTTTGCCATCACCTTCCTGCTGTTGAGTCATTTGGAGAGCTGCCAGAGCCACGCTGGACACCTTCCTGAGCCCTGTGATGCTTCTACCACCATTGGATCCAAAAGTCTTTGTATCCACCAGCCTGTGATCTTCCTGCACTCTGCATCATCGTGTGTGGCTGCATGAGTCTGAAGAGGGATTTATGCACTAGTATCAGACTTATGGACTTGAGCTGGACTGGGTTTGGATGTTTTCTTAATGTACAATTACTTCTTAATATAAGGCTCTTTCCTATACATTTATGAGTGTCACTGAACTTGTGTCTCTGGTCTACCCGGCCTAACACAGACCCTGACCCTCTAAAAGAGGAAAGAGAACAGAAAAAGCAGTGGCTTGAGCTTGTGAGAAGAATAGGGGCCAGAAGAGGAAGGAGTAGCTCAAACACACGCTGCTTTCTCTGGCCCACTCCACTCTTTGTGTTCATGGTCCACGTGCCTGCCTGTAGGGATCTCTACATAGTGTAGCACGCACTTTGGCAGAGTTGAGAAGCTGTATGCACATCCTGAAAAACACAGGTCTTTTGAGAATTCTAGGTGATATTTTGATAGATGTTGACCATGTTTGCCTTCTTCTCATCAGTTAAACACTTATTAAGGAAAGGAATGAAATTTTTTCCTTTTATATCTTCATTTTGTTGTTGTTGTTGTTGGGTAGGTTCTCATACTGCCACATGATATACTCTACTGGCTGGCTTGCTTTTTGAAAAATGCTAATTTATGTTTCATAAGATGTTGTTACACATTCACTAAGGTCAGACAAAAACTTTTGAGTTTTCTTTTTACAAGTGGTGATGGGCTTGATTTTGAGGATTTCCATGCTCCCTAAGCCAACTATAGAGCAGGAGGGGGGAACGTCCAGCCTGAGGGCCATTATAAGGTCCAGGAAATCATCAATACCAGCTAACATTACGTGCCTTACCAAAGACAAACAGTTTCAGCCATCACAGTAGGGGTCAGTTAATTGAGTGTTGGGCCAGTATAACCTACAAATGATGTTATAAATATCCAAGTGGCCCTTGGCAGGGAAAAGGTTCTCCAAAGTAGCTACCAATGTGACTTCCAGGATGTCTCTGGCTACAAAACGAATTTCCTTGGTAAGAAACCACCTTGCTCACACGGGGATGATGGTGGAATGTGCCTTGCTCCACACTAGCATCATCTTTCATCCAAGGAAAATGAGAGAGTGGTGGGTTTTCATCTAGAGCTCGGGGAATTAACAAACTGGTGAATCAGCATCTAAATGATCCGGAATTCAGCCCCAGACTGTGTGCGGGAACCATCGATAGGCAAGAACAGTTCCAGAATGATGTGCAGGGACCAAACCCTCAGGGATTCATTACACGTGAAGCCATCCCATTGTCTCCTACTTTGTATAAGGAAAAAACCAAAATGATGACTGTGTCAATAATTTTCAAAGCCTTTTGAAGAAGGACGTTAGTAGAAAGTAAGATTCTATATTCACCTATCCTATCTGAAAATGCCGTATGGTCTGGATCTACTATTAACAATACTATCATTTTAAATAGCAGTGGGCACTGAGAACTGCTCTGGGTAAATTCCTAATACACTGATGGTGTAACTGAGGGACTGGGTACTCTGGCAGGTGTAGAGGAGCGGAGGGGCGAGGGGTGGGGCAGGGATGCTGTTTCACTAAGTCCCAGCTAGCAGTGTACTTATTTGAGGCAGAATCCACTATTTTAAAATTCCAGGCTTCACTTAAGAGCTTTAAAGGGTCTGTCCTGCCATCTACCCGGTTGGCCTTTTTGGCAAGAAGCCTCTGTTGGTGGTTCAGTGCACGGTGGCGTTGGCTCTGTTCAATGATACGCATAGGTAAAGTGAGCATGCCGCAAAGAAACTGGGCTTTTTAAAAAAAAATCACATTCCAAACAAGATGGGGCTTCCTGCTTCCACCCTTAGATATAGAAGCCCTCCGTCCGCTGCGCTCCACCCCACCTTAGTAGACCAGACAGACGCTCCGGTCTCAGGACTCGGCCCATGCCATGTTCATTTCCGGTTCTCTGGATCTAGGAAACCCTTGGACACGGGGGGTAGAAGTTCCATCAGCGGTGAAGAACAAAAAGTGTTAAGTTGCTTTCTTGCTCCTTCACCAGCCCCGTTTTACTTTCGGGAAGGACGCCTGGATTTCTTTAGTCGTCTGGTGAGTGAGTGTTCCAGACGCGTTGCTATTCTATGCATACGGGACGCGTGCACGCTTTCCGGCTCCAGCTCAGACGCATCTTTCCATTTCATCGATGTGCAGACCCAAGGCCCTCAAGTCCACTATGGCACCTTCGGGCTTCTGAGACTACCGGTCTGCACGGGGGCAGACAGTCACCTTTCTCCTGAGGCGTGAATGCTGGCCCCCAAGTGAGGCTCTTGTGGCTAGTAGCCCAACACTAAACCCACTGTGACACTCCGGCTCTTTCTGTATGTCTACACACCATTTTTTATACACACACACTTATATGGGTAGAAGCTTACTCTATCAACTGATTGGCAACTTGTCCTTTTGCACTTGATGCTTTTTCATATACATGAGTATATGTAATGCTTTTTTCACATATGAGTAGGTGTAATATATGTCATAAAGGAAATATACATACACTCACACACTTTTTCCCCCTCCTACACACGGTGTAGAAAATCATTAATCTGGACAACCACCACCTAGGTCAATAAATAGAAAACTCCCTGCTCCCACCACCCTGACAGTATGATGACTGTTGTGTTAATCATTTCCTAGTCCTTTATCACCTCACTATCTATGAGGCAGGAAAAGCCAATGGGCCTGGATTGGCCAATGGCCTGGGGTGAAAGGAGGCCCCTGGCCTATGAGCTGCTCAGGACTCTCGCTTTCTCTCAGGGTTTGGGTCTCTAGTTCCTCATCGGCTCAGCCCGGGGCAGCTCGCAGGATGCCCCCGCCATGCATAGGCTCAAAACTGTCTGTTGTTTCTAAGCAGAACTGGGCAAAATAACCAAGTCAGGTTACTTCTCAATTGCTTCTCACCAGGACACTTGATGTGTCTCTTAATATGTCTACCTGTCCTACCTGCGGGGCTAGGAGGCAAATATGTTGATTCCTTGCAGCAAAAACAATAGAGTAAAGCCAACGGCAATGAGACACAGAGTCAGAGATTGGAAAAGAGAATACAACGCATGTAGGCCTGCCCTGCAGGAGTCTCCTGTATGTTTTGGAAGGAGGTTAGGATGCATGAAGGGGCTTCCAAAAAATCGTGGAAATATGGAGATAAAAGACCATGTACTTTCCCCCACGAACTTCTGAAGCCCCCGTGTATGTGCACATAACAATTTGACATGAAACCATTTAAGACAAGATATTACAAAGAGATATTACAATCATATTCATTCACTGACTGGAGATGATTTCCAAGATATACTGTTAGGTACAAAAATAGTTGAAGAGTGGCTGTATCAAATAAATGTAAATCGTGCACATATAGGTGTGTGTGTTCACAAGTCCATGGAAATGTTGAATTAAAAGATAACTGCCAAGCACTTTAAAGGCATTATTTCCATGAACTGTTTGAATCCCTCTTGCACATACTACAATCCATGTCTGCATGTGTGCCCAGGTATATTCGTGTGTCTACACAGAAAAACAATTCTCAGAACACTGCAATGCACTGAATTTTTAAGTTGACTCTTTTAGCCAGAGCCTTTATTATGCCCACCAGATGGGCCTGCTTAAAGAAGGTGGGGGAAGATGATTCAGCTGTGAGTGACAGCTAGCAGGGTTCATTGTGATTGCCATCTGCTTTGTCATCCTGCTGGGGGGGTGGGGGATGAGCCGTCTCAGATGCAGGAAAGGGGAAATCTCACTACCAGCGAGAGAACAGCGTGTCCCTTGGACCCCAAGATTCTCGCACAGTGAACAGTGTGTCCCTTAAACCCCAAGATTCTCGCACAGTGAGGCTCCTTGATCCAGCTTCGACACCAGAAAGAGCGACAGAGGAGCAGAAGCAGCAGTGGATCCAGGAACCAGAGCAGTGGACTGCACAGTCCCAGAGTAAGTACAGCTGAGTGCTTCTGGCGAGGAGACTGGCTTGTAAAATGGACTGCCATTGAGCACTTCACTGGGCGAGCTGGGTTTGCTGACCCATGGAGCTGGAGCTCCGTGTCCTGGGGTTGAGGCTTCTAGCAGAGTAGCATGCCCTTTGGGCATTAGCAGCCCCCAAGAGCTTTGTCACATTGCCTGAGGAGGGCACAGGCCAGGCCAGAAAGAGGCCCGCCCGCCATGGACACGGCAGAGAAGAAGCTGTCCTGATGGAACACCTGTACCTGGAGCACGTCTCACTTGAAGCTCGTAACCGCCCTGGTAAACTCCATTACCGTGGGCATGGTCTGTGAGTTCTGTGTGGCCATTGCAACGAATGGCCGAACCCAGCCGGGTGCTGTGAGAGACAAAGCAGGCACGGGACCGTACTTAATACCTGAACAGGGGGGAGGAAGCCAGAGGACCTATCTTTCTACCTTAAAATATTATACATCATATTCATATCCTGAGCCCAGAACTAGAGGGGTGCTAAAAATACACTACCCAAGCGCAAACACATGATGACAACGGAAATCAAGAAGTGAGGAAAACGGACCTGAAGACAAACATGTATCAGGGAAGGTCCCCCAGAAAAGGTGGGACTTGAAAGGGGCCCTGTGGCACTGGTGGGGGTTAACTTAGAGGGAGGGGGAGGAGGAGGTACAATGGAGTTGAGTTTTGAGCAGGTGAGATGAAAATGGTACCTGAAGAGGTACAAAATGAAGGTCACCTGGCTAAAGCGCTCTCCAGTTTGCAAGAATGGATTAAATGGTTACAGAGGTACTGCATACAAAGGTGGAATGCCGTCAGGGTTAGCATTTATCACTAGGATGATGGGAAGGAAATTGTAGGCATTACAGGCTGCTTGGCTCGCTGGTGATATGACATAATAGGAACCTCACAGAGCGATCTTTATAGAGCGAGCTCATGCATGTGGAAATCCCTGGCACACTGTAAAGGGCTACAGTAAGTTATTATAGTAATGTTATGTTCGAGGGAGATGGCCTTGGCATGCTATCGACTCACTACATGGGGAGGAAGACTTGGAGCAAGGAGACATTTGAGCAGTAGAGAAGACTTGAAAGAGCTTGCCCAGTTTGAGAAATGTGGACAATTGCCCTACATCATAGGGATGTTTGAAAGATCAAGTGTCTATAAAATAAGGTGTGATGGGCCATTTCTCCTCAACTGCGATAATAGTCCGGACCAGGGGCGGCCAAACCACAGCTCTTGAGACAAAGGCGGCTCTCTTCATATGTTCATGGAGCTCTGAGGGCAAATAGAAGTTTTTAAAAGGCTATTATTCAGATAATGGCGACCTCATTTGTTTGTGAAAGTATTTTTAGGGCTCTCAGGTAATTTTTAAATTGTTGTGAGGGACAGGATTGGCTCTTCCATCTTAAAAGTTGCTGGCCCCTGGTTCAGACAATGGGAATGGAAGGCTACAGCCAAGAGATTAAACAAACAAACAGAATCAATACGGGTTTCCTTACTGGATTTAGGCAATGAAAGATGAGAAAGCGAAGCTATCCGGGCTTCCAACAGGGGAGGCTGTGAGGATGGTGATGTCTAGGACAGAAAATGACTCTTCCCCCTCTGGGGTGTGGGGCACCTCCTTATAGTACTACAAACATGGCAAGGAATACATACAAAATAAAGTGAATTTACATTCCTTATTTCAAAATCATTTTACTGGGGGCTCTTACAGCTCTTATAGCATTCCATATATCCATTGTATCAAGCATATTGGTACATATGTTGACATCATTTCTAAAACATTTTCTACTTGAGCCCTTGGTATAAGTTCTCTTTTCCCCCCTCCCACCCTCGTGAATGCTTGATCAAATATATATTGTTAATTATTTCATATCGTACACTGTCTATTGTCTCCCTTCACTCACATTTCTGTCATTCGTCCTCTTTGGGTGGGGAGGCTATATATCTAACCTTGTGATGGGTTGCCCCTTCCTCCCCCTTCCCGACCCCTCATATTGCTCCTCCCACTGCTATTCCAGAGGGGTTTATCTGTCCTGAATTCCATGCGTCCAGAGTCCTTGTCTGTACCCATATGTGTTCTCCTGTCTAGGTAGAGCAGTAAGGTAGAACTGGGTCATGGTAGTGGAGCTTGGGGGTGGGGGACAACACTCATTCAGGAGCTAAAGGAATGATGTGTGCTTCATCAGTGCTATACTGCACCTTGGTTGAATCATCCCTTCCTTATAAGCCCTCTGTGGGGGGATATACAATGGCCTACAGATAAGCTTTGGATCTCCACTCCAAACCCCCTCGTTCACATCGACATAGTAGTTTACATTCAATCTAAAGAACATTTTTATTGTGATATAGTGGGAGTTTATATGTCACACAATCAGTTTTGTATTCAACAACTTAAATGACCCATCAAACTGCTCAATAGCTTACCTTGCCCCAGCCCACTTCCGTTTCTCCTCTCCCTCTGGTAGGTGACTGACTTCCCCCTCACTCAAGCTAACAATTGCCTACTGTCTAACCCAGCGGTACTCAACCTGTGGGTCGGGAGAGACCCTTCTGGGGGTCAAGCGACCCTTTCACAGGGGTCGCCCGATTCTTAACTATAGCAAAATTACAGTTATGAAGAAGCAACGAAAATAAACTGTATTAAAGGGACTCGGCATTAAGAAGTTTGAGAACTACTGGTCTAACCTATTGCTTCATCCACTCTTTCACCCTGCTCCAGTAACCTCAAAATATTTCTTTTGGTACAGTTACAGACACTTTATTTTGGGGGGAGAAAATTCAAGAATGCATATAAATCTTAAAATAGAGACAAGCAAGTGGACTCCCTATTCAATCATTACAGGGGGAAAAACCTAGCAATATCTTGCTAAAATCAAAACAAAGGCCACACGGGACTTTAAGGAAGGCAGACCCTACCATAAATAAATTACTTGACAGAAGTAAGTATCCTGAGGGCTTAAAATCATTTGAATTTTTATCCCACTGAGACCTGGAATCACAACATTAGGAAAATCCAAAGCGATCAGTGAAAATGACTGGAATAAATCGAATTCATTGGGTTTGGTAAAGAGGAGGCAGTGAAAAACAGGCAGGCCCTCAAGGAGATGGACTGACGCAGTGGCTGCAACAGTGGGCTCGGGAACAGGAACCATCGTGAGAATGGTGCAGGACCGGGCCGTGTTTCCTTGTGTGGTGCACAGGGTCACGATGGGTCGGAACCAACTCGATGGAAGATAACAATTTATCCTGCTTTTTTCTTTTCCCCTAAGTGGATTCTGACTTCTCAGTTACCTGCTACAACTCCGGGCTGGGTCTCAAAACAGTGGGTATTGAGGTTTCACCGTTTACAAACGTCTCACTGGGACATCCATGTGTCTGGCTAGAAGTCAAAAGGTTAGTGGACTATTGCTGTCGGTCGATTCTGATTCACTGAAGAACAGAACAGCGACACTCCACCCCCACGTCCCCTCCCCGGTGTCTGAAGTTGTCATCACCAGGACTCTCCTCCCACGGAGCAGCTGGTGGGCTTGAACCACCGACCTCTGAGTTAGCAGTGGAGAGCCAACTCTTGCATCACTTTGAGGAGTATTATGTGACCAAAAAAAAGTTCTAAAAATTTTAATAGCGCTGTGTCATACTCCAACTCCTTACTTTTTCATCACCATAGCGGATGTCTGAGTTGGCACTTGTGTGACTAAGCCTCCAAACCAGTGACAAGTCTGGAATGTGACCACTGTTTTGCAATGTAGTTTGTCACCACCATATGAAAATCTTGGAAAATGAAATATCTTATTTACCTGGGAGTGAATGCTGGAAAACAATTCATTCACACCCCAGCACGACAGCACTTGAGGCGAAATTACCAACTGACATTTTTTAGTAATGATTAGGTTTTTAAAAGAAGGTTAGGAATACGTTTACATACTATTTAAAAATGACTTTTAAGAAGTCCAAAGGCTTAACTGCCCAACGAGGAGAATTAGGCCAGACAATTTATATTACGGGAAAATGCTGTCCATAAAACCCTTTCTTCCTTTCTCATCCATGACCTCAGCTTCACGATGACAGCAGAGATGAGCAGGCAAAACTCTAATTGAGGACTAAAGAATTGGGAGGCTCAAAGAAATGAGGTGACTCTCCCACTCTCCCTCCCTCCACAAGCACTGAATGAATGCATTCTATGTGCCAGGCAGATCTGAGGCTAGAGAGATGAAGGGAAGGAGGTGCCTGCCTTAGAGGGGTGCATGTTCTCATAGAGGGGACAGATTTATGAACTGATTATCACATGACAAGCTGATCCATGCTAAAATGAAGTGTACCCCTCCTACCTCCCCTTCCACACATGAAACACTAGAATGCTCCAAGCTAACAGGTTCAGTATCTTTTCTTTTGAATGAAATGCTGGTGACATCACTGGAGGCTGCTTCCATGATGTACCCTGGGCTGCAGGCTAGGGTGTGCAAGGCAGTTGGATGAGTGGGATCAGTTTATGGCAACATGAACCAAAAAGACATACTGTTGTCATTGAGTCGATTCTGACACACGGTGACCCATAGGGCAGGGTCGAACTGCCCCTATGGGTTTCCAAGACTCTAACTCTTTATGGGATTAGAAAGACTTGTCTTTCTCCCGCAGAGTGGCTGGTAGTTTTGAACAGCTGACCTTGCTGATAGCAGCTCTACGTGTAATTACTACACCACCAGGGTTCCTGTGGCCACACAAGGGGAAGCAAAGGCTCTGTTCTAGGGGCAACAATGGCTATAAAGGGATTGGTCCCTGAGCACTTACCGATACTAAAGGGCAGGGTGCGAGCGGAGGCTGTCATGCATGTACTGTGCTGGCTTACACTGCGGTTAGGTGCCACCAAGACATTCCGACTCACACCAACCTATGCACAACTCAACGAGACACTGCCCAGTCCTGGGGCAGCCTCAGAATTATTACGTTCGACCCATTGTTGCAGCCACGGGTGTCAATCCATCTCCTGGGTGTTTTCCTTTTTGTCACCGCCCCTCCACTTACCGAGCATGACACCCTTCTCCAGGCACGGGTCTCTCCGGACAGCATGTCCAAAGTGTGTGAGACGGTCTGTCCATCCTCGCTTTCAAGGTGCATTCCGGCTGGACTCCCTCCGAGACTGGTGGATTTCTTCTTCTGACAGTCCATGGGTGGGCTTTTCAGTATTCTTCACCAGCACCCTAATTCAAATGCATCAGTTCTTCTTTGTCCTTCCTTACAAGACACGGAAGAAAGACGAAGCAGTCTGCTTCCACAGGGGTGCGCACTTGGAAACCCCACAGAGAGCAGTTCGGTGTGCTCTATAGCAGGGGTTTAGTTAGCTAGTTACTACAAAGTCACTGCCAAGTGATGGAAACTGTTATTTGTCCTAAATCTCTATTCTCTCAAAATGCCCCGAGAATAAAAGCTTAAAAAGCAAGGGGGAGGGGTGTATTTTACATATAACATTCTACATTTCTTGATATATAAGGTCATACTGTAATTGCCATCAACCATCAATCTACACCGTGATTTTGGTCAATGCCCTATTGACTCTTTCCAGGAGGCGTCTCAAAGCTCAACTGTCCAGGACAGCAGTACCTACTCTACTCGGGGCTCAGGTTAGACGCCCCAAAGCAAATCCACCATCCCATCGCAGGGGCCTTTCCAACTCAGACATCCGACAGGACGGAGCAGAAATGCCCCGAAGGCTTCCTTATAGAAGCAGCCAGTTGCATCCTTCTGGATTTGAACCCATCGACAAGAAGGGTTGTACTAATATCTCACCTGGACTGATATCTCATGCTGCCGCCCCCTGCTGCTAAGGACAACACGGGGGGGGGGGGGCAGCAGGGGCACAGTTGCTGCTGCTTTAAACTTTGTTTTTCTTCTTTTTGATGACAGCGCACACATTAAAACAGGCACCCGTTTAAGAATTTGTACACACATTGCTTAGTAATGCTGCCTCCATTCTCCACATTGTGTCAACAGCCTCTAGTTGTTTCATCTGATCCATTTGGGTTCACTGACCGCACCCCCCCCAAACTGCTTATCTGTGCGTTAGGGTTACTGCTATGATTGCGTTCTCACATAGATATGTCCCCCCTTCTTTCCTTTGAAGCACAATATAAGACCCGTCTTCTTGATTTTGCTTTCCCATGCCCCCAATAGGTAGCTTTCCATTTTCAGTTGCTGTGTGCATCAATGACTCCCTTTGTGAACCCGGCCCCGTCTGGAACGTTCGGTGTGCCTTTCGTCTGTTCAGTAATAAGATGGAAAAGGTGACGTCTCACATGAGTGTGTGGTCAGCCTGCCACAGCGTACACACCCCTGGGGTATACAGTGTTGTGAGTTAGGCGCTGTCGAGTCCGTTCAGACTCATCGCTGCCCAGCCCTTTGTCAGCCTCACAGTCGTTACTAGAGTTGAGCTCATGGTTGCTGCCACCGTGTCAGTCCTTCACAGTGACATTGAGAGTCCGGCTCTTTTTTGTTGACCCTCTACTTTACCAAGCATCCTGCTCTTCTCCAGGGACTGATCCCTCCTGAGGACATGTCCAGTGGACGTGAGATGAAGTCTGGTCATCCTTGTTTAGAAGAAACATTCTGGTGCTACTTTGTGTAAGGCAGTTCTGTTTGCTCTTCTGGAAGTTCATGGGCTATTCAGTATTCTTAGCCAACATTGTAAGGCCTCTGTATCAGCTCTTTTTTCATCTTCCTCATTCTCTGTCCGATTTACACATGCACACCAGGTGACGAGACCACGGATGGCTTGGAGTCAGACACGCCTCAGTCCTCAAGGTGAGCCCTTTGCTTTGTAACGCTTTACAAATGCCCAGTGCACTGTCATGTGGGCTCATAACTGCTGCCGCCATAAATGTCGGTTGCAGATCCAAGTTACAATGAAATCCTGGGCAACATTAGTATTTCCCCATTTATCCGGATCTGATGTTGCTTACTGCTCCAGTTGTATGTGAGGATTTCTGTTTTCTTGATGTTGAGGTGTAGTGAAGGTTGTAATCCTTGAACGCCATCAACAAATACTGGAGGTTTATTTATTTATTTTTGCCTTTCGGTAAGTTGCGGCTCCTACATATTGCAGATGATCAATTCTCTTCCTCCAATTCTGGTGTCATGTTCTTCCTCATACAGCCTAGCCTCTTGAACTACTTGCATACAGGTTGAATAGATATGACGAAAGGATGCATCCTTGACATCACCTTTCCTGAACTTGAACTACAAAGTATCCCGCTGTTCTGTTCAGATGACTTCCTCTTGTTCTATGTATAGGTTCCCCATTAGCACAATGAAGCATCTAGTGTCTAGACTTCTCATTCCTTACAATGTTATCTATAATTTGTTATGAGCCACACAGTCAAGCGCCTTTGAATGACCAGCCATCTGCTCATTGGAAACACCCTTTTTTTTCAATAACCTAGACAGTGACTATAAACGTGGCCCTCACAAGAGTGAATGAGATTGACTACATATGTGGAAGGAGCAAAGAGAAATTCAGTATCATCAGTCAGAGAAAGGCCAGGGAGGGGCAGAAAGAGAAGCAAATCTCCAAGAGCTCTTACACAAGTTCTAGTTGAAGCTGAAGAAAAATTTAAAAGTCCACAACAGCCAAAGCACAACCCTGAGTATATCCCACCTGAATTTAGAGACCATCTCCAGAATGGATTCGATGCACGTGACTGAAGACCAGATGAGCTGTGGGGTGATATCAAGGACATCAGAGCGCTGGTGGTATGATCGTGTACATGCTGACCTGCTAACTACAGGTCAGCTGTTGAACCCACTAGCCACTCCAAGGGAGAACGATGAGGCGTTCTGCTTCCATGAAGATGTGTAGCCTCTGAAACCCTTGGGGGCAGTTTGACTCCGTCCTACAGAGTCCTGTGAGCTGGAATTAACTCAGTGGGATCAACGACATCATTCAATGAAGAAAACCAAAGGGCTTTACGAAGACAGGGAAGAAAGAAAAGGCCAAAGCGGGTATCAGAGCAGACTCTGAATCTTGGCTTAACTATAGAGAAACTAAAGCAAATGGCTGAATAAAAGAGCTGAAAATAACTGTCCAAACAAAGGTTGCCCCGTGAAAGCAAAGTATTATAATAAAATGGGCCAAGACCTGGAGCTAGAACACTGAAAGGGAAGAATCTGGCCGGCATCCCTTATGCTGCAAAGACTACAATACAAACAACGCAAGCTTCCCGTTGCAATCTCTGAAGAGTCTAAGGGCAAAGTAACGAAGGACACCGACATTTACTAGTTGCTGAATATCCTGACACTGAAACTAACAGAAAAGAGACCAAAGGAGGAAAACGGACTGGATTTCATGAGCTAGAGTCTTTCCCCACTTCCCCAAAGGGACACACAAACATGTTTTGAATATCAGTGATAAAAGGTTTGGTTCTGAGGACTTAAAAAAATAGCTCTCTTCATTAAAATCAAACCAAAATGAGGCACACAAAAACCATCAACCGGTATCTGTGTCTTTCCTTGTGCCTGCAGGACCTTACTAAATTGAAAGGATTCTGGGCTAGGATCCCTAGGTGTACAACAGGTGGGGCAGAAGAAACCTAGACCGCTTATAGGAATGCTACAGTAAATCATAAGCCATTTATATGACACTCATGCCCGTCTCAACATTGCTCTTGGGACGAATCTCTATGTCTGGTGGACGCAGGCTTCATAACTGGATGTTCTAAAGATGTCTCAGTAGGTCAATGAACTACATCTACAAGGTTTTAGATGACACAAAAGATTTCTCTTAAGAATGTTCACTCATTCAACAAGGATAACATTCCCCCCAAAATCCACAAACATTTGGTTTCGAGGCAATTGATGAAACACTGAAGCAAACTAACGATGTGTAGCTATAAATAATGTAAAACCGCTCCTGAATTTTTCATTCAACGTTATGCTTATACAGAAAGTAGAAGTAGGATAGAATTTACTGGACTCAGTTTGGGGCAATGAACTCTAAATTCTACCTAGAACTTAAACTCGGTGTCTTTTTACTTCTCTTCCTCCGACTCATTTCGAACACCGTAGAGCATCTCTCCAGTGAACATCCTTCTTTAGGTATATCTAACTCCTAAGGTCCCACACCAAACACTTTCTTGTCTAGCTTTCCTCCTGCCCCAATGCTTTAATTACTGAGTAATTGTTCCACTGCTCCCTTAAATGGGTATACACAAGCCTACTCCTTGGGATTACCATGTTAAAACTTTTGTACAGCACTTTGGATACAAGCTTCAAAATATTTTAACAGCAAGGGCATGTGATTTTTAAAAAGTTGAGACTACCTCTACCACCTTCAGTCCATCAGTCGGCTAAGTCCTGCGATTCCCTCTGAACTTTCTCTTCCATGTCTTTTTTCCTTTCTATTTCCATGCCCCTGCCGTCTTTCTGATCATTCAGGTCTTACTTGGATTTTCGTGGTAGTCTTCTTGCTCAATTCGCTTCTTACTACCGCTCCTTTTGCCAAGTGGCAGCCTGGCGCTAGAAGCATCCCACTGCTCAGATGTCACATTCATCAGCAATGGCTGAACCCTTGGCTGCTAATGGAAAGGACAGCAGCAGTTTGAAAGCACCCTGCATCTCCTTGGGAGAATGACCTATGTACTTCATACATACAGTGATGCCTTAAAATAGGGACCACTTTGGACCGTTAGAAACCCTTGATAAAGTTTTCAGGGTTTCCTCTCATCTTTACCCAGCCTACTGTCAGCAAGTCAATTCTGACTCCTGGGGACCCTATAGGACAGGGTAGAACTGCCCCTTTGGGTTTTGGAAACTATACACGCTTTCTAGGAGAAAAGCCTCATCTTTCCCCTGGGGTGGAGGGAGTGGGGCAAGGCTGGTGGTTTCAAACTGCTAGCCTCATGGTTAGCAGCAGAATGTGCAACCCACTATGCCACCAGGGCTCCACGAGAGTGGTTTAAAAAGAAGCACGGACTTCAGGCATAGGTTGAGTTTTGCTCCTGTCCCTTAAAAGACATGCACTAATTCCTGCTGAGTAGGATAGGGGCCAGGAAAGGATGTTGGTGGATTTCACTTTGGGGCTCACTTGGGTTTTCGGAGTTTGTACTTCCAACTGCAAATGGTAGCGCACATTGATCGAGGGTAGTTTGGCCTCTTGATTCTCTTGGTTCGACCTGCTATTCCTTTCCTCCGTCTTGCTCCCAGCCCCTGCCCCCACTACCCAGGCACATTACAGTCAGAAGCATGGGCTTGCATTCCTGAAGCTGTTTAGAACGATCAGATGAATGCCCTTAACTACCTTTTCCAGGTGAAATTCTATCCATGTTTCACAGCCCAGCTCAAATGTCAACTCTTCCAGGAAGGCTGCCCTTTCTCCACTGAGCAGAATCAGTCCCTTTTTCCTTGGATTCCCCAGGGACCCTGCCTGCAGCTTTACTTTTGTATGTACTTCGGTGTGTTCTCCTACTAGTTATTTACACATATGTCACCGACTTCTTGACAGGAGAAAGCATGTTTTTATTCTCAGCAGTTAACAACCTTGTACTGGAAGAATTCAACAAATGGCAGCTGATTGAATAAATATTTGTACCGAAATACTTTCAAAGGGAGTAGCTTTTCAACCAAGCAAAATACAACTCGCTTATTCCAACGTTTGAAATACATGTTAGATAATAATTCCCACATGAAAAATAGACCATGATTTTACTTCTTAAAATGCAGAAACTACCAAGGCAGAGGAATGACCTATAACTTGTGCATTTTTCACACTTAAGACTCAATGTGTAGCACAAGCTGTTGTGTTTAATCCATCCATTGATACACTAGCATGCATGTGATAGTTAGGGCAATCATTCAAGTATGACACATCAAAAAATGCAATGTTGTTGCTTGCTGTGGGGTCAGTTTTGACTTGTAGCTCCCCTTTAGGTCAGAGCAGAACTGCCCTCAAAGGTGTTAGTTTGGCTAAGTTCTAGATGGAAGCAGATCTCTGGGGAGTTGCTTCCACAGAGAGGCTGGTGAGTTTGAACTGCTGACCTTTCAGTTAGAAGCCTAGCACTTACCCAACATGCAACTTGGGCTCCTTCCCAGAAGTGGAATAGTAGACATCAACTCACAATCATCTTGTAGAATATTTAGTGAGCTCACATTATACTAAGTGAAATCATCAGAACCCCAAACTATATACACATTACCCCAATTTTGCAAATATCCGGTGTGTGGGTGGGGGGGAGGGAAAGGGGGCAAAGGAGTTCTAAATGCAGTTATCACCGGGTGATAGGATTATAGTGGTTTTTATTTTGTTCTTTTTATGATCCGAAGTTTCTACATTATATACATTTATAGCTAGAAAAGTAATTCAAAAACGTTAGCCAATGTTAAATATGCATTTCAGTGTTATTTCACATAGCATAGTGTAAACACATTAAATATTTAAGAAGAATTAAAGTTTAGTGAGTTTTGCCAACATAAAAAACAAAAGCGGAAAAAAGTGTTTATCATCAAAATAAAGGCTTCCTGATTTTTAACATTCATGCAGATGTAATTAAAAAAAGGATGGATACTGGAGCTCAGAAAAGTGATGTGAATCAAGGGTTTCTTGAATTCCAAACCTGACACAGAACAGATACAAATTTGACGAGGGAGTTGGGCGGCATCGCAGCACCAGCTTTGGAGGCAGAAGAGGCGGCTGGCATTTCTTTTTTGGTTATGGGGCTTGGTCTCTGAGCCTGAGTTGGGGAATGCCGGTCCTTTCTCACTGTTGTCTCATGAAAGTACTTAGCCCCCATGTCTAGGATTTCCCCCAAGATGTCTAGGCCTGTTCCTCCTACCTCACAGATCCGGAGATGTCCCCAGTGTGGGATGGAGGAGGAGAGGCATGCGGGCGGGCGCGTTCTCACTTGAAAGGACCTAGAATATCTGGGGGAAGGCCTGTGGGCAGGAAAGGCTGGTTCTAAAGGGAGTCTGAGTGACCTCGCTGGGTGTTCTGAATGTGGTCCCTCACCGCTGGTGGGCCCCTGCAGAGTCAAACCGGCAACAGAGAGAGGCAGTTTGGGAGAGCGGTGCCTTCAAAGGGGCAGAGGAAAGAGGAAGCTGCAGAGAAAGCAGAAATGGCCAGATTGTCAGTGGGAAGGAGTAAGGGGAAGAGAGAAAGTTGTTTCTTCCTCTCCTCTGTCTTCCTCCTCCTCCTCCCTCCCTAATTCACCCCTCAGTGTGCGTATTCCCAACTCTCCCAAACCGGCCCCTTCCTTCTCCCTCTTCTTCATTACCTGAACCACGCTTCTACTGCCAGGCTGCTGCCCCACCCTCTCTGATGGTGGCACTCTGTCCCCCTGGAGTCAGAAAGTGAGGACCGGGACAACACTCCTCTAGAGTGGACCTTGGGCCTGCACCTACTTCCCAACCCCCAGCTCCCCAGCATCAGGAATGATTTGGAAGTGATCAGCACAGCACAGTGGGAAGCAGCTCCCCACGTCACCATGTGCTCCAGCTTCAATTACAAAAGACGCACTGTCTTCAGTTACAAGTGACCCATGGGAATAACCCATGATCAGAATTTAGCATCTGATAATCTGATAACAGCCACCTTCCTTCTTTGGTGAATTTATAAAATATGCTTTTCAAATGTCGGGACTGGGCATGTTTAAAAGTCAGTGCACCCAATGACGGGCCACGAGCCACCTGAGCCCAAGGTCACTCTTTCGGGAGTGGGGCTGCATGCATTCCCGCATGCGTCCTCTTGACTCCCAGTATGTCAGCTTAAGGCACCGAGAGAAAGCTCAAGACAAAATGCCTGGCTCTGGTTTCCTTGAAGACAACTGCGTGCATTCACTAAAAAATAATAATAATAATCAAAGAGGTGGTGTGGAACCCAAAGTTCCATAAATACTTAAGGAAACTGAAATGAAAGTGTAACACCTTTATTAAGCATTCTTCTTTTGGCAATCATTCCTTGAGATAGAGGGAAAATGCTATTCTTGTACTTGCACATGCGTACCTTCTCTATCTAAAGTATATGACTTTCCAAGGGCCCAAAGGGGAGGATAATTGGCCAACAGTGACTGAAGACGATACTGCCAGAAGTAGGAAACAAAATGCCTTCCAACAGTTTCCTTCAACAAACAAGTGTAATTTGCTTTTGTGTTAAGGGAAAAGCATTTTCTTGTCAAATATACCAAGAAAGAAAAAAGAATAATTTCTTAAATCAGAGTGAATGTACCCCAGAGCACATGCCAAATAAGTGGGCTGTGTGGGGCTGCCCGGGCAGGGCTTCCCTGCTGATTGTGCCTCTGAACCCCTGCTCCTCGGGTGGGGGCGGGTGACAACACGCTGGCAAGTTCAGCAATGGAACAGGGTGGATGCATGCTTTTTACTCCTTCACCCCTTCCAGCTCTCAGGAACATGGATAAAGCCAACAGCACAAACAGAACTCTGGGAATCACTACAGAGAGCAGAAGAAGAATCGCTGGTTCCCGGTGCTTAGCGTCAAAGAGACCCAGTGGTTGGTAGGTTCAAATGACAAAGAAGAGTCACAGCAGGGGATTTCAGCAGAGCTTTCCTGTGAAGGGATTTGCTCCTGGCAGTGCCTCTGGAAGGGGTAAGACCCAACTCAGCTTCCAGAGCTGATTTTAGTCCCTGAGGTAATGAGTAAGGATATCAGGTTCTCAGACTCAGCTCATTTCATGGGGTTAGCACATATAGCTCAAGAAAAATGTGCTGGATAGGGGGTAAATCACTCCAAATTGTGTCCACTCCGTGTGACACTTTGTTCCAGCTACACCCACCACTGCCAGCCAGTCAATTCTGACTCATAAAAACACAAGCTCACTGCCATTGAGTCGATGCCAACTCATAATGACCCTATAGGACATGATAGCAATGCCCCTGTGAGTTTCCAAGGCTATAACTTCTATAGGAGTAGAAAGCCTGTCTTTCTCTCCAGGAGAGGCTAGTAGTTTAGAACGGCTGACCCTGAGGATCGTAGTTCAACACATAACCTGGGTCACTAGGGTTCAGACTCTCACAGCGACCCTTACATGTGGACATGTTTTCTGAGGTCATAAATCTTTATGAACACAGGTAGCCTCATCTTTCTCCCATGGAGTGGCTGGTAGCCCAATTCTTAGTTGACACAGTACTTAACAAGAATGCTTCACAATAATCACTCTGTGTGTGTGTGTGCTCATAAGCCTCACAAAAGAGATCACCATATCACTGATCTTCTGACTTCCCCTTCCCTCCCCCGGAGTTCCTTCTCTTCCTTCAGCAAAGCCAAAGGTCAGGAGGCAGTTCCCCCAATGGTGAAGGGCATGGGTCTGTCCCCAGACATCCTGGGTCTAAATAATGAGTATGAGGTTGGCTAGATAAGCCAGGCTCTAGAAGCCTCAATATTATCTATAAAACTGAAATAACACTGCCATCCACTCCCCAGCACCATGAGTTGAACTGAGCTTCAAATACAACACCAAGAAAGCTGTGGTTGTTATTGTTTACAAAGCAGACAAACAAACCTTCCTCTGGTCAGTGATGCACCGAGGTATAATGTGCTCAGCCTGTCCATGCCCAGGCCCTTGTTGACACCCGGCTCAGCAGCCCAAGAGGGGCAAGGAGCCAACAAGCTCCCAGGAAAGTCCTCACTGACCTTGGTTACTTTGTCTTGTGCTTTGGCAGCGCAGGTACATCTGCTTTTGATTCATAAACAAATTCCTTTTTACTTCTTGGGATCTTTGTGAGTAGTTTTCCAAAAAAATAAAAAAGACACAAGGGGGCTTCAAAAAGTTTGTGAAAAAACTGTAATGAAAAGATAACGCAATTCCCCCACAAATTGTTTGAAGGCCCCTGGTAAAATTTACGTAGTATAATACTTGGCTTCTGTGCTAGCCTTCCCAAGTTAGGGCAGCCTTTATAAAAAAAAAATCATCTATTAATCATTTAATTGGGGGCTCATACAACTCTTATCACAATCCATACATTTATCCATTGTGTCAAGCACATTTGTACATATGTTGCCAACATCATCATTTTCAAAACATTTTCTTTCTACTTGAGCCCTTGGTATCAGCTCATTGAAAAGCCATGCATGATTTGGGTTGGAACTCCCCACCCATGTGGATGTTTCTCCCCAGTTACCACAGCTAGCAATGAAGACAGCAGAGGGGGTGTGTGTGTGTTGTGAATATGGCAAGAACAGCTCCTGCTGGGAAAACCAGGGTCATAGGGTGTTTTTCCACAGGTACTCACAATGCTGGAGCTCGCTGCAATAGCATCAGGGTAGAAAACAGGGAACGAAATCCATGTACGGGGCGGGGCAGTCCTTAAAATTCGGAGTCAGAATCCACTCGTGGCAAGAGAGTTCGGTTTTCACGGGCCAGCACTAAGTGGCTAGAAGCCATCTGCCATCCAGTAGATTCTGACACAAAGTGACCCCATGGAACGGGGTAGAATTGCCCCTGTGGGTTTCTACAACTCTCTACCAGAGTAGAAAGCCTCATCTTTCTCCCAAGGAGCAGCTAGTGGTTTCGAAGTGCTGACCTTGTGGTTAGCAGCCGAATGCAGAACCACTACACTACCTTATCTCTGGGTTCTAATATGCATTGCAATGGTTAGCCAGGAGTCACAGACAAAATGCATGAGTCAAAGGTTTATGAAGGAGGTGACCTGGCTGTGGTGCCAGTGAGAGGGGCTCAGGATGGAGCTGTTTATCAGGGCATGTTTGTTCCAAAGTCTTTCCGGGTTGCTGGTGGATGCTCAAAGGGACCTGCCACTCTGCTCTGTGGGTCTCAAACCAACATGTGGCAGCGTGCAGAGGGTCAGCAAGCCCACTAAGGAAAGCAGGATGGCCCCATCACCTCTCCCCCAGGGTCAGGGCAATGGATGGGCTGTGCCCTTCTGGGATAAGAAAAACCCTGAGTGGGTATTTTTAGATGGCACGGGGGTTAAAGGACTCAAGGCGGACGGAATCTCTTCAACTACAGAATAAGGAACTACACGCTACACTCACCATTTGGCAGCAACTCAATTGCCAAATGTCAGCCTTCCACGTAATCATCATAGAGCTCAGGGAAAATCTGCAACGAGCTATACTTTTCTCGCTGTTTGACTTTCTTGGGAAGAGACTTCTGAGCTCACACAAATGAATAAGTGGGTTTCTGAGCGGGCCTGTGGGTGTGGTTGAGATGGCTAGCTTTGAAAACTTAGCAAACAGGACACATTATGAGTAAGTACCTTCTTTCTTTTTTTTTTTAAATACTGATGCTAACTCACCAGCTCCTTCTGAAAGAGCCCTTTTATTATTTTCAATGAAGTCAAGCAGAGAACAAGTTGTAATATGAAACACAATTTATGCAACGATGTTGAAATTCCCTGACAGAGTTACATCGTCTAAAGTCAGATTTTTATGGTAAGCCCTTTTCAAAATACTGCCAAGCGTTAACTTAGGCTCACTTTGGTCTGAGGCTGTCCCAGGAAAGTGCTTTCTATATAAATCACTGAAATCCTAAGGCAAAAATTTGGAGGCCTTTAAGCATATAAAGACATGGCCTTCCCTACAGTTTATAATAAAAGAGCTAAAACGGACCCTCAGTTGAAATTATACTGTTAAGCAACTCCCAACACTAAACACAAAAACATGTTAAAATAAAGATTGCAACATCCAGGGAAAAACACCCTCAGATATATGCGTTTAGAGTCACAGCCATGCCAGACCCCAGCCCAGCTGAGATCAGCGGCTCCATCCGTCCCAGGCTTTCCCATCGGCCAACAAGCTGCTCTCTCCCTCACTCCTCAGCCACTCTGGTTTCTTGGGAGAGGGACTTGCAAACCATTTAAAGGGCCCACAGATGGGTTGGGTCTGCCTTTCCACACCAACAAACTTCCTACTCGCATATCATGGATTAAACTGTGCCAGCCCCCAAGCCTCTCCCCAATGTGTGTCCACTTGGCTGGACCATGACTTGCAGTGGTTTGCCAGTTATGTAATAATGTCCTTGGGCAGTTGTGCAATGATCTCCCCTCATGATGTACTCTGATGTGGCCAGCTAATCATCTGTGAGGGGATTAGGGTGGGATACAACACCCTTACTCAGGCCACAGCCAGATCTGATGTAAGGGGAGTTTCCCTAGGGTGTGGTCCCAATTCCTTTTATCGACAAGGGGGTAAAGGAGAGAGAAGAGAGCAGAGAAAGGGGACGTCAATACCACCAGGAAAGAAGAGCTGGAGATAAGAATGTGTCCTTTGGAACTAGAGTTCTTTTGCTGAGAACATCCTAGACCCAGAGGAAGATTTGGGATGAGATACGAGGAAATTGCCAAGGGACACCAAGGCCACAGATGCTGAGCAAAGAACCCTTGCCCAGAGTCCACAGAAAGAGAGCCTTTCTTAGGGCTGGTACCCTGGATTTCCACTGCCAGCTTCCCGAACGCGAGAGAATACACTTCTGTTTGCTAAAGCCATCTCTTCATGGCATTTCTCTTATAGCAGCACTAGGCAGATACTACACACCTTTCAGGACAAAAGGAAATTTATAAATCACACATTCAACTAGAAGGCAAGCTGAGATGCAAACCCCCCAGAACTGAAGGAAAAGATTAAGAGTCGGTTTTCTGAATGCACAGTCCATCTTGCTGGCTGATATAGAACATTTATGAATCCCACTGGAGAATACTACCAGGCTCATACTTATAATGGTCTCACCAGCATGAAGTCTTCAGTCAGCAGAGCCCAGGGCATCTACAACCAGCTCCGTGGCCTTGTATTAATTCTTAATAAAATAAAGGCTTAGAACCACAGGAGAATTCTGAGAATCTGGTCCTTCCAGAAAGCCCAAGAAAAATACCTCAGTTTCACCATTCTCCAATTCACTTGACTTTGAAAGCAAAACAAACATATTACTCTATTTAAGATCGTTGCACAAGTAAATTCACAAGAATGAAATGTGTTCAGAGTTCCTAGAAAAAAT
This sequence comes from Echinops telfairi, assembly GCF_000313985.2. Classification (NCBI taxonomy): domain Eukaryota; kingdom Metazoa; phylum Chordata; class Mammalia; order Afrosoricida; family Tenrecidae; genus Echinops; species Echinops telfairi. The sequence continues at coordinate 14,885,628 of NW_022103896.1, forward strand.
GTAGCAATGCAGGCTGCCAACTTGTTCAATGTCAAGCTCCAGGCAGTGTACAGCACCAGCAGTAAATGACTCAGAGTGAGTCACACTTAAGCTATTTTTGCTTTTAAAGTACTGCCAGGCACTGTGTTAATATTCAACCCAGAGTAAATTTAGCCCAACAAGAAAACAAGTGTTTCCATGGTTGCTTCTCCCCAATGTTTATGGTGCATATAGATGCAGCCATTAGGTGCAGGGCCACATGCAGGTAAATGAAGCAGAAATGCTCATCTTTGGAATACAGCAAATGTGACGGGGTGACTTGGTTTATTCTTTCAGTTCCTGATAGCTCCCCACTGCTACTCCCTGTAAATGCTACGTAGCAAATACACAGTATGTTCTTGGTGGCTCTTTTTAAAATTGGTACCACTACCAAAAAAAACCCCCAAAAAATGTTTTACTGGCATGCAATTATGTCATACAATTCAATAGTTCAATCACATCAAGAAGAGTTGTACAATCATCACCACAATCGATTTTAGAACATTTTCTTTGTTCATGAATTTTTATTTGGCTCTGTATTCAGAGCCTCTGTAACCAATCACATTTATCTGATAATGCAGCCATATCCAATCCAATCCAAACAAAACCAATTGCCATCAAATCAATTCCAGCTCATAGTGACCCCTTATAAAGTTGCAGAGACTGTGAGTCTTAATGGGAGCAGACAGCCTCATCTTCCTCCTGTGGAGTAGCTGGTAGTTTTGAACTGTTCCGACCTTGGGGTAGTAGCCCAATGCCTGCCTCACAGGGGAACCACCAGCGCAGCCAAGGGGGCCGACAATGCTTAAGGTAGGTACAACCGTAGAGAATGAGGTCTACAAACAGCAAGCAGAATCCTTCTACAATACCATGTGTAGTGGATGATCAGGGACTAGTACTGTGCCTGACGATGGTGACATTGGTGAGAGGACAGAAATGATGAATAAATAACATCTGATTGATTTTTTTCAAAGTCCCCTCATCCCCTCCCCCAAGCCCTGCCCTGCCAAATATGTTATTTCTATTCCAAATGCATGTGGGATTTTTATACTTAAATAGCACGGTGAATCAGAGAGAAGGGGAAAAAATAGATGCTAAGACTTTACCCTAATTAAATTCACCTGTCTGTTCATACTGGTTAGAAACCTCGACCTTATGTCTAGAATCTATGCCACAGTCAGCCAGTGGTTAGTATTTTGTGCAATAAACACACACACACACACACACACACACACACATCAAAGTTAGCATTCTCAGGAAATCTTCCAAAGTGGGATGTGCACCCCTCAGGGTCTAAGCAAAAGCTTAGAATTTCTATTTATAGGTAACCTTTATCTAAAAATTGAGAGAGCGAAAATAAGACTCACTAATAGTCACATACATACTGACATGCATGTAGAACATGTACAAGCAGGAATAAACAAAGTGTTGACAAGAGAGAAAGGAAAATGATTTCTTGAAGGGGGAACAATGGAAGAGTGTAGAGACCCCTGCGCTGGTAAGGCCAGATGCTGGCTCTGCATTGTCTACTCTCGTGTGGTGTTCTTCACTTTGGGTGGCCATTGCCACAAACCACCAAGCCCCCAGAAGGGCTGGGTCAGCAACGGGGCATCGGAGCCACACAGGGTACCTGGGCTGCACGTCATGGGACATCAGCTGTAACAGCCAGACCGGGCACCCAGGTAGTCATGCAGACCCGTTCCCTGAATAAGAAAGGGGACCAGTCCTCCTATCAAGCCCCTCCGGACCTCTACCAGGTCTCCTTGAAAATTACAGGGGAGGTTCACAAGCAGTTTCCATTCATTTGAAAAGCCTACCACAGGGATATTGTTAGGTGCCGTCAAGTGGGTTCCGACTCACGGCAACCCTAGGTACAACAGAAGGAACATGCACAGTCCTGAGCAAGCCCCACAGTTGTGCTTATGGTTGAGCCCAGCGACGCAGCTACTGTGTCCATCCATCGTTTTCACTGCCCCACTGCTTTACCATACATCTGTCCTTCTCCAGGGACTGGTCTTCCTGACATGTCCAGAGCACATGGAACGAAGTACTTGCCTGTAAGGGGCATTCTGGCTGTACTTCTTCCAGAACAGATTTATTTATTCTTTTGGCAGTCCATGGTACTTTCAACATTCTTTGCCAGAATCATAATTCAATTAATAAATATTTTTGGAGCACAAGGGTAGTTATTTGACATATCGACTCTTCCAAAATCTGTGGCTCCTGAGGAACAGCTCTGAATGGGGTGCCTTGGTGGTGGAAAAACCAAACACACTGGGAACTCTGAAACCAGTCTCTAATTGGCTCGACTGGAAACTATCATTCCCACCATTGGCTCTTAAGCTGATTCTAACTCCTACTGACCCCGTCCAGGGTTTCTGAGGCTGTACCTTTATGGGAGCAGATAGCCTTACTTACTCCCAAGGCACAGCTGGTGTGTTTAACCACCAACTTCACAGTCAGCAGTCCAATGCTTACCCGACCAAACCCCAAGCCCCAAACCAAGCTCACTGCCAGTGAGTCAACTCCAAGTCACACCGACCCTACGGGATGGAACAGAACTGCCTCTGTGGGTTTCCAAGACTAAATCTTTATGGGAGTAGAAAGCCTCACCTTTCTCCTAGGGAGTGGCTGGTAGTTTCACAGGCTTGGCCTTGATCACCACTACACCCCCTGGGATCCTTCATTCCCACAGATAGGACTCAGCATAGAGTAGGTGTGACCACCAAACATACTGGCTGAACATGCATTCTTTGCCTTTATGAAAACTGTGAACCTATCAGAATCGGAAAGCCTAAAGGACTACAAATAATTTACCAAAACATCTTATTGACTGGAAAAAGTGAAGAAAATCAAAGACTCGTGGAAACCATCTAAATTCTAAAGCCTAGAAGAACTAGATGGTGCCTGACACTGCTGGGGAAAGAGCCACAATAGATGGTTCTAGATAGAGACAGGAAGGGAAAAAGTAGAACGGAATAGAAAGTCATAAAAAAAGGACCACACTTGGGGGAGTGCAGCGGAACAGCAGGGGAGGGGAGCAGCAAGATCCCCAGGGAATGATGAGGGTGGACATTGGGGACAGGGTATGGTGCCCCAACAGGCTAGACTGGAAAACACAGGCTTTTCTTTCTTGGTATATTTTAAT
>NW_022103896.1:14890534-14894488 GCF_000313985.2 Echinops telfairi
GCCTGAGTCCACCTCTGGGAATCACCTTTCAGGTAAAGAACAGACAGGCCTATACAGTGATTAGCACGGGAAGGAACGTGCTCAGCAGTGTAGTCACCCACAGGAGACCCAGAGGGCAGCTTTGCCCCAAAACAAAGCACACGGGCAGGAAGGGGCAGGAAGCAAACAGGGAGCCCAGGGAAGAGAGCTGGGACTTTGAGGGCACTGCAACCAATGCCCTGAAACAAAACATATCAACTGTCGAATGGAGAATTTATTTGCTTTGCAAACAAAACACAACAATAAAAAGCTAAAAAAAGGAGGGGAAGAAATTGTGACTTCCTGGTTCTCTTGATCACTGATGTCACTAACTCTATTAACCATTCCGAGATCCTCCTCATCTCGACCTGAAAGTCCCCCTAGGAGCGGTGTACACACTGCCACTGGGTTGAGTCCCTCACGTAGCCACCCTGGAAGGCAGGGCACAGCTACCCCTGGGGGGTTTCCGACTATATCTGTTCTTTTTGGTTTTTTGCATGGCTCTTTTCAGTTTATTGCATGAAGAAATTACTCTAGTCCAAGTCAAAAGTGGACCCCAAATGGTTATATTATACAAGAGTAATACAAAAATACTGCTATACAACCACAGAAACGTTTATGAAACAAAAATATCAAAAGATAAAGTTACTGTTTCTTGATGTATCCTGCGTCTAGGCATATACTTTTTTTTTTTGCTCTATACACTTCTGAAGTGGTGCTTCTATCTCTAACCCTTCTCAGCAAAACTTTCTTTCACTTAAACCATGTCAAAAATGGCAAGTTTTGCCTCTTTGAAGAACTCAAATAATGTTCATTTTAAATGTTCTAATTTATTCCATGAAATCATCTTCAATAGCTTTGGCCTTCCTTAAAAGACTGGATGGAGAGATCAGCCTTTTGAGCTAGCTGATCTTCCCACAATGCTTTTGCCACCCATCATGCCAAAAGTTGCCTGAGGCCCAGACATTTGGCATAAAATTAAAACTGCAGAACCGGGTAAGGTTGGAAACTCCAGTAGTTGTCGATGATAACTCTACAGTGGTCTTCCGCCACTCTCCAGACCTCAGTCAGTTTCTTCCTTTGTGGAGGTTGATAGTCTTGCCTTTTGGGGCTCATCTTTGGGTTTCCTGACTCTCCCTGAAATGCTTGATCCGTTTAGAAACTGTTGCTTTAGGTGGGGCAGCAGCCCCGTCAGTCAGCTTGTTGCAAAGCTTCGTTGATTTGGGGGAGATGTCCACCTGAGTTTTGTTAAGAATTTGATATTAGCCCTGACTTCAAAGTAAGCTTTATCCATGGCACAAAAAGTATCTCTTTTTAAAAAACACCACCAGACTAAGGCAAGTGGATCACTCAGGGTACTTATCTGTAGCCACTCACTGACTGCATGCATGCATGTCTGTGCCTGGAATGGGACCTTTGCAGCGAAACCTTTTGACTTACCCTTATACAACTGTGGGGTTTTAAACTTGTGGCAAGGGATAGGGAAAATGTTCTACTCATTGCAAGGAAATCCTCACTTTAGCTTCGGTGGACCTCAAGCACTTAAAACCCACAACCCTTCAGCTGGCCATCCTTAGCCAGTCCACGATCTCTACAAGGAACTGTGCTTGCGCTGGTCCCTGGAGCTGAATCACTTCTCCATATTCTGGATGCTCCATCACAGTCCCATTGCAGGGAAACTTCTTCTTAAAGGGCTTCACTAGTTTCTTTTTGTCATAATCATCAGCGATCCCTTAGACAGTGGTAAGGGTCTTCCTGCTGTTGCACTGTTGAATTCTTATATGGATATAATCCTCTGTTCCCACAGGAAGCAGGTCATCACCCTTACTGGCATCAGCAAAGGGGTCAAAAGACTGGAGGTTCTGGATAGCGGGCATATGATTGGATTCCTTTTCCTCATGGACTGAAGAAGCCAGTGACGGGAGAAGTCGGGCAATGGAGAGGAGATTACACAGATCCAGGAACGAACTGCAGCTCAGTGACTGGGACCCAGACTATAACTCTTTAAGGGAGTACAAAGCCCCAGTCTTTCTCCTGTGGAACAGCTTGGTGGTTTCTAACTGCTGACCTTGCCCAACTTGTAACCACTTGTAACCACTATGCCACCAGGAGGGGTATAAACTAAAGCTAATCTCCACAGAAAGAATATATGGGAATCTTAGCAGAGGCAAAGAAGGTCTCTGTAGCAAATGCTCATCTCTCATACACCACCTCATCCTGCCTCCCCATTGACCCTTGCCTGGGACACTGAGCTCCAATGCTCAGCTTCCTCGTCTATTCTTGCTAATTCTGACCCTATTCCTTTAAATATGTATGTGTGAATGTGGAGTGGGGTGGGGTAAGAGGGTTCAAAAAGTACATTGAAAAATCCCTTTACCTTTTAACTCTATTTCCCCCACAAATGATTAGAAGCTGCATCTTATGTGTTAGTCCCGTGTTCTGGATATGCCTGATCCTATGCACCTGGGTGCCATGACTATTCCCAGTCTGTCTGCCTTGCTTGGGCCTGTTTACCTTTTCTGATTCTCCCAGTTTGTGTATACTCTGGTTTGGATTGACTTGTCTACTCTTGACCTTAGATATAGTTCTCTCCTTCTGTCTACCAACCTTGTATTTCTCCTGTGTAAGGCACATGCCAGGAGTGCTTCTAGAGAAATAAAATCATAAATATGGGCTTCTTAAATTGTCTCTCCAGCCTGATTAGTCTTAACACTAGTAATGCTACTTCAACACCCCACTTCTGGTACCAAAATGTGTTAGACATGGTTCTCTAGAGAGACAAAACCAGATTGCTAGTAATTTTATATATAGTTATAAAGATAGATAAATACATAACACAAGAAATGAACTGTTAAATTATATAAAAATAGATATATAATACAAGAAATGAACAGTTAAATTATAAGCAGTACAAAAGCTCAGTGCAACTCACTCCCATGAGAGAGAGTTGTGAGACACTGGCAGTCCTTTGAGTCTTGAGGGCCAACACGATGTCCTCTGTGGAGAGAGCTCGGCTATTCCAGCACAGACAGCAAAACAGCAAGGCAGGTCACCAACTGTGAGTCCCCAGCTCAAGAGATGTAAATTTCAATCGTGTGGTCTTAAAGGGACCTCAACTTACAGCGACACAGTCCACAGGCTAGGCGTCCCACAGGTAGTGTAGCCTCTAAATTGAGGCACAGAACAAGCAAGGCAGCTGCACACTGGTCCGATGATCAAAGAGTGAGAGACAAGAAAGGCAAGGCTCACCGAGCCATTTATCTATCCACCCTTCAATTAATCCCACTTGTGTTTATTGGCCAGGCTGGCACAATAAACTATCTCATCAGCCAACAGTCATTACTATGATTAAGGTGAAGTGGAATGATATTGGTGTACAAAATTGCAATATTAGAAATATTCTTTATCATGTACATGAGAGTTCTATAGTCAATGTGAAAGGTTTCCCTCTAAAGCTCTCAGGGGTAGAATTTTTTTCTAATTTTCTGCTTTAATTCTATGGCCAAAAGATATCCTAGATTTTAAGCAAGAAATGCATGGTTCAAAGCTTACTGGGGAAGACAAACTCAAACGAAACTCCCTGCCATCCTGTCAATTCTGATTCAGAGTGACCCTAGAGCCCTATAGGGAGAACTATCCACAGGGTTTCTGAGACTGTACATCTTTTTTTTTTTTGAAGTAGCAATGAAAATAATTTTTTTTAATTTAGTTTATTTATTTATTTTACTTTTTTTTTTTTTTTTACCATTTTATTAGGGGCTCATACTGTCAATTCTGATTCAGACTTTGGGGGTCAAACGACTCTTTCACAGGGGTCGCCCGATTCGTAACGGTAGCAAAATTTTTTTTTTTGAAGTAGCAATGAAAATAATTTTATGGTTGCAGGGCGGGGTGGGTGGGGTCACCACCACATGAGGAACTGTATGAAAGGGTGGC
>NW_022103896.1:14894719-14898991 GCF_000313985.2 Echinops telfairi
GCACAATTCATGTGCTTTCAGTGCCCTTGGAAGGAAAAGCATACAGCTGGGTATAAACGCTTAAAAAGAAAAAGGCACTCAAATGTTTAAGATTCCATTTTGGGGAATGGGTTTATAAACTCCTTTAAAGCCAAATATTTCAGTTCTTTTCTTTCTTGTTTCATTTAATTAAAAAATGTTTTTAAAGGATTAAACTATGCTCAATTGCTATCATCTACTGCTAAGTTCAATTTTACAATGAGAAAATAGTATTACATGTTGAAGCTAAGAATTGTAAAACAATAAGATTAGGGGATGTTCCACACCTTCAGCCTATGCTCTAAGGTGGGCATTTTGGAACAAGGCCTCTGCTTGCTGGTACTGGGCATTTAAATAAGAAAAAGGACACATTTTCCGCTAAGCAGACAAGGTTACATGACTTCATAACAAGGGCTAGAATTCAGCCACACCTCACCTCCCTGGGCAGGTGTGTTGGGACAGTGTATAATAAACGCTAAAACAGTATGCAGCAAATCAATCCTAGCCAATGTTTAGGACGAAGTTCTTCCACTGGAAAAAATGACTTATTCTGTGAGACAGAGCTCTCTAATGGATCATGTTTCCTCACCTGATCAACAAAGGAGGCAAGATGTCAAATTTGTATACCGGCAGTTACTGCCAACAGTTAGCCATTGAACCACTTAGCTGCTCTTCTGCTAAAACTTCGGCCTGACCAGCAACTCAGTTGCCCATTCTCATTTCCTCACCTTCCTGTTTGAAGGATACCCACAATAGCCTGGTTAGCCCACATACTCTGCATACCATACCTGCCTGGCTCTTGTAGCCCCAGTTCTATGGGGACACCCTTATCACTAAACTAAGTGTCTGAGATTCTTCCCACCTAATTCACCCAGCTTGGCAGAATTGACCCAGGAAGACTATATTTAGGACCACTAGGTGGTCCTATCAGTACCTTCAACTGGATTTGTGTTAGCACTTCTCATGTGTGTTATATCATTTTCAACTCATAATAGGCCTGCAATAAGTTCTCTTTGAAATGAATACACATGCTATTAAAATATGAAAAATGATAAAACCTCATAAATTCTCAAAATTCTTGTCACCCAAAATGACAAAGGTAGTAGAAATGTTTCAGACAATTCTGTAGAAATGTATCACATGGGAGCAATTAATTAGGCAATATCAAATATTTGTCAAATATCCCTGCTTTCAGGGGAAAGGAAGTGATGAATTATGTAAGACATTAATGATAAACTAGATGAATTAGTCCGGGTAGACTAGAGAAACAAATTCATGGACACTCATATTTGTATAAGCAAGAGTTTTATATAAAGAACAATTGAATATTGAGAAAACATCCTGGTCCAAGTCCAGATCAAGTCCATAAGTTGGATATTAGCCCATATGTCTGATGCCAGTCTATAAAGTCCTCTTCAGACTCTCAAAACACATGTAAGGACTCCGAATGCAGGACGATCATATGCCCATGGGTGGGAAGTTTTGTGGATCCAGTGTTGTTGTAAGCATCTCAGTGCGGGCAGGGGTCTCCCCGTGGCTCCTTCAGCTCCAGGATTCTAGTGTAGCTCCATGTATCTTGTCCGCAGGAATGTCTCACATGGAGTGAGCATGTGTCCTGCCTCTACTGAGCTATTTCTCTCCTTAGCACCTCCAAGTGAGGTCATCAAGCTGCGACCTGATTGACAGGCTAAACTCCATGCCCTCACTCTTAAGTCTCAAATTGACAACAGATTATGTAACTATCATGCTAGGTAAGAAGCTCATGGTTTTAAATACCATTGTAGTTGTGCTTGCTTCAGCAGCACATATACTAAATACCACTGTAGCAAGGTTATACTGCCTTTGCCTTTCTAAAATAAAAGTCATGATTCTTATAGTCCACTACTGAGATATACTTAAGCTGGGCACTCAGGCATTTGGTAGATCTTAAATACTGTGCCAGTCCCTTAGCACTAAATAAAGCACATTGTAACCAATCCTATTTCTCAAAAGTAGTCAAAAATGTTTTAATTGTACTAGCTGGAATAAAAAGCTTGACAAACAAGTGAATTTGTCAGATTTGGGACATGGAAATCCCCCAACTTATTGCTACAAGCTTAGCCTTTAAACCGATCCAGAACACACTTGTAGAAAGTACCAGTTGATATTACTCAATGGGGGTTTCCTTACTTTTGTTAATTTTGGATTTCCTTGTGAGAAGGATACACGCTATTATTTGTTTCTTAAAAAGACTAATATAGGACTAAAGAAAGCATTGTTCAATTAAAAAAATGAAACATACACTGCCTTTATAAAAGAAAAGAAAAATTCTCCTCAACTTTCCAACCAAAGTACCAATATCTGATTGATGGCACCATGTCAAGTCTTGGCACTTTTGGAGGGGAAAAGTGTTGGCAGCCATCTCCCCAGCCTAGTATCTCTACAGAACCTTTCTGTCACTGTATTATCTCATGCCCTTCAATACGTACCACTTTAAAAGATGCCCTGTCTTTAATTAAAAGATTACCTCCTTGAGAAATCACTGAACTCCATCCAAAATTGAGTCAGATTTCCACATGTCCACTTATTAAAAACCTCCCTCCTCTTCAAAGTCTTGTTCAAAACTCATTTCCTCTATGGAACTTCCAGTCTCTAATTTCAAAGACCTTTCCCGTCTCAGGTGTTGCTTAGGTGAATCACATCCCCGGCACTTGGTCAATTACCTTCCGATCTTCTTTCTCCCATTTGATAAAAACCAAACTCACTGTCACTGAGTTGATTCCAACTCCATGATCCCACTTGATAGCACTCCATGGTTTTCTTGAGGCACTTCCAATTTTACTTTGATTTAGAGGTATTTTACTGCTTCTCTGCTCTCTGGAAAGGACTAAACCATCTATGTACCAAATTTCATTAACGTCTAGTCCTTAGTGCATTAATAATGAATGTCTGCTGAACTGAATGGGTGGGGGGAGAGAACTATATATATGGCTTGTGTGCATGTGTATACACACATATACATATATATATATACATATGCACATGTGTGCATACACACACCATATATATGTACAACATCCCAGAAAAAGAGAGACATCTTGAAAGAAAGAAAAAAATCAAGGCCACATGTCTCTTTGTTACAGTACCAGGTACAAAACAGCCCCTCAGAGACATTCTACAAGGATAAGAAAACCGGTGGTAGGTTCATTTCACTGTGTTGCATTACCTCTTCCAGTTGTCCTGATGTCAGAATAAATAAACATACCTGACCCTTGTCAAAGGGGTGAGTCAGAAGAGTGAGGCTATTTCAAGTACTTCTTGATTTTCAGGGGCAGCATATTAAGAATAGCAGGTTAACAAATCATACATGAACACACACGCGAGCACGCACGTGCGCGCGCACACAATGCGGTTTCAGCGATCAAAAGTGATACCAGAGTATTACCAAGGAACAAACATGACAGCAGAGAAATCTAGCCTCAAGACTCCCTACCTCCTCCCATCAAGAGATGGAGTCTGTTTTCCCACCTTGGATGGGGCAGGCCTGGTGAGCACTCTGACCAACAAAGCATGGCAGCCATTGCACTGTGCAACGCCATGCCTCGGCCTCAAGAGAACTTCAGCTTCTGCTCTTAAAGCTCTTCTTACCCTCCTTCGCCCACAGTGAGAACAGACCTCCTGGTGGGACAGGAGAGAGACCCCATGGAGCTGGGGGCAGAGGGCAGCCTAGACCAAGAAGCTTCCGGTCACTCTGGAAGCTGACCACATATCTGTGAGTGGGCCCAACCCAACCAGGAAAGATTTGCCCAGCTAAGGCCAGTCCAAATGGTTGGGCCAGGCCACCTAAATGGTTGTTATTTTAAGGTACCTCGCTACTGGACCAATGGGCAACATCATGAAAAACAGAGAAAATTGTAAAGTTGGCTCTCATGTTACTTGGATCCATCAGTGCCCATGAAACCAGCAGTGAGAAGTCAAATGATAGATTGCACTGGGAAAATCTGCTACAAAGACTGCTTTCAAGTGTTAATGGCAGAAATGTCACTTTGAGGACTAAGGTGCACATGATGACCCAAGCCATGGTATTTTTAATGGACTCATATACAAAATGGAAATAATAGAAAAGAGATGGAAGAATTGATGCCTTTAAATGATGACACAGAACAGTGATTCCCAAAGTGGGTGACACCACCCCCTCCCTGGGGGGCACTGGAAGGATTCAGGGGGATGGCAAAAAGAGATACTTTTATCCTGGATGGAGGGAGATAGTATAAA
>NW_022103896.1:14901106-14915490 GCF_000313985.2 Echinops telfairi
TTAATTTTTTATTTTTTTATTGCTAAGGGAGTGCTGAAGGATTTTCTTCTGCCACAGGGCAGTCAGCCAAATAAGTCTGGGGACCTCTGGTATGGATGAAGAATATTAAGTAATCTTCCAAGGACTGCCAGAAGACTGAACCTATTTGTATGAGAAGAAATACAGTCAGAATGCTCTTCAGTGAGAACGGTGAGACTGGGTCCCATGGACTTGGAGCATCGCAGGAGAAACCAGCCCCTGGAGCACGATATCCTGCTTGGGAAAGTCGAGAGCCAGTGAAAAGGGGAGCCCTCCTGCTAAAGTGGACAGACGAGGGGCTGCAACAGGAGCGCCAACGTAACCATGGCTGAGAGGATGGCCGTGCTTTGTTTGTGGATAGGGGGTCACTATGTCCAACAACAACCTGACGGCACATAACAGGGAGAAGGAAATCCAACTAGAATAAGAACACAGTACTGAGAAGACAAACTCTCTTTGATGTTTTAGTCCATAGGCCCCTGGGTCCTGACTGCAGGTGAAGTGAGAGCATCCTCTCCTTCCTCTTTAGCCAAGATCTGACACCAAAAGTCATTTCCCACTATTTGTTGAAGGTGTATCTCTAGTACCTCAAATTCAATAGACTTGAGAGGAAAGCCACCCTTCCTGCTTCAAGAGCAACTCTTCCACGAGACATCCTACCACTTTTTCATGGTATCACCATCTTTCCAGTTATTCAAACAAGACAGCTCAGAGTCATCTTGAGCTCCTTAGTCTCCTGACCCATAGTGACGGGACAGGACAGGGGAGAATGCCTATGCGAGTTTCTGACACTAGGTCTTTACAGCAGTAGAAAGCCTCATCTTTCTCCCTCAGAATGGTTATTGATTTCAAACTGGCCTTGGGGTTAGTAGCCCGACTTGTGACCAATAATTAGTACATTTCAAAGCTACCATAATCTCTTCCTCAAATTCCTCTTCCTGCCAAATAATCTCCCACATGATTGATCCTCGTCTTTTTCATTAGATATCCCTCTCTACGTTAAGATATTTTTAAAAGCCTTCTCACCTAAACCCACCCTCAAACTCAGCCCGGTCCTCTCCTCTCACGAAGGCCTGTCATGGCAGAAATCTGCCACCAACAAAGGAACCTCCTTCACACGATCTGTCAGGTCGGGCAACCAGGGGCTACGCTCCTGTCCTTGCCTCTGGCTGACCAGAGAGGAAGAGCAGGTATATATAAGGTGAACAGACGTCCCGCTTTTGGCGGGACAGTCCTGATTTTTAACAATTTTTCTTCGCCACATTTGCTTATACACCCATTTGTCTTCAGCGATCATATCATGGAGGTGAGCACCCAATGATATGATTTTTTGTTCTTTGACACCAGATAACTGATCCCTTCGGCACCTCGTGATCACACAGGCTGATGTGTTCTTCCATGTGGGCTTTGTTGCTTCTGAGCTAGATGGCCATTTGTTTACCTTCAAGCTTTAAGGACCCCAGACACTATATCCTTTGATAGCCGGGCACCATCAGCTTTCTTCACCACTTTTGCTTATTCACCGCTTTGTCTTCAGCGGAGGTGTCGGGAAGGTGAGCATCACAGAATGCCAATTTACTAGAAGAAAGTATTCTTGCATTGAGGGAGTACTTGAATGGAGGCCCAATTGTATGGAACACATTTTAAGGCGATTAGCAAACTTATTGGGGTCTAAGCAAAGCATCTGGGGCACTGGAGTTCCCCAAAGCCCCGCAGGTTTTTCTCTACCGGAGACACTGTGCTTTCCTGTGTCCCCTCGTTAGGGATTGAGCATGGGGCTGCTAAGTGCAAGGTTAACAAGGTGAAGCTGTCTGCCCCCATAAAGGCTTACAGTCCTACAAATGCTAAGGAGCAGTTCTACTCTGTCCGACAGAGCTGCTGTGAGTCGGAATTGACTTGAACGCGGTGGTTTGTATTTTTGTTGTTGGGGGTGGGAGGGCGGATTGGAGGCAGGCAGGCCTAGGCTTGACTCTCACTTGGATACTGACGAGCTCTGTGCTGCTGGGGAATTCTCTTAAGTTTTCTCATCTGGAAAGTGGGATGATAACGCAGCCTTCTGGGAACCTGAAGGACTTAGAGAAGCGTGGTGAAACAGTGAAAGACCACCTGGTACCAAAACGTGCCTTTATTCCAGAGCCTCTGAGGAGCTGTGCTGGTCTGATGGAATGGGGGACCCCCTGAGAATGTAGCCCTGAGTCACCCTGCATGCCTGGAATGGAACTCACCCCTGAGGATCAACTAACTATCAGCTAGCCACAGACAGGCCTATCCAGGGAACAGTCACCCCAAGTGGGATATATACCCCTCAGCACAATCAGCTGTATGAGACCCAAAGAGCAGCATTTATCCTCCTCTCCCCAGAAGGCAGGAGAGAAAGACAAATAGAAAGAGGGAACCAAAGGAAGAAGTGGCAAGGATGCTGTTACATTGGTGGGGTTACAACCAATGTCATGAAACAAAATGTGTGTGAACTGTTGAATGGAAAACCAATTTGCTCTGTAAATCATACGCCACAATAAAAAGTAAAAAAAAAAAAAGGCCACCGTGATCAGACCTATAGTGAAATGTTCTGTTACTTTTGTGGGGCCTGGTGGTAGTTATCCCACTGGAGAAAAGAGGGACCCCTGGGGAGGGAGGCTGTGGGGAAATCTGAAGGCAGGACCAGACCAGAAGCACTGGGGCCAGGAAGGAGAGGCGTGTGCATAAGCAAATGGGGTGAAGAAAGCTGATGGTGTCTGGTTATTAAAAGAAACAGCATCTGGGGTCTTTAAGGCTTGAAGCTAAACAACCAGCCATCTAGCCCACATGGAAGAAGTACACCAGCCTGTGTGATCAGGAGGCTTCGACAGGATCAGGTATCAGACATCAGCAGACCCCAAACAAACAAATATATTGATGCAAATGATGGGGATCAGAGTGGAGACCCAACAGCCATCTATAGACAATTGGATATTTCCTCACAGAAAGGTCACAAGGAAGGAACGAGCAGCGAGGGTGCAGCATAGCACCCAGGGAATACACAACATTCCTCTAGTTCTTTAATGCTTCCCTCCTCCACTATCATGACCCCAGTTCTACTTTACAAATCTGGCTAGACTGGGGCGTGTACACTGGTATAGATAAGAGCTCTTGACACACAGAACCAGGACAGATTAAACCTCTCTGGAACAAAAATGGGAGTAGCAATACCATGAGAGTAAGGGGAAGGTGGGGGGAAAGGGGGAGGAAACAAGGAACCGACTACAATGATCGACTTATAACCATCACCACCACCCAGGGGGATGAACAACAGAAACGTGGGCAAAGGGAGACAGCAGATAGTGTAAGATATGAAAATAATGATAATTTATCAGGGGTACACAAGGGTGTCGGATGAGGGAGGGAAAAAAGAGAAGCTGGTACCCAGGGCTCAAGTAGAAAGAAAATGCTTTTTAAACGATGATGGCAACATATGTACAAACGTGTTTGATACAATTGATATAAGGATTGTTACAAGAGCTGTAAGAGCCCCAATAAAGTCATTTATTTAAAAAAAAAAAAGAGAGAGAGAGAGAGAATTTTATTCTCTGAAATAAGCAGACTTATTTTGAGAAATTCTACTCAGAGCCTTTTGTTAACCTCTACCCTACTCTCCTTTCTTCTCCAAATTTTGTGATGTCAAGGGTCAACCAAGGACCTGCATCTCTAGTGACCAGTCTCTCTTTTTCCAATCCCCAAACATTACTTGCATACTATCTACTTATACAATATGTACTTACACAACACATCCACCATATGGTTTGTTTTGCAAATCTTAGTGTTTTAGTTTCCTATGCACGCTATGTGCATTATATGTGTGAGCCAGCTATTTATGGGACAATCCAGTATATCCCATGTGGATAGCAGAGTACTCTGCCCATTGGAGTCTGCCTATTCATACATTCACACATACATACACGTGCAGGTTACATAGATATAGTGTGAAATGTCACCGTGAAAAAAAGGCCATGGTCAAACAGCACAGTCAGGTCTCTCCAGCTAGACCTAATGTAATGGGTCAGCGAGCCTGAAAGCACACAGCAATAGTGCAGTTACCTTAATGTGTGAGTTACGTTCTTACCAGAGAAGAAGGTGGCTCATTCGGTAAAAAATTCCTGACACTTCAGTCCTCTCCTGAATCTTCCCTATCGTGAAAAAGTTGCCAAAACTCATGTTGGACTGAAACATCATCTGTCATCCCATCAACATTTTTGGTTCACGCATTTGCCAATTACAGAACACCCCTTAACTAGTTGACAGTCTAGCAATAGTTTGCCACTCGTTGGAATAAGAACACTGAGTGTGCGCCTTGCACTGAACAATCCACGTCAATGCTAACCTTCTAAAATGGGCCTTCTCTGAAATAAGACAGCAGGACAGTAAAAGCCTTGAAGCAACCTAGAAGAAAAGATCAATAACTTCTATTTGGGGCAGTAAATGACAGTGTGTCACACACTTTCACATACATATCTGATCGAATTCTTAAACAACTCTGTGACTAGTGAGTATTCTTATTACTACTGAGACCTTACACAAGGTACAATTGATCTGATCAGAGAACAAGAAACGCTGGTGGTATAGTGGTTATATGTTGGGCTGCTAAGCTACTAACCACAAGGTTAGCAGTTCAAAACCATTAGCCAGTCCCATGGGAGAAAGATGAGACTTTCTACTCCTGTAAAGCATTACCGTCTCAGAAACACACAGGGCAGTTCTACTCTGTCCTATAGAGTTGTTGTGAGTCAGCACTGACTCACTGGCAGCAAGTGAGTAAGTGATCAGAGAACATTTGGTTGAGCCACAATGTGAATTCATGGTTTTCATCCCAAACTTGAGGGTCTTATGCAAGGCTTGGGCAATCTCTATTTTTAACACTTCTATCAACATATGTTGGTGATTAAATTAATTCCATGGAAAAAATTATCAGAGGGGGGAAAAAGGGAATGTAACAGCTAATGCACATTTTTACAGCTGCCAGGCAAATAATTCTGAAGGGCTATGCTTAAGCATAATACATGAATATGATCATTATTGTGGCAATTACATAATCTGTCAACTTGCGCGAAGGGGTGGAGTCTAAGTGAAGGGGTGGAGTCTAGCCTGTCAATCAGGTTGCAGCTTGATAACCTCATTCGGAGGTGTGATGGATATAAATAGCTCACTGGAGGCCAGACCCAGTCTCTCTCTCTCTCAGACATTCCTGATGACAAGCCAAATGGAGCTACACCGATGGAGCCAGAGCCCTGAAGCTGGAGGAGCCACGTGGAGACCCACTCCAATGCTGAGATGCTTTCACTACCACTGGATTCACAAGACTTTCCCCCCAAAGGCCTGTGATCTTCCTGCAGTCCGCATCATTGCATGTGTTGGGTGAGTCTGAAGAGGAATTTATAGATTGGTATCAGACTTATGGGCTAATATTGGACTTATGGACTTGATCTGGACTGGGCTGGAATGTTTTCTCAACATACAATTGCTCTTTTATATAAAACTCTTTCTTAGACACATGAGTGTCTATGAATTTCTTTTTTCCTGTATTCTTGGTTTTCTTTTTTTTTATCATTTTATTGGGGACTCATACAACTCTTATCACAATCCATACATACATCAATTGTGTAGAGCACATTTGTACATTCGTTGCCTTCATCATTCTCAAAACATTTGCTCTCCACTTAAGTCCCTGGCATCAGCTCATTTTCCCCCTCCCTCCCCACTCCTCCCAAATTTGTTTCTCTAGTCAACCCAGACTAACACCAATTCTGCTTTTTAAACACGCCACATTGTAAATCAAGTAACTCGGTGTTCAATGGTTTCCATGCAGCCTCTCTCTGTTAGTTTTCTATCACCCTGTCTGTTTTAAGTACTGCATTTTCACCAACACACGCCCAGTGAGGAACTGCTAGCTTGGTGCCAATGACCAGAATAAGCCCCACAAGAGCAGGGATGTGTCTATTTTGTTCATGACTATAGTTCCAGCACATTCAGTAAACATTTCCTGAATGAATGAATGCTGAGTACAACATGGCATCTAAAAATAAGGCCTTATACACAGAAGAATAAAGTGAGTTTATATTCATGCCCAAGACACTAAGAACAATTTAATTCACTAGCTAATTACTGAGTAACTTATAACTGTGCTAAGCTTTGTATTTTGGATTTCCGCTTTTAAATTGTAAATTGCAGGAGACTGCAATCCTGACTGTTTAATAGCAGTACCTGGGGACTTAAAAAATAAACCTAAACAATCATGCCTACTACCCTGCCAGACCAACTAAATCTGAAACTCTGGGGGTAGGGCTAGGACTTCAGCTTATCTTTACTATAGAGTTGCTATGAGTCGATATAGACTTGATGGCAGTGAGTGATGATGGTTCCTCTCACCACTGCGACTAGAGGATCTGAGTCCAGAGCAAGCAGGAGAATCAGCTGAAGGGCTTACCCATCAGCCCCACTCAGCCTTACTGATTCAGCACGTCTTGGGTGGGGCCTGCGTTGTGCCTGTTTACTTCATTTCCAGGTGATGCTGACCCTACCTGCCAGGGAAGCACACGTGGAGAAACACAGCTGTAAACTAGGATGGTCCTTGAATGAGCCAAAGAGTGCATCATGTTAAGCAGTAAAAGGCTAGTGAAACATGGACATCACATGAAAAAGAAGCTTTACTCTTAACGATTAAAACAAAAAAAGAAACTTCACTCTCAACATCTTTGGTCAAGAGAAAAATGGCAATTAAAACCACAAATGACATACCACTACATAATTACTCCAAAAAAAAAACCCCTCCCTGCCAACAAATCAATTCTGACTCATAAGGACAGGGTAGAACTGTCCTTGAGAGTTATAACACTTTACAGGAGTAGAAAGCCTCATAGTTCTCCCTTGGAGTGAGCGGCGGGTGGTTTAGAACTGCTGACCTGGTAGTTAGCAGCCCAATGCATAACCACTACACCTCCGCGGATCATCCTATATATTTATTAGAATGCCTAAAATTGAAAACACAAAAAGAAAACTTAAAATGTGAGTGAACATGCAGAGAGATTAGAACTCTCGTCCATTGTGGACACTAATACAAAATGGTAGACCATGGTGATAGTTAGGTTTGTGCCAACTTGGCTTGGCCAGGATTCTCAGCAGTTTGGCAGTGAAAGCCTAATAAGGCCCCATGATGTAACTTAACACAGTGTAATCAACTCTATAATGAGACCTACTGTGAGTAGCCAATCAATTATGAGATTAGCGTGGAATGCAACCTTCTTACTCAGGTCACAGCCCTGATTAAGTTTCCTCAAGGGTGTGGTCTACAAGGGGGTACCCACCAAAAAAACAGAAAAAAGCTCCGCTGGGTGGGGCTTTCGTAGTACCTATTTTTCTCACAAGGTGAGCATTGAGCAAATCCCTCTGAGTTAGTGCACCCTGTGGCATCACCTGGGAAGGTTCTCTCTGGTCACTGTACATTTTTTTCTTAAAAGAAGTTTTGCTTGAACCTCGGTTTCTGGAACCTCGTTTTTGTGTGTGTGTGTGTGTGTGTGTGTGTGTGTGTGATGGCTGATTTAAGAGAACAGTGTTTGGCTGTGATATTTTGTTTCCTACTCTGGAAAAATGCCCCAGAAACTGTTGAGATGTTGAACATAGCTTACAAGGACAGCACTATGGGAAAAACACAAGTCTACAAGTGGTTTCCTTGTTTCAAAAAGAGGCGAAATGTCAATTGATGAAAAACCTTGTTCTGGATGTCCGTCAACTTCCAGAACAAATGAAACGTCGATGAAATCTGTGCACTTGTGCTAGAAGACCGACAGCAGACCATAGACCGACAGCAGACCATAGACCGACAACAGACCATTGAAAAGTTGGGGAAGTTAGCCAGACCATCTTGGAGCTCGGCTCAGCAAATTTTAACAGAAGATTTGGGAATGAGAAGAGTCACTGTGAAATTTGTGCCTCAGGTTCAGACTGACCAGGAAAAAATGCATCAAGTGGACACATGCCATGCTTTGAAAAATGAGCTCCGAAGAAACCTAGACTTCTTTTCCAAGGTTGTTACATGGTGCTATTCTTACAACCCCTAAAGCAAACATCAATCAAGCCAGTGGGAAAGGTCATCGTCCGCTTGCCCCCAAAAAAGCTTGTCAGTAAAATCAAAGATCAAGATGATGCTCATTTGTTTTCATGTGAGGGAGATAGGGCAATTGGCGTTCATTTCACCAGGTCAGACTGTAAATCAAGCTTTCTATTTAAAGGTTCTGAAAAGATTGCATAACAGTGTGTGACCCAAAAAAGGCCTGATTTGTGGCAGATGGGGGACTGGCTTTGCCACTAAGACAATGCACCTGCTCATGCAGCCATCTCAGTGCGTCAGTTTTAGGCAAAAAACAGCATGCCTCTCTTGCCCCATGCACTTACTCAGCTGACCTCACTCCATGCAACTTTTTGTTTCCTCAAACGCAGAGGGACATGAAAGGACAGCGATTTGATGACATAGAAGAGGAGAAGAAAAAAACAACAAGGGAGCTGTTGTCAGCCATCCAAACAGATGAGTTTCAAAAATGTTTCCAAGAATGGAATCACAGATTTGACAAATGTATTGAGTGTCATGGAGAGTACTCTGAAGATGATATGGTTGTTTTGTAAAAAAAATTCTACTATATAGCTTGAAAAACATTCTGGGTTTTTTTTGGTGGGGGGAGAACCCTCATTTTTCCTACACAAGTACATTCTAGTGAGAGCCCATTTGTTTTCTGCTGTGACTGGATACTGAAAATGGCTTGCTGATATCCAGTTCTTTCGATTTGAGTCAATAGCCTGCCAAATTGCCTGCCAACCCTGGGAGCCATCTGACCTTGGGTTCATTCACCAGCCTCTGGTCTTCCTGCCCCCGGCTCATCGGTGCCCCCAGAGCTACATAAGAAGCCTCCGGTTTAACATTGGACCAACAGACTGGAACTGAACTAGACGGACCCTATTCTATAATTGTGTAAGCCATTTTCTTGATATAAATACTTTTCTCTCCCAAAGCCATATATATATATATTGGTTCCCTAGAGAACTCAGACTAACACAGGCATATTGGGAAACAGGTGTCCGTTTCTATAGTTAAACACATACTTACAATATAGCCCAGCAATCCCATGCCTGGATATTTACCCCAAAGAAACGAAAACTTCCATTCACACACAAAAGCATGCATATGAACGCTTGTAGCCACTCTAGCCATAATGGTTCCCAACTGGAAACAACGGAAACACCCTTCAGCTGGTCAGGGTGTGAACAAATGAGGCTACATCCACATAATGGAATCCCACTGTGCAGCAGAATGCTAACACTTGTAATCCTGGCACAGGTAATCTCCCATGCGTTCTGCTAAATAAAAAAAGGCACTCAAAAAGCTACGTACTGTAGCTAGAAAGAAAACCATCAAAAAAGTGGCTGGCAATTGGAGAGGAGTATTGACTAAGAAGGAGCAGGAGCGTTCTGGGGGTGACAGACTTGCTGGAATCTAGACCAGTGGTTCGCAACCTTCCTAATGCTGTGACCCTTTAATACAGTTCCTCATGTGGTGGTCACCCCCCAACCATAAAATCATTTTTGTTGCTACTTCATAACTAATTTTTGCTACTGTTATGAACTGGTGACCCCTGTGAAAGGGTCGTTCGAGCCCCAAAGGGGCCGTGACCCACAGGTTGAGAAGTGCTGATCTAGACTGTGGCAGTGGTTCTATGGCTGTATGCACCTGTCCACACTCGTGGACCTGGACCCTGGGAAGGGTGAATTTTTTGTACATTATACCTCACTCAATCTTACTTTTAAACTGTAAGTCCTTAAGAGGAAAATATAGTTCTTTTGGATTTGATCAAAAGTAAGGAAACTAACTCAAACAGGCCTTAGCTAGATAACATTTCACTACTGAGTGTCCTTCCCTTTGTCTCTGTGCATTTACATTCCTAATGCACCCGTGAAAAGAAGCCACAGTGGTGCAGTTGGGTAAGCCTTAGACCATTAGACTGCTAACTGTGAGGTCGACGGTTCAAACCCACCAGCAGTTCCTTGGAAGTAACATGGGGCTATTTGTTCCCATAAAAATTTACAGCCTCAGAAACTCTACCTGGGATCACCACAGGAAGTGACTTGATGGCAATGGTTTTCTGTTTGTTTGTTTTGGGGGGATGGGGGGACTGCGGGAGACTTAAATCTAGCAGAAAGCTTTGTCAATTAAGGCTGTAAATTAAGCTTTGTAAATTATAGTTATTGAGTCTTTTGTGGTTTTAAAAGTCCTATTGAGCAGGCGCCCTGATGGCGTAGTAGTTATTCGAGTTGGGCTGCTAACTACAAGGTCAGCAGTTCAAAACTACTAGCCACGCTGTGGGAGAAAGACAGTGCTTTCTACTCCAGTAAAACAGTTAGGGAAACATACAGGGGAAGTTCTACCCTGTTCTATAGGATGGCTATGAGTTGGCATTGACCCGATGGCAGGGAGTTCAATTTTTAGGGTTGTTGTTTTGTTTTTGTTTTTTTGAGATTGGTTTTTAATGAGAAGGACTTGACCCTGGAACATGGCTGATCCCTGCAGGTGACACTGGTCAGGCTCAGGCAGAAGCAGCTGTACAAACTCAGGTGTGAAAGGTTCCCCTGGACTGACTGAGCACACTGCACAAGCATTCATGAACAGTATGACTAATACTGTCTCTAGCTACCATGCTGAATTGCAGTAAGAAAAATAGATGGACAACTGCTTCATAAAAGAGCAAATGCCTTCTAAGCCCTGGTGGCAGAATGGTTACAAATTGGGTTGTGATCTGCAAGGTCAGCAGTTTAAAATCAACAGCTAGCTGCTCCTTGGGAGAAAGATGGGGCTTTCTACCCCATAAATAGTTAAAGCCTCAGAAACTCAAAGAGGTCAGTTCTACCCTGTCCTGTTGGGTCACTATGAGTTGGCATTGACTCGATGCTAGTGAGATTGAGTTTGTTGGGAGTTCTACATGATGGGCATGTCTATTCGAAATTCATAAACATTCCTCTTCTATTTTCAATCTGTTCAAAATCAGGGTTACTATGTAAAGAAGGAAATCTTCTCTACAAGAACAGGTAAGACTTCCAGGGAGCTCTGGTGGTGTAGTGCATTGCATGTTGGGCTGCTAACCACAAGGTTAGCAGTTTGAAACCACCAACACTCCGTCAGGGGCTATCTATTTTTTTAAAGAGCTTGACACAATAGATGAATGGATTGTGATGAGTTGTACAAGCCCCCAATAAAATGATTTTTTTAAAAAAGTCTCCGAAAACCTGCAGGAGCAGTTCCACCCTGTCCTACAGGGTTGCTATGAGTCAGAATTGGCTTGAGGGAGTGAGCTTCTTTTGGTATTTTCAAGGGCGAGGTGGATAGGGCCTGGCTGATAAACCATCACCACCACACATTTAATGGGGTTGATGGCTGTGAACAGAGGCATCGCCTATGACCCCAGAGCTCTTCTCCCTGAGTGCCAGGAGGATGTGGCGCCAGGCGGAGGCAGAAAAGGCACAGTCAGTGAGCTTGGGAGCCAGCAAGGGCATCCACACAGCTTCCTTCTCCTATTTTGTTTCAAAGCCTGGAAGATGCAGTGAGCCCTTTATTCCATTTGACACTTGGTTCTTTTCTAAAGAAACACCCTCCCAGGCAAGCTTATCACACTTAGCTGGCAGTTGTTTTGCAGTGAGTTGAGGGATTTTGTTTTGGGGATTGTAAAACTCTGCAGGCTCCCCAAATAATGCAGACCCCCACACAAATGTCTTTACAAGATCCTAGGCTCACCCAGGTGGGGCCAGGGTAGAACTAGGTGCTACCCACCCAGAAGTGTCTATGCTGTGAATGTGGGCATGCATGTGCGCATGCACACACACTTAGTACCTTTTAATCTGCTTATTGGCCATCTGTGTATCTTCCTTTGGGAAAGAGTCTGCTCAAGCTTTTGCCAATGTTTTAATGGGGTTGTTTACTTATTTTATCACGCGTTGTAGTTCTTTATATAGCCTGGAGACAGCATATGCTGGCAATGAGGAGCTTGCTGCAGTGCCAACACTTGGGAAGAGACCCTCAGAAAGGAAGTTGTTCCCCCTCCTGCGTGAGGACCCCTCAGATACTGAGCTGGAAACAGAACTGCCAGAGGGAAGCACTGCCTGCTCAGTTAGTGGCAAAACTCACAGTGTGCCCTTTGCATTATGCCATAGGAAATGCACTGCTATTGACTCCGTTCTAATTCACCACAACCCCAACAGGCTTTCAGTGGCTGATTCTTTTAGGAGATCACCAGGCTTTCCTTCTGAGGTGCCACTGTGTGTGTGTGTGTGCTCAAATCACCAACCTTTCCCTTCAGAGCCAAACACAGGGACCATTTACACCACCCAGGGGCTCTCTCACTTGGAATTTTTACAGGTAACTCAACGTAGCCTGCCACTTACTGTTTCCATGTGAAAACAAATCCACCCTGCTCGGTTACAAGTGCTATTGTTCAATAACAGTGATACCCAGAGTGGGAGATCCCTGCTCCCCCTGCTCCCCACCCAGGGATGCTGGAATGATGGGGGATGGGTAGTAGCCCCAGATGCAATTGTGGGGCAGGGACAGGTTAAAGAAGAAAAGAAAATGTTGCAAACCGTCCATACATGTTTCATCTGTTTCTTTGGCAATGAGGGGCGGGCGGTAGGCCAAGTAAGTTTGGACCCCTCTGTTCAATAGAGATCTGTCTCCATGCAAGAGACTCCCAACACCAAACTTCTATAGACACAAGCTAGGTTTTTCCCCTTTATAGCCGTTGTCATACAAATACAATACTATTTTGTTAAAGCTACCTTCACAAAGACAATGAACATGATAGGTGTACGCATGTCTTTAAGGAATGAGAAGTAATACCGAAAGCCACTTAGCCACTGTGCCAGACACTCCCAGGAGATCTCTCCATTCCAGAACTTGAACTACTTCCACATTGGGAATCACAGCCCGAGGAGATAATTCTTTTCTTTGGGATGATATGCACTGCCCCCAGGACACTTATTATTTGGTCTTCCATTGCTGCTTCCTGCGTCCCAGGGCCATCACAGGCTCAGAAGAAGCCACAGTGAGAGCCACACCCAGCCTCCCCTGGTTGTGTTTAAACTTGCTGCTGACCTCATCTGTCCCTTGATAACGGAGCCTTTCTTTCCTAATGACTTTAATTATAGCCATCTTTCACTCCAACTTCCCCTTTCCCCGGGGACATGTTTGCTACCCGAGTGCCCTCCTGAGCGCAGTAGCTGGGTGAGCCTGCCACCACACTGCGTCTTCATTTGCAGTGTCCGGGCTGCTAAAAGCAGCATCTACACTGTGCACGCATTCTTCTCCTGCGCGCCGCAGACATGGCGAGGACGAACTAGGATGACGTGATGCTGTTAGGCTGGAAATAAACTCCGTGGGACTTGTGCTAAGCTAGTAGCACAAAGAATATTCGCCCCCCTCCCTGCCATCACACAGCAGCCGTTCCCACCACAGGCCCCGGCGGTGTCACCAGGGCCTCGGAGCTGGACGGCGAGGCCCGCGTTCTGTCCGTCTCGCTCTGTCATGAACTTGCACCCTTGAGCACACAACTAGGCCTTTATGAGTTTCACTTCCTTATCTGTGCAGCGGGGTTGTTTCAAGGGTGATAACACGGACACAGGCTAAAGGGTAGCTCATGTGTGAGGTCATTCCTACACCTGGATCTCACCAAGACAGAGCTGCTCTCTCAGGCAGGAGGTAGAAGCTCACCTCCACCACCACCACCACCCTTTGCTTCATCCGCTCAGCCACTGTTCCGTAGAGGAGCCAGAGTTTCAAGAACTGAACAGGTCCCTTGAATGGAGAGAAGCTTTGAACAACAAACATGGAAGTGACATCAAGGGTACGGAAAAGGGTCTGGGCTTTGGTGCCATCCAAACCCCAGTTTGCATATCAGCACTTGGGATCCGAGGCAAGGTATATCGCCTCTTTGCTTGTTTCCTAATCTATGCAATGGGACTGCAGTCACTTTATCAAGTTGTGAGAAGTAAGCAATACTGCATACAGACAGACAAACAGCCCCCTGCCAGTAAGTCTGTTCCAAATCCAAGGGAACCTAGATCGCGTTTGCAGATGTGCTCCAACAACGCCTGTAATCCTGCCGTAATCCCATAGACCTGCAGGCAGGACTGTCTATGGAGCAGACCCATCAGAAGCAGCGCTACTTCCTGTCCACCAGTGGCTCTCAACCTTCCTCATGCCGTGGCCCTTTCATACAGTTCCTCGTGACCCCCAGCCATCAAATGCAGGATATATTTTCATTGTTACAAATGGAACATAATTAAAGTATAGCGATTAACCACAA
>NW_022103896.1:14916364-14917377 GCF_000313985.2 Echinops telfairi
CAAAATAGCTCCTGTGAGCTTGCTTCCCTGATCACAACCATACAACCAGCTAAGGGATTCTGGACTTTCTGGAATTTGGCAGAAAGCAAAACAAAAATCCTTGCCTGCCTGGATTATGACTGTGGCTTTGAACATAGGAAGACAAGCCATTGGCTAGGAACGGCAAAGTGAAGGTTTCACTGGCATCCTTGGGTCAATCATTTTGTCAAGTGAAAATGGTCCTCCATATATGGGGATCTAGTGAAGGTATGGAGTTCATCTGTGAATCTTTGGAATGAACAGATTACAGTGTAAACTATGCAGGTAGCCTTCAGATTATGAATGTCTGACTTAGGTATAACCCATAGGTATGAACCAACCCTCGTAAAGCCTAGTAAACTTTCCATACACATGCTATGATTCATAAGAACAAGCGGGCATTACGTTGTGATGTACATCAAAACAGTATCGCAATAACTGTATCATTCTGTGAAGGGTGTTTTAGGGTAACTGGAAGTGTTTCTTTAATGGTTTGGTTCTGTATCACATAGAATGGTACACTACCTATGAAGGCAAACATTTGACTGACATTAGATGAGGACTGTACTAAGCTGTTCTAACTCACATATGAACCCAACTTAACGACAGATGGAGGAACAAAACTCCTCTGTACTCTGAGGGCTGCCGGCATATGATACTGATGTAGTGTCATGCCAAACAACTGCTAAGTTTGACCCATGGACTCAGTTATCTCTATATTTTAGATTCTGCTTATAAAAATGACCTAAATATATGGCTGACATTTGTGGTAAACATATGTGGTAAACATTTGTGGTAAACATCTTGAGATTACAAATTTTAACCTGAAAAAGAGACCCTGTTCTTTCTCTCATTCTTAGTATTCAAAGGTACCAACAAAATTACATTTCATAGTCAACCATTTCAATGCTAAAGAAGACCAGATTCACAGTCAATTTTAGTTCTGTGCACATCACAAGTTCTTATATTGGGAAGGTTTCTTTCTTTTTTTTTTT
>NW_022103896.1:14918703-14926629 GCF_000313985.2 Echinops telfairi
ATTAAGGAGCCCTGGTGGCATAGTGGTTACATGTCGGGCTGCTAATTTATAAGGTCGGCAGTTCTAAACCACCAGTTCCATCACTGGAGAAAGATGGGCTGTCTACTCCTGTAAAGAGTTACAGTCATGGAAACCCACAGGGGTAGTTCTACCCTGTCCTATTAGGCCGCTGAGTCTTTATAGACTTCTTGGCAATGAGTTGGCAGTGAGAAGAATCAATTAGCATCAAAGGTCCTGTAACAGGTTTATCATGCCAACTGGGCCAATGGTGGAGTTTAATCAGGTCATAGTTTGATTGATAAATGGCTTGCAAGCTGCCACCGCCCCCACCCCATCATGTTGCGAGAGCTTGAGGCTCCTTCAAGACCTGCCTTACCACACTGGTGCGTACATCGCTTGAGATTGAGGCTGGTGGATCCCATCACCTTGTATTGCTTGAGTTTGATATCCCATCTGGGCCTGCTTCACTAAGCTCCTGTGCTACTGACTGTTGATGACCCACCCTGCTGTTTTCTGAATGGAGGCAGACTCTGCCTGCTTTGCCCAAGGGAAGACTCTGCTATCTGCTTCCTTGACCTTGGACCAAAGCCCCCTCAGTGAATTGAAGGACTTTGGGTAAATTAACTGTTCCACAAAAGTGAGTGCTGCTATGTGGACTAATTAGCTGTTGTATTCCTTCCCGCTGTATTTATATATATGTGTGTGTGTGTGTGTGTGTATGTATATGTATATGTATATGTATATGTATATAGCTGTTGTATTCCTTCCCGCTGTATTTATATATATATGTATATATGTGTGTTTGTATGTGTATATATGTATATATATGTATATATATATATATATATATTCATAAGTGTCCTCCCAAGAAGTCTTTGCAGACTCATATGACTATGGTCCTAGTTTTGCTTCTCTAGAGAATCCTGCCTATCACAGGCCTGCATCAACTGACCTCCAATTACAGCAGTGAGGTCTGCTAATCAGGTAGTAGTAGCTAAATGACCATAAAGAAATAAGAAGTATGCTAGAGAGATTGCTGGATGACTTTTGAAGCCTTGAGGAAACATCCACAAAGAGGTGTTGGCACAATTAAGTCACGTTTTCCTGACGTCATAATTGCAGGAACTGTTGAGTTGTAATCATTAGCGAAAACAAGTAAAAATGGAGAAAAAGTAAAGAGGAGAGAAAATGACCTTAACATATAGTTTTGATATGTGAAAATCATCCCATCCAAAGAAAGTCTGGTTATATCTGCCTGCAACCAACTCACACTGCTTGCTTCACCACGTGGGTGAGCAGGAATCCGAGTCCCATATAGGGAGATGGAATTCCTTTCTTGGAAGCAGTTCCCTCTGCCACTATCACCATCATCCCTGTCACCAACCTAGTCCTGCAGTCCAGGCGTGGAATCTGGGCTTGCATGGCCCCAAGCAGGAGACCTACAAGAGGGGGTTGAATCTGCAGGGAGACAGACTGTGGGAATCAACGCAGGTCGACTAGCTGAGCTCATATCATTTCCACTACACCCTTTCTCAATCGCAACATAATTCTGAAGGGAGCTCGGCGAGTTTTTGCATTATCTCATTCAAATTTGCTCAGAATCCTGGCAAGTGAGTTAAAGCTGATATCGTATTTCTAACGACAAAACAAAAAAGAACACACTGCCATCAAATCCATGATGACTCGTTGGGACCCTACGTAGATTTTGGAGACTAAATCCTTGTGGGAGCAGACAGCCTTATCTTTCAGCCCAAGATGGGTTAAAACCACTGAACTTTTGTTTAGCAGTTCAATACAAACCCTCTATGCCACCAGAGCTCCTAAACCAACTGCCAAACTATACCTGCTAGATAGTATCTTAAAAAGAGAACTGTTTTTAAAAATTAGAAGAAAAAAAAGATGGCGTTGGCAACTAAAGCACGTACAAAGTTAGACTATTTTGAAATGACTGTAGTGTGTGAGAAGCAGCTCTGGTGATGTAGTGGTTACATGTTGGGCTGCAGTCTGCATGGTCGGCAGTTCAAAACTACCAGCAGCTCTGAGGGACAAAGAATGGACTTTCTGCTCCTGTAAACAATCACAGTCTCAGAAACCCACAGGAGGTCGCCATGAGTCAGCACTGACTGGATGGCAGCAAGGTCGGTATAGGGAGTGTATGGGATGGTAGCCATCGTATGGCCTCGCTTCTCCTACCACAATCCCAGGGCACTGTTCACTCAGGGCCTGAATCGGGCCTCAGATTCACTCGCAACACATGGCTGCGGGCAGCCACCAGTGGTAGCATCAGTTCACTGATAAAATCCACATTCCCAGGATGACGCTCCTCGCTCATGTCCCATGTTGACTGACCTCATGTTGTGCCTGATGTTTTCTGTGCTTTTGAGTTGAGATTTGTCCTGAGTAGTTCTCACAGTGTCTCATGCTTAAGTGCATTATCTGCTCAAAGGACAGGGACTCCACATTCCAGTCCACTCAGAGCGCCAACTGTGCTATCTCTTGGATAACTGACACAGAGGAGGGTCCAAAAATGTCAACATTTTTTAAATTTAAAGATCTAAAGACCCAAACATATGGTATTTAGGGAAAAACCTAAAGTTGCTTTTCTTTCTCCTTTTTAAGCCAACCTTATTTCTGGACATGGTCCAGATTAAAGATCGTGTTTTTTGGGTTTTTTTGTAAAGTTTCAAAAAGCAGCTATTTCAGATTTTACAGACCAGTTAATGCCTGTGGCAACTCTTCATTTGAGCCACTGCTGTGTGAAGGCAGCTACAGGCAATAAGTCCATGAATGAAGGTGTCTGTGTTACAATAAGGCTTCACTTGTGAATACTGGAACCTGATTGCCATATCATTTTCACATGTTAAGAAAGAGCACTGCTCATGTGACTTTGTTTTTCCTTCCCCCACCAACAATTTCAAAATCTCATCCTTAGCTTGTGGGACACAGAAAAACAGGAGGCAGACTGGATGTGGCTCATGGGCCGTCCTTTACTGGACTCTGCTCTAGACCTGTGGTGGTCCAAGTGAGAACTTCCCAGGGGCCACAGAACCCTCCCTCTCAGCGGGTCCAGCCATCATGAGTGAGACTGGGTTTTCTTTCTCTTCTCCAGTCAAGGCTTCGTCACAAGGCACTGAGTGCAGAAGAAGCACATGTCAGGCTCTAGCTGTCTTATTCCCCCAGAAATTGGAGAGGTTTGCAAAAGTAGGAAATGTTACTTTTCTTGATGGGTTTTCTTTGAAAAAGATAATTATATGTCATCCAAAATGCTTTTTATGGTTACATGTAATGGATTTATCATTGAATTGTTTT
Source organism: Echinops telfairi (assembly GCF_000313985.2). Taxonomy (NCBI): domain Eukaryota; kingdom Metazoa; phylum Chordata; class Mammalia; order Afrosoricida; family Tenrecidae; genus Echinops; species Echinops telfairi. The sequence continues at coordinate 14,922,013 of NW_022103896.1, forward strand.
ATCAAAACAATTTTATTGGGAGCTAATACAGATATCATATCATTCCATAATTCAATCATGTCAAGCAGTGTTGTACAATTTCTACCACCAGCAGTTTCAAAACCTACTCTTCCTTCTTGCACTCTTTGATATCCGCTCCCCTTTAGGCCCCCTTCCCCACACTGTACCCTCCAAGAATTCTTATTTTACTTGTTATCTCTATGGGTTCTTCAATCCTGGGTTTCATATACAGCAAAAACATATAACAAAAATTCAAGAGGACTAACCCCAATGACAAAATACAGTGAAAATTTTAATTAGCTGAGTAAATGTTGCCTAAATTCTTCAGTTCTGTTTCCTCCTAGTGTGATAAATATTGGTACATATAGTCCAAAGCTCTTTAGTATACAGGCCCCTCAATACATTTGTAGAGCATAAAGTGATCTTGAGAGCACACAGTTAGAGAGCCAGCTGCTGAGCTAAATAAAGCTGGGTTCACTCATGACGGCAGGGCCAGCCCCCAGGGGACTTCCTCAGGGCTGCTCAGGTGAACTTGAAGACCCCCTGACTTTAGTCTCCACCCTGCTGTCTCCCCACCTAAGAACTGTCTCGGGCATTTCTTTGGCCAGACCCTTCTCTGGCAAACTCTTAACTAACCCCATGCGTCCGTTCCCCTGAGGAGTGGAGCTGGTGGGAGGGTGAGGGCACTCTTCGTGAAAGAACCCTGCAGAGAGCCACAGGCCAGAAAGCACTTCAGCCCTTGCTTTGCAAAATAGGCAGTTTCCACTAACGATGGCTTCTCAGTTCCAATTTTTAAAATGATTATCACTGTGGGGTCTAGCCTCCTGAACACATCTCAAAACCAACAGTCACTGGCTCCTTTGTAAATTAGAGTCACTTCGGCCCATCTGCACCAATGAGGTGGGACTAACCTGGTTCTCCTACTAAGGACCCTCAAAGCAGCATTATATCTAAAGGAATAAAATCCATTCCATATGGGACAATTTTAACTAAAAGGGCTAATCATAGGTGAAGAAATACACTTTGCAAGTAAGGTATATATACTCATCTATACATACATACCTATATGCATATCTTATGGAGCACTTTAAATGAGTGTTAATATTTAGCTGTCATTTGAGAAAAGAATTTCTGAAAACAATATGTTAGGGGAAATAAAAAGCAGGATTTCTTGCCTTAATTCTACAGTGACCACATACAGAGAAACCTGAAACTTCTTTCTATAAGGAAGTATTTCTTGCATTCTAAACTTACTGCGTCACAGGTTTTAAAAGTCTATCCAAACAGCGTGACTACTGGTCTGGGGAAATCTTTCTGCTTTATTTTATAGTGAAATAAAGAAATAATAACTATGGTTCCAATATTTATGATAGTCTTGAATGGTATACTCTTCAATTTAAAAGTGCTTCCTTATGAATATGTGATTCCAAAAGTCTTCATAGTTTCGCTTATGGAATAATAACTGTACAAATACCAACAAAGAATGAAGAAATTTCTATTTGGGACTATTTATCCTTCAACCTGTAGGATAAACCAGCTAACGTATCAGAAATTATGACAGGATGCTAAATTTGTCCCCCCCCACCTTCTTTTCTTTCTTGGCTCCAAGCTGTCAAAGGAAGGGCATGTGCTTATTTTGACCAACACTAGACTGCACCCCACTTTCATCCCGAATAGCAAAAACTCACCAGTTAATTACTACCCATTTGGGGGATTATCGCCCATTGGAGGGAATAGTGAAAATTGCTGTAGGAAAGTTTTGAGTTGCTGGGATGTTCGACGAAGAATACAAAGTAGAGTTAAATTAGGGGAAAATGCTTACTGGTTAAATCCACAGTAAAACCAAGAGTCTCATCATGATTGCAAAACATTCCCAATTGTGAAACCTAAGTTATTTGTAAAAGGGATGAGAGCAAAGCAGCTTCCTCAGTCATTTTTTGAGACCTCAGCATCCGTGGAGAGAAAAGGCTGATATTTAGGAGAAAGCCGATTTCAAAATATGAACCCTACACCAAACACAACTGAGGACCTGGGAGTCGACATTCTCGTCTTATATTCTGTTCTCCTCCCATGTCTATGCAAATGGAGGGGCTGTGAGACTAATGCTTGTCTTTTACTTGTTTACTCTTTCAGTTGTTTCTGAATAAGAATCTTGATCCTAAACAGAAGGCAATATAACTTAGCAGGTGTTCATGCTAAAACAATAATTTACATAAAATAATTGTGCGGCACCCATGGAGACAGACAAGGGACAAGAAAGGACATGTGGGTTTCACTTTACAGAAAAGACGTATTATTTCTGACAAATGCTGTCCTTAAAACGTTTGTATGATCCATAATCTTCCCCACTTTCCTCTTTCAATCACAATTATGCTCATTAAAATGACATCGCAGTATCACACAATGATGAGAAAACAAGAAATTTTAAAGGGCTATGAAATGCATAGTGCCACAAAGATTGAAGGAATCAAGGAGGTTTAGGGTTCGTGTTTGAAATGGAAAAGGGAAAAGAGAGAGAGAGAGAGAGCTCTGAAAACATGATGGCATTACTGCACAGCAGCAAGACTGGAATCCCAGGATGGTTATGGTCAAGCATGGCACAGCAGTTTCGAATTGGAAAACCACCATACATGGGAATGAGAAGACTAAGAAGAAGGTCTTTGGTGTAATTTTGCTTTCCCGGCGCCCCTCCAGGCAGCAGGGCACTGCCGGGACATTGCTGGGGAATTTCCTTAGGATTTTATGGAAAATGCTGGCTTTCTGAAATGAGCAGGCTGGTTTGAACCAAAAGTTAAGACAGAAATGCAGATTTAGAGCAGCAATCAAAAGAAATTCAGAATGAGGGGTCAAGCCAAGCAGATAAGCACACTTTGTCTTTTGGGGGGACTGCTCAACCGGGCAGTTCCCTAATTTACAAAAGCCAAAACAAAGCAAAGCATGCTGACTTACACTGCTTCTTAAGTTCTTTCAGCTGTTGCTTGTATTGCACAAACTTCTCATTATTTTGAAAGTCTGCATCAGAATTCTTATTCTGCAATGCCACAAATTTCCTTTCCACCAGTAGTTTTAAATCTGGTACATTTTCTGGACGGTCTTCTTTGACCTGAGGAAGACAATACAATGGTCTTAGTTAAATGTTAATGAGAGTAGCTTTAACAAAACTGTGTAGTATGATTTTTTATCCCACTGTATTCCGATAAGAACACAAAACCAAACTCATCACCAAAATGTCCATTCTGATTCATAGTGAACCCAGAAGATAGAGTAGAACTGCCCCTCTGGGTTTTGGAGACTATACTTCTTGATGGGGGCAGAAAGATTCATCTTTGTCTCTTTGGAGTGGCTAATGGTTTTGAAGCACCAACGGTGGGGTTAGTGGTCCAACAGTGCCAACAGCATTCCTTGTCTTTGAATAGTACTGAGGAAAGCTGCACAGGGGTTCCACTGGGTCCTTCCACTTCACCTCAACCTGAGCAGCACCATGTCCACCCTATACGCAGGACTGCTTGGTCCACTCTCATGGGCACCAAGTGTTATCCCACCCACATGCTCTTTCCTCCAAGAGCCCTCCCTTGGTCTCAGCAGATGGGAATGGGTCCAACTTTACAAAAGAACCTGAGGCAATGAACTTGACCTGCCACAACAAGGCATACATGTCCCCCTTTTACCGTTTAACCAGTTTTTCTGTCGTCATTGTATCCCCCAATCTTTTTTTTTTAATCGTTTTATTACCCAATATTTTCATACAAAATTTTCTGGGAGAACAGTGGAAAGAATTGTACTGTGAACACCCATTCACACATCCCAGGCACCACAATGAGCCTTGAACTATCTGTGTGTCCTCACAGATCTTGTCCATCTTCAACCTTGTGCTTTACTTGGCCGAATTCCACCTTTTTCATTCTCCTTCAAAACAAACTCTCCCTTCCCATTGGTTCATTCCACACAAACCTTTAAGTAGACTTGAAACCCCCAACCTTTAAGTAGACTTGGTACCCCATATTTGAAAACAAACTCTTATAATCTTGTGTCCCCTTCCCCCCAGTTATGTTCACTTCACAGTATAGCTGCATGGGAAGGTAAGGCCCATTTGCCTATTGTTCCCTATTTCCTTAACCTCAAACTATAGCTAAGCTGGGGCCTTACTGCTGCACTGGATTGTTCTTTGTCAGGCCTCCACATTGGTTCCTGGGCCCTGCCCTGATACTCCTGCCCTGGAGCACAACCCCTCCAACTGTCATGCCTGACCCACCTCAGCTTCTCTCGCACCTCTCCCAGCAGTCGTCACACCCACCTCACTGTCTCCAGGGATAAAACAAAGACTTTGAAGGCACATGGATCACTGAAGTGCCCGTGCTTGGATCCTAGAGGGAGGACTCAATGTTTATTTGTTTGTTTGTTTTTGAATGAATTAATCTTTTTAACATCATTTTAATATGGGGCTCATACAACTCTTATCACAATCCAGACATACATCAATTGTGTAAAGCACATTTTTACATATATTGTCCTCATCATTCGCAAAACATTTGCTCTCCACTTAAGCCCCTGGCATCAGGTCCTCTTTTTTTCCCCCTCCCTCCCTGCTCCCCCCTCCCTCATGAGCCCTTGATAATT
>NW_022103896.1:14928144-14928990 GCF_000313985.2 Echinops telfairi
ACTGACAAAGAACAAATTAAAACACAACAAGAAAGAAAAGCTTGTAGTTAGTTCAAGGATCGTTGGCCTTAAGGAGTGTTTTCCAATTCAGTCTGTTGGGGCACCACGCCCTGGCCCCAAAGTCTGCTTTCAGCATTCCCTGGAGACCTTGCTGCTCCATTCCCTTGCTGTTCCGCTACACTCCCCCAGTGCTTTGCCTAGGTGTGGCGGGTGCAATTCCCACACTGTGTCTCTGGTTTGTCCCCCACAAGGCCATGGGTCAGTGAGGGGCATCTTGTCTCATAGTGGGGCTGGCCATGTGATCCTCTCTGTGGACTGGCTGCTCTAATTTGGTTCATCGTCCTCAAAACTGGTCCACAATTTATTAATTATAGTAGCATCTAAACCAAAAGCAAACCATGGAGTTGATTCTAACTCATAGGGTTTCCAAAACTAAATCTTTTTGAAAGCAGTCAGCCTCATCTTTCTCCGACAGAGCGGCTGATGGGTTTGAACCCCCCACCTTGTGGTTAGCAGCCGGATGCCTAATCCACAGTGCCTCCATGGCTTTTTGGTAGTAGAGTACACCATACTTGTTTTCTGACCTGTGATATCACTCAAGACAGTGGTTCTCAATGTGTGGGTCGCTGTGACCCCTTTGGGGGTCAAACAGCCCTTTCACAGGGGTCGACCGATTCGTAACAGTAGCAAAATTAGTTATGAAGGATCAACGAAAATAATATTATGGTTGGGGGGGTCACCACAACATGAGGAACTGTATAAAAGGGTCACGGCATTAGGAAGGTTGAGAACCACTGACTTAAGAGATCATCTCATCTTGATCTCCTCCTTCCTTAGTTTCTCAAG
>NW_022103896.1:14929464-14937525 GCF_000313985.2 Echinops telfairi
GTCGCAGCAAAGCTGACCAGGTTTCAGCAGAGATTTCAGGCTCAGACAGACAAGGAGGAAAGGCCTGGCCATCTACGTCTAAAAACCAGCCAGTGCTTTGGTCCAAACCCACTGGGTATTGGGTGGCCATCGGTCAGGCCAACTTGAGAGCAGTGAAACCCAAAAGATGAAAATCAGGCAGGAGCCAAGCTCCGACATGTGTATTTACAAGATAGGATGCAGGGCTTCCTGCGCCCGTAAAAAGTTACCACCTCAGACACTCACAGGGTCAGGTCTACCCTATCCTACAGGGTCGCTGAGTCTGCGTTGGCTCACTGGCCGTGAGTTTGGTTTTAGGGCTGGTACTTCCATAATAAGAATTTCATACTGTCCCAAGAAGAAGAGTGAGTCAGGTCTCTGGACCACCCACATCACTTGTTGCTGCCGAGTGGATTCCGACTCAGAGCAAACCCATCGCACAGAGCCAAGCTGCCCGACTGGGTTTCCAGCGCTGCGTATCTTTAAGAACACAAACTGCCATGTCTTTCTCCCACGGAACAGCTGGTAGGTTAGAACCACCAACCTTTCATTTAGTAGCCAAGTGCTAAGCCACTGCACACTGCGTTTACCACCCACTTACCCACCCCATATCCCGTGAGTGCCCTGTGTGCATCCCACACTGGCACTGCAGAGCAGTGATCAGAAGCTGATCGGAGACAGATGGTAAAGGGCTCCAGGAAGTCGGCTGTGCAACTGGAGCCTCGCCTGATAGGCAGTAGGGAAAGAAGTGAAGTAAAGCAACAGTTCTACGAACATGAACGCTTGTCAGCGCTGGTTATAATCGAAGCAAGGAGGAAATACTCCAGACAGAGCAGGGGAGGGCAGGTCCTGCTGTCGGTGAACCGGGAGCAGAAATGGTCAGTTGGTTATTTCTGAAGGGGAATCACCAAGTCTTGGAGGACAAAAGATCAGTCATGATTCTGAAATGCTTAGTATAGGCCGCTGGGTTATTCGGCATCTTAGTGAGGGAGAAGCGGTCAGAGTCTAGCATCGGCAGGTGGCTTGTCTAGTGAAAGGAGGCATGAAGGGAAAAGGAGAGCGACACAAAAGAAACTCAATAGGAAAGAAGGAAAACCGGAGTGGAGGATGCTTCAGCAAAAGGAAAAGGAGACCGCTCACCTATGGGAAATGCAATGCACGGTGACGAACAGGAGCAGTGCACAAGGACATGGGAGAAGCATCGAAGCATTTGAAATACAGTGCTGGCAAAGACACGCAAAGTACCCTGGACTGCTGGAAGAACCAGCAAGCCTGGCATGGAAGAGGTACAGGCAGAACACCTCTCAGCATCGAGGTTGGCAAAACTTCGTCTCGTGTACTTGGGACACGCTCTCAGTCCTTCGAAAGGGACATCAGCCTTGGTAAAGTAGAGGGCTAGGGAAAAGAGGGAGACCATGAATGAGCTGGGTTGACATGGTGGCTACAACAATGGGCTCAAACACAGGGACAATCATGGGGATGGCACAGGATCAGGAAGTGTTTGGTTCTATTGGAACCAACTCAACAGCACTCAGCAACAAACACAGATCTAAAAAGAGACCAATGGACATAAGTACGAGGCAGTCTTCGGAGAAGGGCATCGTGCTGGGTAAAACAGAAGGTCAGTGACAGAGAGGGAAGTCCCTCAATGAGAGGGATTGATGGTGGCTGCAACAAGGAGCTCAAGCCCAGCAACAATTGTGAGGCTGGCACGGGACCGGGCACAATACGTCACTCTGTTGAACCTAAGGCCACTGACTCAAGGACACCGAACAACAACACAGTTACCAGTCACTGGTACAATTACAGCCCTTGGTTGCCTGCATTAGAGCTATTCATCTGTTTCAACCTTCTAGCCTGAGAAGCTCCTCAGGCCAGGTTCACATCTGGTGTCTGGCACCCTGTCTACCACACGACAGGTGCACAAATGATGAAGTTGTATCAGTGTAGAGAAGGACAATTATACCGGGTTGGGATAGAGAAGGAATTGAGGGAGTTGTGTGTGATGGCAAAGGAAGAAGAGGCCGAGGAAAGAGGTCACAGGGATGAGAGAATTAAAGAGACATTAAATGGTTTGAAAAGAGGAAAGTAGACCACAGGAACTTGAAATAAAGCTGACAGGATGGAGGAGAATGAATACAACTTTAGGATAGGGAGGAACCATAGATCTTGGGAAAATTCTGGCCCATGAATTGCTCTCACCTCCAGATGAGGAATTATGAACACCAACTCGGTGCTATAAAGACTGAGGAAATCCCGCTTGGGTTTAACTCGAACACATGGCTGGTGCTCCGAAAAACCAGGTGCTTTTCCTTTCACCTTTAGGACAGAAGCTTGAACGTGTTTGAGGATGAAGAGGAAGGCACCCATGAGGAACCATAGGACAAAAGCACTAAGAGAAAGCCAGGAAGAGATATCATTTGGGAAAAATCAAACAGTAGGGTGCAAAGTGGAGAGGGAAGGAGGCGGTCTGCTGGGGAAACATAGCAATCGTCTTTGAAAGGGGTCACTGATGTCTGCGACAGCCCATGATGAGTGTTGCAAAACAGGAAGTAATACAGGGCTGTGTGCTAAGAACTGAAAGGTATAAGCCCCGATACCGAAAAGTGGTGGCTACTCAGCTCCAGATGGTTTCTGCCATATGAGACCGCAAATCCAGGTGTTGGTTTGATTCTCAGTGTGGCAAAATATGTAAAACCTAAAAATTGCCAGCCTAATCACTCTAAGTGGTTAAGACATTAATATAAGAAAAGTTAGAAATCTAGATTTCTCTGAGTGTCTTCATTTTGTTTTTAAACATTGTATCATTGGGGTCTTAAAAACTTGTCAACAGCCCGCTGAACAAATGATCAGCTTCTCCATGTGCAGAGGAAAGAAGACTGATGGAAACAGAAGGCACAAGCATCGGTCTCCATGACCCCGGCACCAGAAGAACTCGATGGCGCCCAGCTGCCACCATCAATTGCACTGAAAGGGATCACATTAGAAGAAAAATGTGGAACAAAACTCAAAATCATAAAAGAGACCAGGCTTACTGGTTGGATGGAGGCTGGTGGAACCCCCGAGGCTATGGTCCTTAATTCCCCTTTGGTCTGGAACTGAACTACTCACTCCTAGGGCTCAATGCTCAGCCAAGGAATAGATGTACATGTAGCAGCACAATGGAGGTATGCACTCCTTAGAATAATCAGCTGTTTGAGATACAGGGGCAGCATTTACCCGAGGACACGGTTCACAAAGGTGAGGGAAGAAGCAGGAACGAAACAGGAAATACAGGGTACAAGTAGAATACATGATACTCCATTGAGGGCCTTGGCAATGAATGAGATGAAACCGTGAGCATGAATGACTGAATGGAAGACGGATGATCTGCTCTGTAAACCATAACTCAATTCACAATAATTAAAAAAATAAAATAAAGCATTGTATAGTCCATAGGTTCCCAAACTGATTTGGCCTACCAACACTTTTCAGGAAAAATAAAACAGACCCCAGGCAATGGCAAGCATTTGTACTCTCACCCATCATCCAGGGTCAAGTGTAGGCACCAGCTGTTGCAGCCCCCTAGATTGGTCCAGTGCCCCCACCACCACCAGGGAATGGTACTGCCCACTCTGGGAAACACCACTATAATCCACTCAGTGCATGAGCCTCAAGGTCAGGTTTCTAAAACTTCCAGTTTATGCAAACAAGATCATTGGGACATAAAAATACCTTTGTAATTAATGATATTTGGGGATCAGGTATAATTCCCAAGTTTTAACCTCAGAGATGAAACACGAGCCTTTCAAGCAGAACAGCGAATATGTAATGGAAAAGTGTGTGTGTGTGTGTGTGTGTGTGTGTGTGTGTGTGTGTGTGTGTGTGTTGGGAAGCAGAGGGAAATAGCAATGCATTCCATTTTGACAATACTAAACTCTTGAGGATTAAAATCTTGGGCCTAGAGCTGATATTACAAAGGAGGCTCAGCTACTAACTGAATGACCTTGCAAAAGTTACTAAAGGCCTCTAACCCTAGTTGTACAGATGTAACTTCAGTCTTTACTTTATAGAGTTGCTGTACGAAATGAGTGGAAGGAAACCAAGCCCTTCACTGTCTGACACAGCACCCCACGGCTGTGACTGTTGTCGCTGATTCTGCCATTAGCATTATCTGGACGGGCAGGGAGGCTGGGAAGACAGGAGCTCAGAGAGGCCCGTGAAGCCCAGGCAGAAGAATGAATGCATGGTTTTTGATGAATGCCACGGCGGTAAAGGGGATTACCAAGAGGGTTGTGAAGCGCGAGGGAAAGGGGATCAAGGGCAGAATTCTGGAGAATACCTCTTTTAATAGGCAACTTGTTGTTGCTAGGTGCTGTGAGTCCATTCTGCCTCATAATGACCCCAAGTGCCAGAGGAGAGCTGTCCCACAGAGTTCTCTAGGGTATAATCATGGCAGAGTGGGTGGTGAGTTGGAAGGTCAGCAGTTCAAATCCACCAGTGATTCCGCAGGAGAAAGTTAAGGCTTTCTATTCCCATAAAGATTTCATAGTCTCGGAAATTCACAAAGACAGTTGTACTCTGCCCTATAGGCGCACCTTGGTCAGAATTGACTGATGGCAGTGAGTTTGGTTTGGGGGCGCTGGAATCATTAAGGAAACTGATTGCCAGCTCTTTGTCCCTTGGAGCCACTGGTTCCAGATACCAAAGGTTTACTTAGCAGTTGAGAGCCCCACCAGGGGCTTCTTAAGGAACACCTTAAAGAATCTAAAACAAAAAAGTACAAGAGTTGTTAAGAGAAGTCAAGCTAAAAACAAGGCTTAATTAAGAAGTGTCCATTAGACGTGGTAATGGGGTCACCGGGGACTTCAGCAAGAACAGAGGTGCGCAAAGATTGACTCCACGTCTCCAGTTCTTTGATGACCTTTTTAAGGGGTGGAGAGGTGGTAGAGGGGAAAACATCGCTCTCCCAAACTCCCAGAGACTCTTCAACAGACTTCATTTCAGCTCAAAACCATTTGTGACTATCTGGTTACATTTGGTTGGAGCCCAACACTCCTGTGCTGGCACATTTCTCTCAAGTCAGGGAGACACACAACTAAGTCAGACCCCGGGTGGCTCTGTCCATCTGAATAGAGGATAGCTGTAGAAACAAAAACATGAGTGGTAGCAACACAAGGCAGAACTTTGTTCTTGCCCACAATGACTCGACGTATTAATTTCCATATGCTATATCTGTGATGATATGCCTCGTTTCTTTCCAAAATATTGTATATCCACGCAGTTACTCCAAGTGTATCATTTTATTGCCACAGGGCAAAGTCAAGGCCTCCTCCTCCAATTATCATGATTGCCTTATAGCCATCATTTCACTGGGAGGGGAGATCACAGGAGCCAAGGATATTAATGGGATGAATCATGTGAGAATCCAATATAAAATTAGTCATACCTATAACCAACCAAGGATAGATGGATTTACTTTCTTCCAAACAATCACTGTTAGATGTGTGTCTCACAAAATAACAGATATCTAATAATTTACATTTAGGAAGCCGCACAGCCTTCAATACATGTTGTTGTTGTTGTTGTTGTTAGGTACCATCAAGTTGGTTCCAACTCACAGCCACCCTGTATACGACAGAACAACATTTTGGTCAGTCCTGCACCATCCTCTCAATCGTTGCTCTGTTTGAGACCACGGTTGCAGGCTACTGTACCAGTCTTTCACTGAGGGGCTTCCTCGCCACACCGACTCTCCACTTCACGACGCATGCTGTCCTTCTCGACACATTTACTCATTCTTCCAGTAGTCCATGACGTAATTCAAGATTCTTTGCCAACACCACGATTCAAAGACATTAATTCTTCTTCAGTCCTTAATCATTGCCCAACTCTCAGATGCATCTGAGCCAAATAAAAATGCCACGGCTTGGGCGAGGTGTACTTTAGTCCTCAAAGTGACATCGTTGCTTTTTAACATTCTAAAGAGACTTTCACAAGCAGATTTTCCCAATGCGCTCATGCTATTTCATTTCTTGACTGCTGTTTCCATGGGCATTTTTTAGCCAAGTAAAGCAAAATCCTTGATAAATGTTGCTTGTTAGTTCCACACACGCTACTGATAAGTAATTTACTGTGTGTTTTGTTCAACACACAAAGTATTTCAAGTTCTAATTCACAGTCAACTTTATCTAAGGCTCCAGGATCTGCTTTCATCCTGGAAATCTAGAGAGAATTGCCTCAATATTTACTGAGCTCCTACTGCATGCTAGGCCCTGAGACGTTATGGAAGCAGGCCCACACTATGACACATCACCAATCCAACTGGTCAGGCACAGGGTACATTTACATAGGCCAACAGTCTCTCCACATTTATATAGCACACACACACACACACACACACACACACAGGCTTGGTAAAGTTTTTATTAAAAGGCATGTCCAGGCTCAGAATCATGATAGTTTCACTGGGCCAAATCTAATTGCATATATATAGGGAGACGCATTATATATATATTTTTTCTGTTGTTTTCTTTTTTTTTTTTTCTTTTTTAACATTTTATTAGGGGCTCATACAACTGTTATCCCAATCCATACACACATCAATTGTGTAAAGCGCATTTGTACATCGTTTCTCAAAACATTTTCTCTCCATTTAAACCCCCGACATTAGGTCCTCATTTTCCCCTCCCTCCCCGCTCCCCCCTCCCGCATGAGCCCTTGATAGTTTATAAATGGGTATTTTGTCATATCTTGCCCTGTCCGACGTCTCCCTTCATCCACTTTTCGGTTGTCTGTCCCCCAGGGAGGAGGTCACATATAGTTCCTTGTAATCGGTTCCCTCCTTCCTACCAACTCTCCCTTTACCCTCCCTGTTTCGCCACTCACACCACTGGTCCTGCAGGACACATTATATTTTCATCAGAGTTTAATATGCGGCCTTTGCCCTGTTTAAAAATAAATATACACACACACACACATATATATATCACACACTCATGATGACCAACATTGATTTACCCCTTCATCTCATGCCAGTTTCTGTTATCAATTGCACAACCTGTTCTGAACTTTGTTGGACCCAATTCTTTTTAACTGACTAGGTTTCCTAGTGATATTATTTCTCATGGGTTTGACTTCTGACAAAACACTTTAGAGATAATACTTCCTTGTTAAGCATTATGACACATCGAGTGGACTTCATGGTTTGCCAAGTGTTGTAAGGCACATTATTAAGCAACAACCTACCAGGCATGGAAGTATCTTTCCTCCTTCAGGCCTTTCAGAAAAAAAAAAATGATGAAAATGAAAGCATTTACACACGCGTGTGTAAGAGTGCTCCTGGTTCTACAGGCCCAGTCCTGCTCAAGTACTGGGCACACTTGTCTAACAGATGGGAGTCACACAGGACAGGGCAGCCAGCCATCTATGTGCACATGTTAGAGAACATGTTGTTGAAACTTACTCTAGTAACTGTCTCATGGTACCATGCCTATTACAGGATTAGGACCAACAGGAGTCACTTACTTGCACAAAATCTCCTTCTTGGGGGGAGCGGGACCAAACAGTTGATCTTGCTTCTGTTTTATTTTGTAATGCTTTGTTTTGAAGGAGGGGCAGATATCATAGGAACATGCATTGTTTGTATATTCATTTATTCAGTAAATATTTTTTAAATGTTTACCACACAAAGACACTGGGCTAGGCAGTGGGGATATAAGTGTAAACGAACTCTTGTTCCCCTTGTGTGGGGGGTTGGGATATAATAGGGGGATCAAAGAGAAAACAGACCTAAAAAATTCAAACTGCCAAACAAACGGCATTTTGCGGGAGGAAGGAAGAGTGCCAGCTGTCAGCGGCGCATCTGACAGTTACTGAAGACACATACATACATACATACCACCGGCACATACTTTAGACCTCGCTCAGGTGAGACACAGGCTCTACTGAGAAGGTGAGCTGAGGGCAACTGATGGTTGTTATTAAGAAGCCCTTGGCACTTGTGCAAGGTCCTTCATCAAAATAGTCTAGCGCAGTGGTTCTCAACCTTCCTAATGCTGCGAC
>NW_022103896.1:14938708-14944248 GCF_000313985.2 Echinops telfairi
GTTGAGAACCGCTGGTCTAAGGCCTTTCATACATAGGATGAAACTCACTGCCATGGAGTCGATGGTGGCATTGTGTATCATGCACTGGACTGCTGACCACATGGTCAGCAGTTCAAAACCACCGACGACTCTTCAGGAGAAAGACAAGATTTTCTATTCCTGAAAGATGTACAGTCTCAGAGACCTACAGAGGCAGTTCTGTTCTGTCCTATAGGGTCACTAGGATATATAAGCAGGGTTATCCCAACACTCCAGATTTGTGGTTTGGGCAGTTCCCAGTAGGTAAGTGAGTGCCTGGCTCAGGGCCACACTGAGTCAGTGACAGATAGTTTCTGCCCATTCAATCACCCTTTCCACTTAGTATTTCACTTTACATTTACTCCCAAGAGGACAACTCAGAATGAACTCTTCTCCCATGCCTGAGTTTTATGAAAACATAAAATGCTCACTGTGAGTCAGACCGGACTCGGCGACACCTAACAAGATCAACAACACATGATCTCAGAGATGTCACCTTAACTTTCAGTGGCCACTTGTTAGTTCTTTTATGAAAACACAATTCTTCTAAATTTGAAATTGCCTTCACTATCCACAGAATTAGTAAATGTCATGCATCATCAAAATACCTGACTCATGCTTTAACAGTGAAAAAAAGTACAGCGCTGTGTTGATAATACTGGGATCTACTCAGTCTGGCCAGGTACCCATTATCCAGAATGATCATTTTTCAGAATGCTGAAATTAATCTACTCAAGATTCCATTCCATGCTTCTGGGCGACAACCCTCCAGAAGTCTGGATGATGTCCCAAGGGTGCTCGGAACCGAGGGATAAGGTATGATGTTCTTTCTCCTACAGCCAAGGCACAGGGGTCTAGGAGTCAAGGATCCAAAGTGGTTATCCCTTTCTCCCTTCCCCATCATGCCTAATGACCAACTTGCCATCCCGAAACCCCATCATTGCACCTCTGGTTCTACTGGTTCCAATCTCCAAATCCAGAAGAATGGTTTCATCAAGGGACTCATCAATGCCTCCACGGATGCGGAAGCTTAACTGCAACCAGGTCATTTTGGGCTCCTCCTGACACGGAATAGACAGACAAAAGGGGAGGTTACAGAATTGGTCTGGGTAATGAATCTTGATTAACAAGACTATACAGAATTGCTTCTAGAAAGAGACAAGGACAATTCATGCCTAGAAGCTGGAATATCTCTTGGTTTTGCAAAATCTAGTGGTCAAAGAGAATGGGAGGCTGAAGCAACTCAATGCAGACAGGACCACCCAGAATTCAGGTCACCAAGGAGTGAAGGCTTGGGTGTCTTAAGCAGATAAACCCCAGTCAGCTGAGGGCTAACGAAGGACCAAAGGAACATGGAGTGGAGAGTGGGAGCTAAAAATAGCAGCCACGGGTTTAGGAGCAACAAGAAGAGCGAAGACTGAGGACTCTACTCATATTTCCTAGGGTTGGCATGCGTATTTGTATTCTTTAAGCAGGCTTCCCCTTGCCTTTTCCTCTCCTATTTTTTAAGACGTAAGCTGACGGCAGGTGAGGTCAGAGGCTTAGTTCACAAGGTACAGAGTATCATGATGGAAGAGGACAAGAACAACAGTGTGCACCGCCCTAGCACCCGGGACTTGGAAAGAGTCACTGACAGGTGTTTGGCTCTTGCTGTCACCATGGAAGCCTGACAAAAGCATCTGCAAGGTTGAGCCCTCAGGTGGTCTGCGGTGGCGGTCCCAAACCTTGCAAACACCGTTGCTATGTTTCAGGGATCTTCATTCTCCTGGGGGACAGGTAACTCTCTGGGGGAGAAATCAGAAAGTTGCTTCCTCAGCCTCCCCTGCAGCAAGGACACATCATGTGTCTGTGGCTCTGTGTGTGGGACATAAGCTTCTTGAGACTGACCCAAACGAGGTGTGCGTAGGAGCTGTCAGCACAGCCCCTGGAAGCAGTTTACTAGGGGTTGAGCCTTCAGGTCCTCACTTGGACTTTCCAGACATAACATCTGGGGCAAGTTTTAGAATGTCTCAGAACCTTGGGATTCCCAACTCTTCGCTCTGTTTCACTCACAGGGTTGGGGTGCCTCCCCAACTCAAGTAAGGCATGTAAAAGCCTAGGGTTTTGAACTCCACTACAGTAGGCACTAGTCACATGTCGCTTTTACATCTACATTCAATAAAATTAAAAATTGAGTTCCTTAGAGGCAATACCACATTTCAAGGGCTCTAAAGTCCTATGTGGCTCAAGGCTACTCTTCTGGGCTGTGAACATACAGAACATGTCTAACATGGTAGAAAGTTCTGTCGGGCAGTGGTGGCTTAGAGAGCATTGTCTGGCACTCAGTAAGCACACAAATGTTCACAGCTCTTAGAGGTGTTGCTATTGTCACACTGTTACTAAGTTTAAGATGCAGCCAAATGTACAATTCAATGGGATGCCACCATTTTCTGTCTTTCTTTCCCTTCCTCCCTCCCTCCCTCCCTCCCTTCCTTCCTTCCTTTCTCTAGGTAATTCCCCTGACAGTAACATGGTTTTCTTTCCGAGCCTCTTCATTTTAGGCCTGATTTTGCAAGTCCTTTCGATACTACTCTCAATACACACAGCCTCCTCTCTAGATTAGCCCATGTTGCAGTCAATTCGAGGCTCCTAGTGATCCAAGTTCTAGATCATGAAGAGCTCAACTTTCTTACGCGTTTAGATAAACGTCTCTTGTCTACACAACTCAGTAGTGTGGGTGACACAAAAGCTCACGTGGGGGTAAAGAGGATTCTCACTTTAGAATCTGAACAATGAAATATGAAGGGAGGGTGAAAGAAGTACTTCTTGCTCCAGTGGGAGTGTGTGAGTGTGTGCAGCGGCTGGAGGTGGGAGGAAGGAGATACAAGCCAACTACTCTATTCTGAAGACAGCAAGAGCGAGCTGGAGAATGGTTGGCGTGACTGCTTCGTAGAAGCCCTTCTGTTGGAGGGGCCGCTGGGGTATGCCCCAGCTCCACAGGCATCACAGTGAGGGCTGCCAGACGTCTCTCCCTTGTTGCCAACGTCCATCCTCCAGGCACACCCTTTATGAAGTAGAGCAAGGTTTCCCAAAGCAGGCGGGGGGGCTCATCCCCTGGGAAGGGCCGGAACAATCGGGTGGGGGGGGGGCCTATAAAAACAGAATTACACTTTATCCTGGATGATGAGCTAATATATAATCAAAAGCAAGTTTGTAATTGCCGGGGATGGGGGGTGGGGTTAGGTACTTTTGTTCTGAAGAGGGAGCAGTAGGTAAAAGAAGTTTGAGGACCTATGAACTAATCTTCAAAACCAAAAGGTGCATTCTCTTGTTACATGACCTCCGAACTACTGAGAGCCAGGGCCCGGTCAACCTGACGTATATCCCAGGGGACACAGTTTCATCCATGACAAGGTTCCCAAAGGATGATTTTTAGAAGTCGGTCACCTCTGGGGAAACTTGAACCCCCAACCTTTTGGTTAAGAACTGACTGAGTGTTTTAACTGTTTGTGTGCCACCCCGGGACAGAAAAATAAAGGTCGTCACTAGGTGCCATCCAGTTGGTTCTGACCCTCAGTAATCCTGTGCCATCCTCGCAATTGTTCTTACACTTGAGCCCACTGCTGTAGCCGCCGTGTCCATCCATCTCATTGAGAAAAGCCCAGCATCCCCCAAATAGATATTTGACTGACGAATTTTCTCAGTTTCTTTGGTCACATTAAACACGTTTTCTCAAAGACCACTAAGCAAGAGAAGGAAAAATACAATGAATATTTCCCCTTATTCTATGACACTGATTACGGTGTGATATAATATCTTTAAATCACTTGCTGGGCACTCATTTGTATTTCCAGATCGGTGGCCAGCCTGTGAGACCCGGGTCTGCTGGCCTGTGCCCATCTCCCTTCCTGCCTGCGCATTTGACTCGGGGAGTGGGGTGGGGGGCGGCTCCAGGGGGCTGGTGTTAGTGCTTTCGTCGTCGCCAACTCAACAGCGACTATTTGTACAACACCAGAAAGCACCATTGTTATGTCTGAGCGCGCTGCTGCAGCCACCGAGTCAAACCGTTTCCTTAAAGCCTTCTTTTTCGCTGACCCTCTACTCGACCAAGGGTGACGATGCCCTTCTCCAGGGACTGGTCCCTGCAGAAAACAGGTGCCGGCAGGTGAGGTCAGAGGCTTAGTTCACAAGGTACAGAGTATCATGATGGAAGAGGACAAGAACAACAGTGTGCACCGCCCTAGCACCCGGGACTTGGAAAGAGTCACTGACAGGTGTTTGGCTCTTGCTGTCACCATGGAAGCCTGACAAAAGCATCTGCAAGGTTGAGCCCTCAGGTGGTCTGCGGTGGCGGTCCCAAACCTTGCAAACACCGTTGCTATGTTTCAGGGATCTTCATTCTCCTGGGGGACAGGTAACTCTCTGGGGGAGAAATCAGAAAGTTGCTTCCTCAGCCTCCCCTGCAGCAAGGACACATCATGTGTCTGTGGCTCTGTGTGTGGGACATAAGCTTCTTGAGACTGACCCAAACGAGGTGTGCGTAGGAGCTGTCAGCACAGCCCCTGGAAGCAGTTTACTAGGGGTTGAGCCTTCAGGTCCTCACTTGGACTTTCCAGACATAACATCTGGGGCAAGTTTTAGAATGTCTCAGAACCTTGGGATTCCCAACTCTTCGCTCTGTTTCACTCACAGGGTTGGGGTGCCTCCCCAACTCAAGTAAGGCATGTAAAAGCCTAGGGTTTTGAACTCCACTACAGTAGGCACTAGTCACATGTCGCTTTTACATCTACATTCAATAAAATTAAAAATTGAGTTCCTTAGAGGCAATACCACATTTCAAGGGCTCTAAAGTCCTATGTGGCTCAAGGCTACTCTTCTGGGCTGTGAACATACAGAACATGTCTAACATGGTAGAAAGTTCTGTCGGGCAGTGGTGGCTTAGAGAGCATTGTCTGGCACTCAGTAAGCACACAAATGTTCACAGCTCTTAGAGGTGTTGCTATTGTCACACTGTTACTAAGTTTAAGATGCAGCCAAATGTACAATTCAATGGGATGCCACCATTTTCTGTCTTTCTTTCCCTTCCTCCCTCCCTCCCTCCCTCCCTTCCTTCCTTCCTTTCTCTAGGTAATTCCCCTGACAGTAACATGGTTTTCTTTCCGAGCCTCTTCATTTTAGGCCTGATTTTGCAAGTCCTTTCGATACTACTCTCAATACACACAGCCTCCTCTCTAGATTAGCCCATGTTGCAGTCAATTCGAGGCTCCTAGTGATCCAAGTTCTAGATCATGAAGAGCTCAACTTTCTTACGCGTTTAGATAAACGTCTCTTGTCTACACAACTCAGTAGTGTGGGTGACACAAAAGCTCACGTGGGGGTAAAGAGGATTCTCACTTTAGAATCTGAACAATGAAATATGAAGGGAGGGTGAAAGAAGTACTTCTTGCTCCAGTGGGAGTGTGTGAGTGTGTGCAGCGGCTGGAGGTGGGAGGAAGGAGATACAAGCCAACTACTCTATTCTGAAGACAGCAAGAGCGAGCTGG
>NW_022103896.1:14944348-14951092 GCF_000313985.2 Echinops telfairi
TCTCGCGGGATAGAAAGCTGAAGATTCAGGAGCCGAAGTCACTGGCGGAGTGCCACACAGTGGTAGCCAAGGTGCAGAGAGGAACTTAGGTCTTCGGGCTCCAATGGCAACCTTCTTCCCATCAGCCCCGTGACACGTTGGTGACACATCCCCTACAACCTCTCTTACACTATCACTTCCTGCTTCCCATGCAAGCTCTCCCTCACTGCTTCTAGAAAGCGATCAGTAGTCAGTCTCTAGGCTAACCTGGTAAGGAGAAAACAGGTTTTCAAACCGACTGAGCCCAGTACAATTCAGAATTCCGCCTGGCACCCAGAAAGCCCGAGACAATGGTAGCTCAGCTTGCTCCATTAGGAATGGGCTACACATCCGAGTAGGTAGACCCAGAAAGCATCTCATTAAACCTAGACGTGAAGGTGTTTTTTGTATTCTTTTCATTCACAACCCTGAAGTTCCTTCATAGACACACCACTAGTCACTTTTAAAATACACTACAAACAAAATGACAGTCAAGTTAAAAAATAAAACCAGAAAACAACAAATACTGGAGAGGGTGTGGAGGGATTGAAGCCCTCGTACCTTGCTGGTGGGGTCACAAAAACACCAACCCCCACGGAAAACAGTATGGCGCTGCCTCAAACCACGGGGAGCAGAGCTAGCACACGACCCGACAGCCCCTTTGCTGGGTAATACCCTACACAAGTACGAGCCATGGCAGGAACGCACATAGGCACACCCACGTCCACTGCAGCACTGTTTACAACAGCAGGACGATGGGCACACCTCAATGCCCACTGGTAGAAGAAAAGATAAACTTTGGTGCATATACACAAGGGAATATTATGCATCACTGAAAAACGATGATGAAACCATGAAGCTCCTCATGGCATGGACCCGCCTGGTGAATTGTATGCTAAGTGAAATAAATCGATCACAAGAGGTCAAATATTATACGAGCCCACTTGTATAAAGAAGAATATCACAGAGGAAAAAACAAACCCAAGACAAAGGCTTTCATCCCAAAGGGACCAGACTTTGGAGCTTACCAAGGGGGGTAGGGTAAGAAGAAGCAGGAAGAAGCTAAGAGGGTGGACAGACAGGACCTTGGCCGAAGGGGAAGATTGCAGTCCACAAGTGTGAGAAGAACAACCAGAGGGGAGGGCAGGTTGAGCTATTGGAGGTTTGAGAAGTAATTGAAACTGTTCAGTAGGTCACATGAATCTTCCATGCAGACTTAATTTCCCAAAGAGCTGTGTGGATGGTCATAAGCATACTTTCAGAACTCACCGCCATCAAGTCGATTCCGACTGACAGCAGCCTGTGGGACAGTCCGACTTCCCCCGTGGGATTCCGAGACTAAGTAGAAAGCCAGTGCTGAGGAAAAGACGTCTTAACCGCAACTGAGAAAGGGAATTCAAGCTCCAGACCTACCGGTTGGCATGGGTCTCATGAAAAGAGCCTTGGGTTGTTTCCCCAGAACAAGAGCTTCAAGCCCCAGCTGTCAAGACTTGCTCCCCATGCAACTCTGCTCCTTAACCTCCCTGAGGCTCTGAGACAATACGATGCACCCTTCTGGGAGAAAAGTGACCATTAAAGAGGCCAAGTATTCCGCAGAGCTTCCCGGCCCTTAATCTGAAGCAAAGAAAGCTGGTGTCAGCAGTTCCACAAAGGCCAGAGGGCTGAGGGGGCATGAAAGGCCAAGAGCCCCAATCTGCTTCTGTTTAATGGCAACTAACCACACCAAACCTGCTGCCACGGAGTCAAGTCCCACTCAAGGCAACGAGAGGACAAAGCAGAACTGCCCCTGTGGGTTTCCCAGACTGTCACCTTTCTTCCACAAGAATAGCTGTGGAGTTCAAAAGGCTGACCTTGCAGTCAGCAGCCAAGTACTTAACCAAAGTGTCACTAGGTCCTGCAAACCACGACAGCCGTGGACAAATACCGAATGACTCGGGGTGACAGGGAAAAGTGAATCTGCTAGCTCTTATTCGGCACTAGCTAAGTTTTGCAGCACACCTTTTTAAGCACTCGATACCACATTACAAAGGCTCCCTGGTGCCATAGTGGTTCCGAGTTGGGTTTCTCACCTCAAGGTCATCCGTTCCAAACCACCATCCACTTCAAGGGAGAAAGAGGAGGTTTTCTACTCCCATAAAGAGTTAAGAGTCTCAGAAACTCAGGGCACTTTTACTCTGTCCTATGGGGTCGAATTAAGTCGGAATCAACTCAATGGCAGTGAGCTTCATTAGTTTTACAGAAATTGAATCTGGAGGAACTAATTATTGTTTTGTTTTGTTTTAATGGCCTGCTCTGGAAGCTTAGCCATTCGATACGGCTTCTAGAGGAAACTGTCTCCCAGGAGTCCGTCGTTCAATTCTGTGTCCCAATTACCGGGGCTGTATCTTTCCTCTTCTCAACCCCAAGACCTACAGGGCTCCGTCCCGTTTGTTTTGGCAGAATCGGGGCCCCAATCTCCTTCACGCCTCGGTCCCCTGGCCCTTCAGATGTGAGTTGTCCCAGGAGGCCAACCAAAAAACAACCAAACTCACTGCCGCTGAGTGGCTTTCAGTTCACAGCGACCCCCCAGGACAGAGTGGAAGCGCCCCTGTGGGTTTCACCCTTCACGGGAGGAGAAAGCCTCCCCCTTTCTCCAAGGAGTGACTGCCCATTTAAAACTGCTGACCTGGAGGTCAGCAGGCTAACACATTCCCCACTATGCCACCAAGGCTCCTCTTTATTTCTGTGAAAACATATTCCTATCTAAGATCTCACTTTATCTACCACGGAGGTATGTAGGGCAAATACTATTATTACTCCCCCACCCCCACCCCATTTCAGAAAGGAGGAAGCTGTAGGGCAGAAAAGCTCCCTGACTCACCCAAGGTCACAGCCCTGCAGAACGTGGGTTAGCAACCCCACCTTCAATTTCTGAGCCCAATACTCTAACTAAACAAAACACCAACTGCTTAGGAAAGGGTCCAGGTAATAAAAGCCAAATTTGGAGGAAATGGTATCAGAGCTTCCATTGTGGGCACTTGGTTGGCAGAAGGTGATGGATGACCGCGCGAGCCCAAAATCACAGCAGTGTCCACATTCGGATTAAGCCTCGGTTAATCCTCTCAGACCACAGCCAAGGGATGTGAATACCTTGTTATCAGACAGAAAGCGTTGTAAAATCGATAGTGGCAGATGTAGTTAGGATAAAATGGAATACCTTATCTTTTGACCCATTTTAAAGTTTTGTTTTCAGTCAAAAAAAAGTGAATCAGGCCTCCAGTGAACCCCTTCTGACCATAAACCAGGGGCGTGAAGAGCCCTGCTCTCATGCATGGTCCACTGGAAAGTGGGTCACTGCAGGTGCACTTAAAACTTAACAACTTATCACATGATCTCCCTTTTGACCCATTTTAAATTTGTTCTAGTTTTTAATATTTTCTGCTTTCTTTTTGATTGGGAATTTTCTGTTTTACTTTGTTATTGTTAGTTTATTCTTTTTCTGTATATGAAATACAGGGTGGGTAAATCTATAGGCAGTAACTGAATTAATGGTTTCTTGGGAGTATGGCCGGGGAGCTTGGAGGAAAACAATGAGTACAAGAAAAAAGAAAATGTTCTAAAACTGATTGCACAACTCTTCTTAATATGACTGAACTACTGAATTGTATATGTGAATTCCATACCGATAAAACTTATTTTTTTTAAAAGGGGTGAGAGAAATAGATGGGACAGTGGTATCTTTGGACTTTATTTTTAGGCTCCTTTCGTCTGCTTTTATGACTCTTCATTAATTCCACTCAGTATTGTTGCCTAATGAGTACATTGCAATAGGCATCAGATCACAAAGCTTAAGTATATTTCCTCATTGTTATACATAGATACTTCAACCTAAGTATTTCACAATCAAAGTGACTCAGTCACTGGGTTAGCTTAATCTGCATTAGTCACTTATGGAAGTGTTACATGAGATTTATGTGAAACTCTTGGGAGATGGGAAGGAACAGAAATAAACATTTACCAAAGAGATGACTAAATTAAGGGCAAAAAAGTGGATGCACATTTTGCACACTTGTTCCTTCGATCGATGTCAGGATAAAAGTCACCTCTCCAGTTCAAGTTGAGACAGTTTAGGGTAGCTAGGGGATTTAAGTGCACTCGGGGCAAGCCATTTGTGGTAAGAAAAGAAGTTAAAGGTTAACAGGGCAGAACACCGAGACCTTGCATTTTATAGCACTTTTCCCTCTAAGGTCCTTTCACATGTTATCGTACTTTGTGATCAAGACGTCAATTCCAGATAGGGAAAACCAGATAGCACTAGGCTCATTATGCCAATGGGCAAAAAGGGCAAAAGAAACATGTTTGTGGACACACAGGGATTCAATGGCTAAGAATAAAAGAAAGCGAAATCAGTAAATTGAACATTAAAACCTAACACTGGCAACTGTTCCTGGGAACATGTATATTCCTTTATAACATAAAGGAAACGCACTGCATTTCCAGTATTCTGACAACAGCAATTCCACTACCTATAGAGACCCAAAGGTAGTGCTACAAAGTCACGGAAACCTGCATCAGACAAAAAGATCATAATGTGACACTACTGTTCATGGATGTCTCCTCTCTACAGGTCTGTTTTCCAATGGCAAGGTTTCCATCCCACAAACCCTCCCAGGAAGAATCCTGCAGTCTTTCCTCAAGACAGTAGCTTCAGCATCCTCAGGGGTTTCAGATTGTGTTCTTTTTCAATACTCTTGGGTTTGGGAAACCAAAAGAAGTTTGGAGGGGCAAGGTCAAGGCTGTTGGGTAGATGGAGTGAGGTTTCCCAATTCAATTCTCGTAGGACAGGTCTTGCTACCCTAGTACAATGAGCAGGTGCATTGTCATGATGGGAGACAGCTTCACTGGTCTTTTGCTCACTAATGCAGGTTTCCATTTTCTGAACATTTCTTCTTGATAAACCCCATGATTGCTCTTGGTCCTTCAAGAAATTGCATAAGATCAGCCTTTTGGAATCCTAGAAAAAGTTATCATAACCTTCTGAGCTTATGCTCTGCCTTGAATTGAACTGGCCCAACAGATTGTCCGGGATACTAGTGTTTTGATTGGACCTTTTATATGATGGGACCATAATGAGACCGAGCCAAGTGTACGACCAAGAGGATGTGTCTGCAGCCATTCTCTGATCGCAAAGACATGTTTAAACACTTTATTTGAAATAAACCTACGCATGCCTGAACTGAATCCCTACAGCAATACTTTGTGGTACCCTCAGAATATGGTCTAAGATACTCGACTGTCATCTATTAAATATAGGTGTGTTAAGTGGTACCTTAAGAATTTTCTCTAAGGGGGGGGAGGGAATGAGCAGACAAGATTTTCCCAAGGTCATTTTGAACAAGGTTTAAATTGTGTCAAATTTAATTTCTGATTCTGCCAGGGGGCTGCTCTGAGCATTCCCTGGATCGCATCTCTTTTCTACATGGTATTTCTCTGGGGCACTTTTGACTTGTCTCGCGCCCGGTGACAGAGGGAAGCCTGAAGGGCAGAGAGGGCTTCATTCTCGGTACCAGTAACAGTCTAGGAACCAGCTGAGGCAGGCACGGAAGCACATGAGACCTAGCAGGTATCAGTCACGGGGAAAGAAAAAGTAGGCCGAAGAATCTCTGCGCGCGGTACACCTGGCTAATCGTTTCCATACTTCACTTCATAGATGTGGCCTTTCGCTGTGGGCTGAAAGCCATTCGACAGCCCTAATAACAACATTTTAAGTTACTGAGATGCTTACCTTCAGAGGAAATAAAGGATAAGCAAATAAACTAAAAAATGTTTCCGACAATATTGTTGTTCTGGCCAGCGAGTCGGTTACCATGCATCGTGGCCCTCTGCACAGGGGAATGAAGCATGGCCCAGTCCTGGGTCATCTTATGACGGCGCTTACGTTTGAGCCCGTCTGCTGCAGCCGCTGCGTCAGCCCATCGTGTCACGGGCCACCGTCCTCCTTTTTGCTGCCCCTCTACGTCACCAAGCTGAAGTCCTTCTCCAGACACTGGTCAGCCGCTCCTGATGACATCTCCAAAGTAGATTAGATGAAACCACACCATCCTTGCTTCTGAGGTATCTCTGGCTGTACTTCTCCCAAGACAGACCTGTTTCTTCTTTTGGAAGTCCGTGGTACTTTCCGTGTTCTTCTCTAGCAGCACAATTCAAATGCATCAAGTCTTCTTCGGTTTTCCTTACTCGATGCACAACTTCAACATGCATATGAGGTGACTGAAAATACCATGGCTTGGATCAGGAACATCTCAGTCCTAAAAAAAAACACCCTTGCTTTTTAACACTTGAAAGAGGTCTCGGAAAGCAGATTTTTCCAATGCAGCCCCCAGGCTGATCTCTTGGTTTCTGCTTCCACAAGCGAGATGAAATCCTTGACAACTCCGATCTTTTCTGGGGTTATAGTTGATGTTACATATTGGTCCAGTTGTGAGGATTTTTCTTTATATTGCGTTGTGATCCATATTACAGCTTGATCTTCATCAGTAAGTGCTTCAAGTCCTCCTCACTTTCATCAAGAAAGGTTGAAATCGGTTCCCCCTTTCTACCCCACCTTCGCTCCACCCTCCCGGTATCGCCGCTCTCACCACTGATCCTGAGGGGTTTATCTGTCCTGGCTTCCCTGTGTTTCTAGTTCCTATCTGTACCAGTGTACATCCTCTGGTCTAGCCAGATTTGTAAGATAGAATTGGGATC
>NW_022103896.1:14952260-14972300 GCF_000313985.2 Echinops telfairi
GAACTGCTGCAACCATTGCTGAAGAAATTATACTCACATATGATATTAATAATGTTGTGCATGCTGTTGGGTCACCTTTCTTTGGAAGGGATACAAATATGGATCTGTTCCAATCAGCCAAATTCCTTACATAGTTGAGTGAGCGCTTCCTGTGCTTCATCAGCTTTTTGAAACGTTTCGATTGGTGTTCAGTCCATTTCTGAGGGTTTGCTTGAGGCTAATGCCTTCAGCACAGCTTAGATTTCTTCCTTCAGAGTCGTTGGTTCTGGGTCATATGTTACCGCTTGAAATAGCTGAATGTTAAGCAGTTTTTTGGTGCAGCAACTTTGTGCATTCTTTCCATCTTCTTTCAATGCTTCCTATATTGGCCAATATTTTGCCCATAGAATCTGTCAATAGTGCAACTCAAAGTTTGGATTATTTTTCCCTTGAGTTCTATCAGTTTAAGATATGCTAAATGTGTTCTTCTTTTTTTGGTTTTCTAACTCTGTCTCTGCACATTTCATTATAACATTTGACTTTGTCTTCTCAAGCTGCCCTTTAAAATTTTCCGTTCAGCTCTTGACTTCATTCTTTCTTCCTTTTGCCGTAATTCCTCTATGATCAAGAGCAAGTTTCAGAGTCTCTTCTGACGTCTTCTTTGATCTTTTCTTCAATAATGGAGAAGGGTTCACATCAGACCCTACAAGCCTTCTCCCCACTCTCACCCCCACCCCCACCCCCAGGCAAGAATCCAGCAACCCGGTGAGTTAGTGCTCCCAGTGATGTCATCTGGGACAGTTCTCTCCGTCACAGTGAAGGTTTTCATAAAAGCAGTTTTGCTCGAACCTTGTTTTTTGTGATGGGCAATTTAAGAGAACAGGGTGTGGCTGTGAAATTTTGTTTCCTGCTTGGGAAAAATGCCGCATAAACTGTTGTAATGTTGAACACAGTTTACAAGGACAGCACTATGGGAAAAACTCAAGTGTAAAAGTGGTTTCCTCCTCTCAAAAAAGGTGAAATGTCGATTGATGACAAACCTTATTCTGGATGTCTGTCAACTTCCGAACGGAGGGAAATATCCATTCATTATGCATTTGGAGTTTGTTCCACCAGGTCAGACTGTTAATCAAGCTTTCTATTTAGAGGTTCTGAAAAGATTGCGTAACAGTGTGTGACAACAAAGGCCTGATTTGTGACAGACACGACTGGCTTTGCTACCATGACAATGCACCTGCTCACACAGCCATTTCAGTGCGGGGTTTGGTCAAAAAACAGCTTGCCTCTCTTGCCCTACAGACCTTACTCCCCTGACCTCATTCCAAGAGACGTTTGGTTCCTTGAACGCAGAAGGAGATGAAAGGACAGCGATCTGACGACACAGAAGAGGTGAAGATAAAAATGAGGGAGGCACTGATGAATTTGAAAAATGTTTCCAAGAATGGAATCACAGATTTGACAAATGTATTAAGTGTAATGGAGAGTACTTTGAAAGTGATAAGGTTGCTTTGTTTTAAAAAAAAAAGTACCCATTGGGGGAGTACGCCCTGCCCCCCTATATAGTTACCATTGTGCTGTTGGAATAGGTATTTTCAATGAAGAAGTTGTTTGTCTTGCAAAATTCAATCATGCAACCTCCAGTTTCATTTCTGTCAACAAGACCATATCTTCCAACAATTGTTCCTTCTTTTTTGCTTCCAACTTTTGCATTCCAATAACCCATAATTATCAATGTATCTTGATTGCATGTTTGATTGTCTTCAGACTGAAGACTATGGTAAAATTCATCAATTCATCACTTCCTTTAAAACAAAGTTCGTAAATTTGAATCATAGTTATATTGACTAGATTTCCTTGTAGGGGGATAGATATTATGCCATCACAGACAGCATTGTACTTTAAGGTTGAACATGAAATGTCCTTTTTGATGAAGAATGTGGCCCAATTCCTCTTGAACCTGTCAAAGCAAACCATATGATTTTCTGACTTAAAATGGCTAATTCCAGTCCATTTTGGTTCACTAATGCCTCGGATCTTGATCGTTATGCGGTCCACTTCATTTTTGACAATTTCCAATTTTCCTACATTGCAACTTCCAGTTATTAGTACCTGTGTGCACCTGCTTCTTCTCGTTTTGAGTCAAACACCATCAGTAAAGGCTTTACTCCATCAGTGTCATTGTGGTCGATTCTACTTTGAGAGGGCAGCTCTTCCTCAGTCATATTTTGAGTGCTCTCCAACCTGAGGGGCTCACCTTCTGGCACTCTCTCTGACAGGGTTCTGCTTCCATCCCTGAGGTTTGCACCATCTGACGAATTGTCACCGCTGTCGGGAAGGTTTCCAGTGGCTAATCCTCCAGAGTGGACAGCCTATTCCTGCCTTGCGGTCTATTCTCAGTCTGAGAGCTCTGCTGAGACCTGTTCGCTTGGAGCGACCCTGCTCGTATTTGCAATACCAGTGACATAGCAGCCAACACCACAGTACTGCCACCACAGGATGGCAAACTGACAGACAGTCGCTGCCTCTTGTTAGTCTCTTCCACGAAAACTGAAGATTATGATTTTCATTGAGGATATTTTGAAACTCTTATTATGTTCAAATGTATAATATAAAATCTGCCATGTGAACCATCTTAACGTGTGTGATCCAAGGACACTGATTGCATTCTCCCTGGGGGGTCCCCAGCACCACCATTTCCCAACGTTTCCTTTTCACGACTGACTCGTACTCCTTCGGTTGGTGCATTCATCTGTGGGTGGACATTTGTGCTGTTCTGCCTTTGAGCTAGTATGAAGGGCACTGCAATCAGCCCTGGTGTATCAGTAGCTCTCTAAGGGCCTGCTTTCAGTTCTAGGCATCTAGGGAGGAGTGGAATCTCTGAGTCACGTGGTAATGCGCTGAGGAGCCAGCAAACTTTTTCACCAAGCCTGCACTATTTTTCATTCCCACAAGCCGCACACAAAGGCCCCAATTTCTCCGCATTTTGCCAACATTTGATCTTTTCCGGTTTCTGGTTTTGTTTCCATCATTGCCATCCCAGTGGGTGTGAGGAGCCCCGGGGTGGCGCAGAGGATTAAGTGTTAGATCACTAACGGAAAGGTTGTTTGCTGCAAACCCACGCAGAGATTCCTCAGCAGAGAAGCCTGGCATCTGCTTCTGAAAGGTCAGAGCCTGGAGGACCTTAAGGTGCAAGGTTCTGTTCTAGGGTCGACAGGTCACCGGGAGCTGGAAACAAGTCCAGGGCAGCTCACTCCATTTGGGGGTCTCAGGGAGGCACAGATGGCTTGGTCTGATTTTGGCTTCATGGGTGTGAAATATATCTCACAGTGGTTTTGATCTGTATTTCCTTCCACAGAGTAGTTGAAGGAAACATCTTAGTAGGTAATATCCATTTCATTACTTGAAAAAAAAAAAAGGTCCAGAAAGAAATGGACATAAATTTAGAAAGAAATATTTGTACAGCGGCATGTCTGCAAAATTTAAATGAAGACTGAAATATCTAAAGATCTTTCAGTGTCCCGGCATTACCAATGCTCTTTTCCTTAGCATGGCCCCTCTCTGCCATTAGCAAGCAGATGATAAAGGACATGCACTGGACACAAGCATTGTGATGACAGTTGTGGTGACGTGTGCTGTCCACTCCATAGGGTTTTCTAGGCTGTCATCTTTAAGGGAGCAAGTCCCCAGGTCTTGCTCTTGCAGAGCAAGGTTGGTCCATCCAGCCCTTCCGTTAGCAACTGTGCACGCAACAATTATGCTTCCAGGGCTCCTACTTACTCATTAGGGGACTTCAAATCCAACTCAACAGCCGTCTTTTTGCCCCAGCCATTCAATTCAATCAGCCCCAGCACTGTTTCCCTTGGCCCACAGCCAGAGCGCTCCTTTCAAGGAAGGCTGCCTTCGGCCCCCTCTCTGACGGCTGGGTCCTGACGGCTGACCACCCTACTCAGTGACTTCTCTCTGACTCAGCAGTCTCTACAGAGACTAAGTGACAGAGGGGAAATGACTGCTCTTTGATTGACTTTTCTGAGTAACCTCATAAATCAGTAACAACACCAAGACCCACTGCCACTGGCTTGATTCTGACTCACTGAGAGAGACCCTGGAGGGCAGAGGAGAACTGCCCCTGTGAGCTTCCGGGGCTGTAACCCAACATTTAGCTCATTCGATCACCAGGGCTCGGTCAACAACAGAAGCTCCCCATTTGTTAAGAGGTAGCCTGGTTTCAGGGCTTCCATACAGTGTCTTGTCAGCTTGAGTTAGCACCTCCAGGTTAAGAAGCCACCAAGGCTCAGAGCTAGGACGCAGGAAAACCAGACTTTTTAAGTCAAGGGCTTTTGACTTTTCCCGGGCTCTGAATTTCTGAAGCATTTTAAGGAGGTTCATGAGCACATTGGAGTAGTGTTGAAAATACTTTTGTGGCTATTTTGTGTACACATACCCGAAGGCATGTGCATCTTCACTGAACTACGCATGTGAGTGGCCCGGACTGAACAAGTGCATTGTGAAGACGCACTGCTTCCCACTCCACTCTCTGAAAGTGCATTCATTTTACCATCAACCGTAACATTTGGAGAAAACCAGCCTCAGTTCCATCTACTCCCCACCTCCTGTCTAGCGCCAGCCCATCCCTCCCCCTCCCCAGAAGCCAGGCAGACAGTGGGGCAAGATGCAGATTACAGGGTTGAGGGTTAATTACAGATGGAGGGTGAGAAGTCGGGTAGGAAGGAACCTAAAACACCTCTAAAATATAGGTTAACGTGATCGATGGTCTCTGCGCCCAGTCAGAAATATGCAAGTTTGCAGTACTAAGAAGTTCAGGTGGTCTAAGTTCAGGCAGTCTACAACAGCCACTGCCAGTTGTTGTACTGAGGAACCTCCCTAATCATCGGAATAACCGAGGAAACGGGCGGCCAGGCTGGCTGGGTCCCACTGAAGTAGAGGAGCTGGCCATCACGCTGGCAGCCCAGGGCCCGGCCGGAGTGAGAAGGCAAGCCAGGCCTTGCTGAGACGTTCAGGGGCTTGCCCATTGTTCCTGGGTCCTGCTGCCCATTCCACCCCCTCAGAGCTCATCCCCAAACACCTCCCTCTCCACTCTCCTGAGACCATGGTGGGCACTCTGGTGGCTTCCCACCTGCTTTTAATGACTCCCAGTGACCACCTGCGCAGAGGCAGGGTGCTTTCCTGACCTTCCGTCTCCAAGACGCATGTCAGTTTGGGTGTGTGACACCTTCCCGCGTGCCTGGTGTACCCCAGAGGGTCTGCCACCAACCAGCAGCTGGGCCCTTCTTGCCACCTCCTCTGTAAACCAGGGGTGAGACCATGGTGACGTTTCTGCGAAACATCAGGCTCTGCGAAACATCAGGCTCTGCCCAAAAAGGACTGTGTTTGAGGACATGGCGGACTCTCTTCTGCAGAAGCACAATGCATGGGGGGCAAACAAAAGGCTTCCACGTGGTTAAGGAAAGTCCTCGACTCGTGCGTTTCCCCAAGCGTATTTGGCCTCAAGTCCCTTTCTCCTGTTACATTTATTCATGTCCTGGGGAACAGTGTTAGAGAACAGCCGACCCGGGAATCCAAGACAATGGCATCTGGATTCTTTCCTATAACAGAAGCAACCCGATTAGTGCAATTCCATACCCAGGCCTAAGGAGCCCTGGGGGTGCAGTGGGTTAGGCTGCTAGGCATAAGGTTGGGGGTTCAAACCCACCAGCCACTCTGAGGGAGAAGGATGAGGCTGGCGGCTGCCGTACAGATCTACTATCTTGGAAACCCTATGTAGCATAGTTCTCATACATACTTGCCCTACTGCCCTCTCTCAGAGGGAGAAACACCACTGCTCGCCTTGGTCATGACAGACCTTTATACTGTAGCCCCTCAAGCAGGATAACGTGTGTCTGCTTGTGCAACACCTCCCCCCTGGATCATTCACTTGGTATCACCCACTTTAGGACACACTGCCATATAGGATTGTTAGGAGTTGGAATCAGCCCAACGGCAGTGAGTTTGGGGAGGGTTCCTTGTTGTTTATACCCAGACCTAACTTTACAGATTAAGACAAAATGCTACCAAATGCAGCCTTGATCGAAGAAGAACTGCGCAGGGAGTGCTAACGTATTGTCATACAGTGAAAAGGGACAAATGACTATTGTGTTCCTGTGATGGTACACTCCTGGAGCATGTGCCTTTGGAAGAGCAGCCTCCTGCAGGAATGACAGAACTTCTGAGACAAAAGCAGGTCGGAATAAACCATTCTGGAGAGAGCTGGGGGCAGGAGCGAATATGAGGGCAATCTCCAGTCATGCCCATCTGGCTCCAAAGGAGACAGGTTCTCCCTGATTTCACTCCCCTATTGTCTCTCAAGCCCTGTGGTATCATGGTGGCATATTGGGCTGTGATTCACAAGGTTAGCAGTTCGAAACCACCAGCCACTCCACAGGAGAAAGATGGGGCTCTCTACTCTCCAAAATAGTTACAGTCACAGATAGCCACACGGGCACTTCTACTGGTCTTGTAGGATCACTATGGGTCGGAATCAACTCAATGGCAGTGAGTTTGTCTTGTCTTCTAAACCCTCTCTCAGTGGAACCCTGGTGGCATCAGGGGTAACAGGCTACGCTGCTAACCTGCAGGGCAGTAGTTTTGAAGCCAGCAGTCCCTCCACAAGAGAAAGTTGGAGTTTTCTACTCCCGTAAAGAGCTGTCGTCTCAGAAACTCAGAGGGGCAGTTCTACCCTGCTTTAGAGGGTCGCTAGGAGTCAGCTGGAACTCGAGGGCAGGGAGTTTGGGTATTTTTGTTGTTCTCTCTCACCTTCCTGAGATTCCCTGGACGGCTGACTGCAATCGTGCTCAAGAATCTTGTGTCTGCCAGTCCTTGGGCCCCACACTCTCGAGCCCTCCCTTTCTCGTCAGTGATCCGCGGTGTCCAGGGAAAGAGGGATGCATTCTTCAGTCAGGAGGTAACCGAGTGCAGGGATTCACCACCTGGACCTCACTTCAGGCCCCATCAGACGAACTTCTGGTTCTCTATCCCTGCCAATTTGTGAGATGCCCCATCGGTTTCACGTGAAAGTTGTGGATCTTAAGGAACCTCTCACGTGTTAAGTTTTGCAAAACACAAACTTACCAGTCGATAAAGGGTGGGGAGGTAGGGGGAAGTGATACGTCAAAAACCGTCTATGTGAGTTGCACAATGACAGACAGAGCTGAGGTAAGTGATACCTTTGACCCACCTTGTTCTTTTATTATAGCTCAGATTGTGTTGGTTTCAACAGCTTAGGCGCAGCATAGTTCCACTCTTCTAAATCCCCATCTGTTGCCTTTAAAGGGCAGAGAAAATGGAAGGGCCAGCTTATGTGGTCAAACCCAGAGCTCACCGGGCACATCCACCACTATTTCTACCAACTGACCCCAGGAGACCAACTCCGCACCCCTCAGGTTAAGAGGCAAAAGATTTCCCCTCCCCAGACTTTTGGTAGGAACTGTTACTGTGACTTCTAAGAAATAAATAAATAAATAAGAGAGTCTCTGGCTGGGACCCAATGTACAAGTTTTCAATCTTACACAATCTACAAGAGGTCCAAGAAAGCCTTAGAGGAAAGGCGGGGGAACACCAGGGCTCGGCTTTTCCAACACACTCGAGCAGCGCATGTACTAAAGGGCAGCTGAGTAAAATTATGTAATTCAGTAGTTTGCTAAAATATTTATCATTCAACATATCATGCAACCCGTAAGCTCGCGTTACTTTTGCTAAGCTCGTGGATCATGCGAGGAGCTTTGGTGGAAAGGAGTCCAGAGTGCAGCAGCATGCGGTAAGCCCCCCTCAAGGTTACAGCCCAGAAACCCCGGCGGGGCTGTTTTCTCCATCACACGGGACCGCTCTGAGTGGGAACCGACCGACAACTGCCATCCAGTCAACTCACACTCCGGGCCACCTTACGTACAAGGGAATGAGACGTCTGCCCCTATATCCAATTGGGAGTCTAAAACTAGACTGCTCACCCAAAAAAAAAAAAAACACACTCAAAAAGCTCCCTGCCTTCCAGTCAATTCCAACTCACAGCAACCCTACAGGACAGAGGCGAACTGTCCCTGTGGGTTTCCAGTACTATAAATCTTGAAGTGAGTGGACAGCTGCATCTTTCTGACCTTGAAGTGAGCAGCCCACCCGTGCACCACGACCCCAGCAGGCTTCTTTCCCGTAAAGCACAGAAGATGCCCATGGCTGCCCTGACTCAAAGGACAGCGAGCCGGTGGTGCCTTTTATCAGTCCCTTCCATGGCTCCTGCCTTTTGTCTGTTGTTTTTTGTTTTGTTGGGGGGGGGGTGGTATTTTCTTGTGCTTCCGGGGATAGTTTGCACAGTAAATTAGCTTTCCCATCAATAAGTCATCTATAAACTTCAGTTCCCCCCAAGTGCCAGCACAAGGGTACAATTCCCCTAATGGCTTGGCACTCCTCACCCTCCCTTCTTTCCCCCGGGGCTCCTGTTTCTAGCCATCTCCCCTACCTATCGTCCCATCTTTGGATAGGGGCAAATGTTGCCCTTTTGTTCTCCTGTGAGGGAGCTTCAGAAAGGTTGGGGAAGAAAACTCCCTGATCTTTGTTCTGTTTTTCCCTGAGCCCATGGAAGCCTCCTCATGAAGCTGACCATTCCAAAAGAGCACGTTCCTCTCCGGGGCTGTGGCTTTGTTTTACAGGCCTGCCCACGCATCGGCTGGAAGGGGACTCCGGAGTACCTGCAATTCCCAGGGGGCTGGCTGTCTTGAGACGAAGGACAACTCTCAGATTGGCTTCCTCCAATCTCTTAGACAAGTCTGGTGGTTTCTATTTTTTTTATTATTTTATCCTCCATTTTCGCCCATTTCTATGTTTCTTTCATTTATTGTACATCTTTTCCCCATTCTTACCAGGCCCTCCTATATAGTGGTCCGGGTCAGAGGGGTCAGGAGCAGTAGGCGGGCAACATCTTGTTCTTCTGGCCACAGGTTAGAGGAGGCTGGCACCTGTCTTATACCATGAGGATGAAGAGATCTTACTCTTCAATGCTTCCTCCCCGCCCACTGCCATGACCCCACTTCTATCTTATAAACCTGGCTAGACCAGAACATGTATAGTGGTACATAAGAGCTCTCAACACAGGGAATCCAGAACAGATAAACCCCTCAGGACCAATAAGGGGAGCAGCGATACTAGGAGGGTAAGGAGGGGGTGGGTTAAGAAGAAACCGATCACAATGATCGACATATAACACCTGCCCCCCACCCCCGCTCCCGCTGCCCAGGGGGACAGACAGCAGAAAAGTGGGTGAAATGAGAGGCAATGGTCAGTGTAAGACATAAGAACAAAAAAAGAATAAATTATAAATTATCAAGGGTATATGGGGGAGGGACGGGGGAATGAGGAACTGATGCCAGGGGCTCAAGTAGAAAGAAAATGTTTTGAAAAATATGATGACAACATATGTACAGATGTCCTTGACACAATGGATGGATGGATGGATTGTGATAAGAGCTGTAAGAGCCCCAAAAAATGTTTTTTAATGTTTTTAAATGGCAGAGACTGCCTACCCACATGATGAACTTTTATCATCTCTTAGTTGAAAAAAAAAACAACCCATGTGTCAGACAATGGATTTAAGGATCCCCTGAACTAAATAACCATACCCCCCATCACAGGATTATGATGACAGGGTTTGGTTAAAACAAACACACAAAACACATCAGAAATAAGAGCGTATGGCCATGGTGTTTAATGAGTACACGACAATAGCAAGTCCCACTAGCCGTGCTGAACCAGCGAAGTAGCCTAAGGAGGCCAGTTTCAGGAAGCACTCGATTCTTCATCAACTACTAACATAACTTACATTACCGATCCAGGTGGGTTTGCAGAGAATGAGCCAGTGGCTCACCTTCAGTCACTCAACTAGTCACTCTCTAGTTAGCTTTTGCACATAAAGCACTCTCTGAGAGTCCTTCTTTGGCCTAATTTTCTCAAAATTAAGTCTGTGGATTGCCTGAGGCACTCTGGGACTCTACCAGGAAGACCATCGGAAGTGAGATGCTTTCATTTCATGCGAAAGTCACAGAGACGAAGAAGTAGCACAGGACATGTGACTCTCGTGGCAGGTTAAATCTCACTTCCTCAAGAAGGAGTCCCCAGGTTCGCCGGGCGTCACAGGGGCCCTCAGTCATTGACACCCCCAGCACACAAGGCCTTCCTTCCCTTTGGCAATCCACGCCACCTGCTACCATCAAGGCAATTCCAACTCATCCTGGAATTGTTTTTTAGTGCTCACGCGCTGCATAGCATTCCCTCTGCAAGCTAGCTGGAACGGTGTTCCAGGTTTTGTTTATTTGTTTCAGGGCCCTTAAATAAATGCTGATTCTAAATAAAATACCCTGGGATCTTCGAGTGTAGCAGCTCCATTTCCTTAAAGGACAAAGAAAGGCAATCTGAGAGTTTTTGTGTAATGCCACTGGGATTTGTGGGTAAGCCAATCTCTGCCTCTAAGGTTCCAAAGTAAATGTCTAAAAGCTATACATCTAAAGCAGAGGTATATACCTTCAGAATTCCATAGAAGGTTGGGATGTGAGGATGTTTCTTTTTAAAAATAGGCCCTACTGTTCTTGCTTGGTTGATTGAAAAAGGCTTGATCGTCCTTGTTTATTATTTTGAGGGGACAAAACCTGCCTATGGTTCATGAAATTTCATAAAAAGGAAGAGTACAGATACTTTCAAATTAACTTGGGGAGAGTGGATCAGAGCCTGGGCAAAGATTATGGAAACAGAAGCGAGGTACTTCCACAAAGTCTACAATGGAGCAGAAGGTTGCACACGGTTGCTCGGAGGGTCCACAAACTGCCTCCTTGTTTCAGTATCTGACTGAACACCATGCTTTCTCTTTAGAGGCCAGGAACAACTCCCACTGTAACTGGATAAGCCAACAGCGAACACCCAAAGCATTCTTTAATCCCAGCAGGACAACACAAAATCAAAGACAACACAGACTGCTTTCAAACGGCCGGCAACCGTACGTTTCTCAAGGAAGGTCCTATTCCATTGCTCCAAGTAGATTTAAATATCTGGGCAAAGGTATTAATAATACTATCTTATCCTGCCATCAGAGTCTAGAATTTCAAAGTATTCTGATACAGGGTATCTAATCTCATTCATATATGACATTGTGAAATGGGCAGGTCAGGAATTGTCTAGCCTGTAAATCAGTTTCTTAAATGGGACATTTGCTTTTTAATGCAAAAATACCTGACACAGTTACAGATCCTAAAGAACAACAAGAAATTGACATGAAGCTCTTCAACACCAAAACTGGATTTTCTCGCCTAATATATTAGGTTGTTGTATTTGCACAATGTGAAGGTGAAAGATTAAAAGGCCCGTCAAATGGGCTCTCTCTAATGGAAAGGTCAAAGCAAGATCGAGCTGCACAGCAGGCCTAACTCCGCTCGCTGGTAGCCAACACAAGGTATCTATCACTCTACGCAGCCAGTCTGGTTCTTGTGAAATCAGTGGTTTTCTAGCCTGGGTCCACAGTTGACTAACTTTGCAAAACTACTGGGGCTGCAATGAGCTGTATTCGGAGCTCAGGGAACCCATTTCACAGGCTGAAACCTGGTACCATTTTCATCTTTTGCTAGGAAGAAATACAGTAGCGGGTCTAGCAGTCATGATGGCTAGAAACATGCAAATTGTATAAGTTAAATCGATTCCGTTTGGGGCTATAAGCAGATACTCTTAAAACGAGCTCACTGATACTCCGCTTCAGGTGGTTGTAAGGGGTTGCCACTGAGTCCGTTTGGCTCATGGCGAATTCCCTGTGCACGGAGTAGAACTGCACCACAGGCATCCCAAAACTGTGACCTCCCGGAAGCGGATCACCAGGCCTGTCTTCCGAGGAGCCTCTGGGTGTGTTAGAACTGTCAACCTCTAGGCTAAGTTGATTGCTTAACCACTGGCGCCACCCAGGGGCTCCTTCAATTCATCAATACTAACCACAAAACACACTTAGTGTGTGTGCTAGATTTCCATTCCTATTTCCTCGATGAGCAGTAGCCAATCTTGGGCAGTATTTGAGTTTTGCAATTTTCCCATAGCTACACGTATAGGAAGACAAATATAGAAACCAGAAGCACAAGAGCACCCTATTACCAGGTGAACGAAGATCAGCGCAACAGGGAGTTTCCACTGCTCCAAGGACAAAGGACTTCTCAGAAACAAGACTGCAATCGTATTGCTCACGTCTTACTCAATAGAGTGCTGACAAGGATGTTGCTAGGGCTCCCACCTCCACTGCCTCGTGCTGCTGGACTCAACAAAGATACGTTTGGCTCCCGGAAAAGCCAAAATGCCAACCTTCTTTATTTCTAAACTCGCTCTAAAGATCTCTCCTATTGTCTGATTGCCTAGATGTTGCAATCCCTGCAGAGTAGTTAAAACTGGAGAATGAGTAACAGAACCTGGTTGAAATGGAATGCTTAAGCAGGAATAACAACTGGGGGAATAAAGGAGTCGTACACGGTTTTTGGCAACTTATAAACAATTTAGACTAGACATCTCAAGGCAAGAACTGCACGAAAGCCGAAGCCAACGGACTCTCTGAAAGTAACCTAGGTGGTCTAGCTGGAAGAATGTTTCAGATTCCTACTCCATGAGACTTCCTGGTTAGGAGGAAATGAATAGCCGCTACAGTAAGGATAAGGAAATATCAAAGGTTGGAGAAGAATTTTGATTTTGTGTTCATAGTACTAGGCTGGCCAGTTGTAACCAATTATAACCAAGTGAGTGGCTGCGAATAACCATCAGTATTAAACTTACATGATTTATTGCAGACTGGACAGCCTTTATGTAATGGTTAAGCTCCCGGTCCATTACAGCAAACTCAACCATCGCCTTGTCCATACTGTATTCACTACTCACTTCAGCTGAAAGACAAAAATGGAACAGGGGGAAAGATAGCAATGATGACTTTCCACTTACTGAGCTGAGAAAGAGTCTGGCCTTTTCAGTACTTCACAGTGGCACCCCACTACGACGACGATGCTCCCACCCGGCTATTGGCAAATCCCATTTTTAATAAGAGGTTGGAAGAAAACAAGAATCACAAAGACCATCTTAAAGCCTAGGTAGGCGGCTAGTTGACATGGACATTGTCACGGCCGTTCGTCAAGATGGCCTGGAGAATGTCCTCTGGTTCTTTGTCTTCAGTCTCGGCTCCCCCTTCTCCCAGACTCTGAAGCCGACCAAGGTATTCGGACTATACCTGGAGGTGGACTGGACTTGGCACCACTTTCAGCCATGGGAGAGCTCTGTGTGCTTTACAAGTAGCTCCAGGTCTCCTCCGGCAGGTGTCCTTGGTGGCCTCCGGCTACACTACTCCTCACCTGTATCCTTCAGCAGTGCAGCCCCACATTCGGATGCCTAGAACCCTCACTGAGGCTGCCGGTGAAAACAACTGGCCCATGGGCTCTTCCCTTGAACCATTCCCGGGAGCCTCTGTAATGGTCTCATCAGTCCTGGTTTCAAACTGCTGCCTGGTTTAGGTCCAACTTGCAACCATGGCAGGGAGCCCGGGTGCCCTACTGTGTGACACATTGGGCTGCAAACTACAAGGTCAGCAGTTTGAAACCACCAGCCGCTCTGTGGGAGAAAGAGGAGGCTTTCTGTTTCTGTAAAGATATTCAGTCTTAGAAGCCCACAGAGATGGTGCTGCCCTGTCCTATAGGGTTGCTATGAGTTGGGATCCACATGATGAAAGCACACCGTGAGCCTTTAATCACGAAAATCACCTTCCTGTTTATTTTTGCAAAACCTTTTATATAATAGTTAATAGTGGTTCGCTGCTATTGAGTTGGGCCCCAACCCATGGCAGCCCTAAACACAACAGGATCAAACTACTGTGATCCACGGGTCTGATTTGGAGAAGTAGATTGCCAGGCCTTTCTCCCTAGTCTTTCCAAGAGGAGTAGCTTTGCTGAAACCAAGAAGGGAATAGTCCTGGAAGGATCCAGGTAGCAGAGATACTTCTGAGTAGAGCTGGGAGTCAAAGCCATTTTTAATGATCCATACCCTTGACCATCCTCTCCCAGCCAAACCAGGGCTGGCCAGGCTGGAACTGTTCACAGCTCTTCAGGGTGCCGCCACCTTAGAGACATTTACTTGTTACACTCGACCCTTGCTTGTGCTAACCAAGCCGACTAAAGCTACATGTGAACATTCATGTGGGAGTCAATAAGCGCGTGGGCAGCCTGGTGGGGAGACCTCGGGTGATTCGGCAAGCCCTATGTCACACGGCTGGCCAATGAATGCAGCAACTGCTTCAAGAATTCAGCACAGTAACAAGCTGAAATATGCCCCCCTGCCTTTGCCCCATCAAATCAAGTCCAGAGGGCACAGATAAGCTCTGATTCACGTTATACAACTATAATCATTTCCGCAAGTGTGCCAATGTCCAGGCTGCCCTCCTGCACCCCTTCATGCCTGGACCTGGTGGCCTTGGCTAGGATGGGCCCATGCCCCAGGGACCAGCAGCATTATACTGAACACTTAAGAAGTGTCACGCAGACCAGGAAAGGCAGAAGCATTCAAACCATTCTCGAGGGTTTGGGCTTTGTTTGTTCCCAGCTCAGTGGTACACCGAAGACAAGCCCAGAAGGAGGCCTGCGCGGGGAGGGCTTCTCTAGAGGTGGAAGTACGGGACACTTCAAGATGGATTTGAATGTCTTGAAGCTGGCACGTGTATGACTCTCCAAAAGTCACACAAAAATCTGTTAGGCAACCTAGGCAGCCACTCTGTCTGTTGGCCGTGTCATCTGTTACTCAATGTCAGGATGAACTAACAGCAGGAATGTACCATGACTGCTCTCTCTAATTTTCTCAAGTGTTGAGGAGGCATGAGACTTACACGGCCCATAAGCCAGAAGCAGACATTCAGAGCCATAATCAAAGTCAACTGACAACAAGATTGATTCATGAGACTTCGGTGAGGGGAAATGAAGGCTGCGGCAGAGACAAGTATCAAAGCAAGATAATAGCAATCACTGGTGAATGTCCTGAACATCAGAAAAACCAAAAGCCAAACCCACTGCCATCAAGCTGATCCCAACCTCTGAGTGACCCTGTAAGACAGGGTGGAACTGTCCCCGAGGGTTTCCAAGGCTGTACATATGTATGCAAAGAGACTGCCTCATTGCTTTGCACCCCGCCTCATCTTTCTCCCTTCGAGGGGGTTAAGAGATCCCAATCACCACCTTTCCAGTTAGGATCTGAGCACTGCTGAACCTCGGTGCTCCCGGGGGGTCCTTGAATATGAGAAACCAGGGGGCAGAATGAAGGAGGAAAGCTGGGACTGAGAAAGAAAAGGGGACAAACTAGTAATTTTAACAGATGAGGATTCAAGACAGACAAATGCCAGGTCCTCTGTGGCTAAGAGGCCCAGGATGTAAACCTGAAGCAATCAGATCATTCTTATGCTGCACAGCAAGAACACGTGAGAGCCTGCCCAGCCCAAATTCAAGACTCTCGAAAGTCTCTTCACATCTCACACCCTCAATCGAGTGCCATTTCCAAGGCCACAGGTAAAAAGGCAGGAGGGGAATCAGAAATTCTTTATTTTGGTGTCTCCAAGATAACCAATCATCAGACAAATCAAGCCTTCCAGCCAGTTCAGCAAGAATGCAAGGTAACAGAACTAAATCATGTAGCTTTCTTACCAACGCCGATGAGTAAGGCCCCTCCCAGGCCACAGTTGGTCACAGCTCAACCTTTGAGCACGGACCAGAGAGAAATTGACTGTTCTCCAGACATGAAAATGAAGGCATCTCCCTCTCCCCCCCCCGATTTTCATACACATCAGGCCCTCTCTATCCCATCAGACATCCACCTGCCTTGCACACAGTTCCCTATGGTCTCAGCCACCAGGACCTCCCTAGTCCAGAATAGAATGAAATACTTAATGCCTTATAGGCCCATGAAACGGCTTTATCTTTACCGAGAGAGAGAGAGAGAGAGAGAGAGAGAGAGAGAGAGAGAGAATTGCACCTACTCCTCTTCCCCTTAACTTTATATCTCTCATTCAACTGCAGTTTTGCTCATCGTCAAGCTATTTCTAGAAATTTTGCCCTACACAAATAAAAATTAACAGAATGAGGTGGTTCTAATCCTACAAAACTTTCTCAGGCATGTCTGTACAGGGTCACTTCCAATTACATACAATTGAATACATTCAACACCATGTATTTTATGAGTAAACTACCAGGCTCAAGTCGTGGCATTTTCAGCCACTCATAAGGCATAAGGAAGATTGCAAAAGGACTGATGCATCTGAATTACGGTGCTGATGAACAAGGAAAGCACCAGGGGCTACCAGAACAAACCAATCTGTCTTGGAGGAAGTACAGCCAGAATGCTCCTTAGAAGCAAGCCTGGAGAGACTTTGTCTCAAGTACTCTGGACATGGGATCAGGAGAGACCAGTCCTGGAAAAAGGCCACCATGCTTGGTAAAGTAAACAGTCGTTGAAAAAGAGGAAGCCCCTCCATGAGATGGACGGACACAGTGGGGGCAACAATGGACTCAAACATAGCAACCTTTGTAAGGATGGGGCAGGACTGGGCAGTGTTGCATTGTTTTGTACAGAGGGTCGCTATGAGCTGGAACCAACTTAAGAGCACCTCCCAATCACAAGAACCAGGCTAAGCCATTTACTGTTGTTGTGGGGTTGCAGACTACAATTCAGCACCTACCAATCACAACAACCAGGGTAAAACATTTACTGTTGTTATGAGGTTGCAGACTACAATCACCATCATGTACTTGGAAGACTCAGAACAATATCAAATGTCACGAAGCACACATGTCCATTTTGGCAAGAAGGAAAGACAGGAGGAAAGGAATTGCCTGATCATATTGTAAACTGTTGAGGTGGGACAGAGAGTAGGAACTTTTCCTCCTTTACCACCCTCTCCCCACAGACCAATCCTTACCTTCCAGAAAATACAGCCCCAACTACTCTAGCAACATACGAGGGGGCAAGAAATAATAATAATTTATAAAATATCAAGGGTTTGTGAGGGAGAAAAAATGAGGAGTTGATACCAAAGGCTCAAGTAGAAAGCAAAATGTTTTGAGAACGATGATGGCAACAAATGCACGAATGTGCTTCACATAATGGATGTATGTATGGATTGTGATAAGAGTTGTATGAGGCCCCAATAAAGGAATTTTAAAAAATATGAGGGGGCTTCAGAAAGTTTAAGAAAATGGAATAAGCAAACCAGCCTGTACGACCTAAGGATTGTAATTAAGGAAATCCAAATCTGAAGGACAGAATGGTATCAGGGTATACATTGTCATGGTATCAGGGCATTGTCATGGTATCAGGGTATACATTGTCATGGTATCAGGGTATACATCGTCATGGTATCAGGGTATATGTTGTCATGGTATCAGGGTATACGTTGTCATGGTATCAGGGTATACGTTGTGAACGCCTGGTTATCAGAAGGCTATGACTGACAGTGGATGCCCAAAATCCACTTGCAGGGTCCACCGTGGCTGACGACTCAAGTGAATCCCCTCTGACCACAGACCAGAGAGGTGAATGGCCCGCTGTCACGCAGAGTGCCTTGGAAAGTGGATTATTGCAGATGCAGCTAGGTTAAACTTTATCACCATCATTTGATTTCCCCTTTGACCCATTTGAAATATGTTCTAGTCTTTACTATTTTCTGCTTACGTTTTGATTGAGGCTTCTCTGTTTCACTTTGCTATTGCTGTGAGTTTCTTTGTTGTTGTTGTTGTTGTTTATATGTTTTCCTGTATATGAAATCCAAGATAGGTAAATCTATAGAGATAGTAACTGGGTTGATGGTTTCTTGGGGGGATGGCAGGGGAGGTTGGGGGAAGAATAATGATGAGCACAAGAAAGAAGAAAATGTCCTCAAATTGATTGCAGTGATAATGTAAAAGTCATCTTAATACGATTAAACCACTGAATTGTATGCTATATGAATTATAAGCCAATAAAACTGGTGTTTAAAAAAATCTCTTGAAAATGAAAAGCTAATGGAACTCTTTCCATGAACCGTTAAAGCTCCTTGCACATCCACATGCACATCCACCTCTTCCAATCTGTATGAGCGCGTGTACACAAGTTTCCTGGTAGCCCAGGATCAAGCAATCATTACGTAGCCATCGGAAGTGGGATCCAATGAATTAGTCCTTGAGTAACATTTAATAGAAACTTAAGTGACTTCTCACTCCACTCCAAAGTCAAAATTATTCCTTCACATATATCCATAGAGTGGTGAAATTCAGAGTAACTCTGCATTTGATGACTGCACCGCACTGGAAACAAAGAGAACAACAGTGCAGGACACTAACTAGTAAGCAGCAGGTTCCTGTATAAACACAACAATGCAGAGAATATGCTCAAGAAATATTCACCTTTCCGTCCCTGTTTCATTCACCGTGTGTACATAATTCTCTTCTCATAGCACTACAGAAGAAGTGCTTAGCCCCTGCACTCTTCCTCACGGTCCACAGACGGCTGGGAAAGTTTCACAGCAAGGATCCGTTTGACCTGTGTCTTGAAGGATGCTCAGATGCTCGGCTGACCAGAGGCTAAACAAAGCCCTCCCTCTTTGCAGA
The DNA here is from genome assembly GCF_000313985.2 of Echinops telfairi. Taxonomy (NCBI): domain Eukaryota; kingdom Metazoa; phylum Chordata; class Mammalia; order Afrosoricida; family Tenrecidae; genus Echinops; species Echinops telfairi. The sequence goes on from NW_022103896.1 coordinate 14,970,902, forward strand.
GGCTGCCAGGGGGGCAGCAATGGGCACACCGAAACCAGGGAATGGACAGCAGAGAAAAGTCCAAAAGAATAGACCCTCATGGCGCACAGACTGCACACCCAGCCCTGTGAGCCTGCCACTGTGTCCGGGCCGTCATCACAGAGTGAGAGGCCATGAAACATGCTTTGGAGACAAGGAAACCCATGTCTCCAGGGGATGAATTAATCACCCCAGGTCCCACAGCTAAAAAGTGTTGGAGTCAGGGACCGACCTAAGGTCTGACTGAAAGTCACCGCCGAAGCAGCCATCCCAGACAGTACCTGAACCACAGCACGGAGAGAGAGAAAACGCTTTTTAACCAAAAGCCACAGAACACCGAATAATCTGTCCTCTGGCTCAAGGAATTCACGTACAAGTTACCTTCAGAGAGAGAAAGGGCGAGGCTGGCTGACTGAAACAGTCGAACCCTAGATGAATGAGCCCCTAGACAGACGGCTTCTTCCTTGGAACTCAGAGTTATGTTCTATCAACAGCCAGGGAAAAAGTATTGCTCAAAATAGAGTTTATGATAAAGTTATTCATCCAATCACAGAAACAAATCTCTGGGCACCGTCCGTCTCTGCCAGTCATCAAAAGCCTCATGGCTCCCCAAGAACCCCAAGCGTGTGGGCATGTGCCCTTTCAACACACAGACACAGAAGAGCAGCCACAACCTCTTTGGGTGCCCATTATAAAGCTCCGGAAACTAGGTGCCAGCTAGTCAGTTCTGACACAGCGACCCCGGGAACCACAGAAAGACACTGCGCTGTCGCGGCTCCGCACACTGCTTCTCCTGTAGACCATGGTTGCAGCCACTGTGTCGATCCACTGTCCAGGGTCTGCCTCTTTCACTGACCCTCTCCTCTACCTTCTCCAGGGACTGCTGCCCCTGACACGTCCAAAGTGCCTGAGACAAAACCTCGCTCGTCTCCCTTCCAGGGAGCCTTCTTGTCATACTTCCTCCAAGACAAATACTGTTTGTTCTGCCCGTGGTTGGTGGAACTCAGCTTATTTTCCAACAATGGCGTTCCAATGCATTGCTCCTTTTTCGAAATGATTTTTCTTCGTTGGGAATAAGGTGTGGGGGTGAGCTATCAGACCATCTTCAGTTCAAACTACTCACAACTCCCCATACCCCAGTGGTTCTACACTGTCCTCCCGTCCCCTAACTTTTTTTTCCCCTCGAGCGCCAGTTCTTCATTGCCCACCTTTTCCATGTATACGAAGCGACCGAAAACACCATCGCTTAGGGCAGGAACGTTGTAATCTTTACAATGAATGACATCTTCGTGGTTTCATACTTTCAGGAGGTCTTTTGAAACAGATCTGCCCAGTGAAAGATGCCGTTTGATTTCCTGCCCGCTACTTCCTTCCACGGGTA
>NW_022103896.1:14974709-14979053 GCF_000313985.2 Echinops telfairi
ACCAAGTGCTGCTACAGTGACGAGATTTGCACCCAATGCCAGGCAGCAAAAGCTCTGGACACTGCTGTGACGGAAATGAATTTGCTCTGCAAACTTCACCCAACTGCGATCAAAAGCTCAGAAGCAGAAATAAAGAATGGCTAGATCTGAGGGGAAAACTACACTTAGAATGGCTCCTCTACACAATCTTAATATTCCTCTTATGCCCTGGTTGTTAATAAACATCATGAGTAGATAAAGTTCAGAAAATTGCTGCTTCAGTTTAGAGTCAAAACATCAGTTGCAGAATGACAGCATCCAGGAATACAAATAGGCCTCAGAAAGCAACATGGAGCAGATTCAACACAACAACAACAAAAAGGTACAAAGCCTTTGAGAGATGAGAAGGCGAAGTGTTGGGGGACCTTCCAGTCCCTTACTCAGCCAGACCATGTGCCTGTACTGCACGGGTGCCCTGCAGAGAGCAGCAAGCAAGGTAAACACCTTCTCCTTCCTCAAGGAGCCTTCCCAGAGGCCCACTCCAGGCCACGCTGTCTCCGGGCCTTGATAGGGCTATCTATCTGCCTTTGCCTGGTTCTGATGCAGCAGCTCCCCAGCAGAGTCCAGGGGGGTGACGACTAGACATCTGGCCTGTTCTTGCACACACACTAGCTTATTTACTCCTGGGGGCCTCCCCTTGTAGCCAACCACTCCCTATTCTAACTGGCCAAGGGAACTGAGGCTCCCAGGGGAGAAGGACAACAACAAGCCGCAGTGGGGAAGACTCACTTCAAGGTCTATTAAGTGACAAAGGGCGTCCCAACTGCTTCAGTGATCGAGCCCCATTGGGCAGAATCCAGTGCCATATTACGAGAGCCTGCCAAATGTCCAGATGAGATCTAGGCATAGTACAAACACATCATCCCCACTCCATGGGCTTAGTGAAAGATGAGGCCAGAGAGTGGCCACAAAAGAATCTACTTAACCAGTGCATAAACTCCTGAGTGAGATCCCGTGACTGTTCAGTCCATCCCAACTCACAGTGACCCTGGAGGACATGGGAGAACTGCCCCATATGATTTCCAAGACTGGTCGTCTGAAAAGGGTTAATTATCTTCAGTGTGCACGCGATAGCATGGGCCTCGGGCTGGCATGTTCTCGTTTTCAATAAATCCGTACCGTGAAAAAAGATGACAAATGGCTTTAGCAGATTTGGAAACAGAAAGTTCACGAAGGCACAGTTTAGTTACATATCACATCCTCAAAACTATCAACATAATTCCAAAGCTATAGAAGCAGCTTCTTAGATCCTAAATGTCTCAAGGTGGGGCTGAGTCTCTGTCATGTGAATAACTCGAGGTCTGGGCTAAAGCAGCATGTCTGGCTGGGAGCGGATTTCTTTCAGGAAAGAACGTTGGAGGAAGAACGCCCAGCTGTTGGAGGACAAATTCCGCGCTTCTTATTTTTGCTAAGTAAAATCATCCGACTTAATGGAGTCAACAGCCTATCGATCTGTTAAGATTTAAATCAATGATAGCCCCAGGAAATAAGCTGGCCACAGACTACAAACACCATGTGTCCTGCCCAACACACAGACTACAAACACCATGTGTCCTGCCCAACACAGCGCACACCCTTCTATTTGTCCCTCCATGGCGAACGCGTTCCTGACTGCATGCTTTTGTGAGGTTTTGAGAGGCAATTCTTTTGTAGCTCTTTTTTTCTTCACCCTTTATGGTATCATTTCTAAGATTGCGTCTTTCCGATTTAATTGATGCCAAGCACCAATGATGCCCAATTCTGTGCCCCTTCTTTAAAAGCTTCATTACCAAACAAAAAGAGGTCTGAAACCCTGAAATCTACTAGACTTCTCTCAGAGAACTCCTCTCTGGGGTGAATTAAAATACTTGTGCAGTGGGAATAATCACCCACGAATGAATCTGCTTCGGGATGACAATGATCATGAACTGTGAAACAAGAAATAAAGAACTATTAATATTCACTGAGTAACTGGCTCTGAACACCCAAAGCACCAGGGTATCAATTACAACACTCCAGCAGCATTTACAAAATGGGAGGATCCAATCAGTCACATCCCACATAGTGGCTCACTGAACAGAACCAGCCCATATGCAAAAGCCCTAAATACCAAGGTCCCCTCTGACTCTTCTCCCTGCACATCCTCCTCATCTAACTCTTGGCCAAGCCTGTCCTCCTTGGCTTTCTCCCCACTACTGGTTGCCCCGACTGTAAGCTTTATCATGTTTTCCTCAGATGGTTGATTTGCTTCCTTAATGATGCCCTTTTCTGACCCCCTTTCCCTCCAATCCTTCTTCCATGTTGTTAGCGATTTCCCTTTGAAATTCAAGTCTGGTGGTGGTGGTGGTGGTTAGGTGCCGTCGAGTCAAGTCCAGCGCATAGGGGCCTTCTGTACAACAGAAAGAAACACCGCCGGTCCCGTGCTAGCCTCACGACTCTTCTCATGTTCAGCCCATGGTGGGGGCATGCTGTCTATCCATCGTGTCATGGACCGCCCCTTTTCACTGCCCCTTCACTTTGGCAAGCATGATGTCCTTCCAAGAACTGGTTCCTCCTGGCTACATGCCCAAAGTACAAAAGACAGAGTCTTGCCATCCGAGCCTCTAAGGAATATTCTGGCTGTACTTCTTCCAAAACAGATTTATTGGCTCTCTTGGCGGTCCATGGTACTTTTGATATTCTTCGCCAGCACGATAGGTCAAATTCATTGATTCTTCTTTGGTCTTTATGCAATGCCCAACTTTCACATATGGATAAGGTGAATGAAAATACCATGGCTTGGGTCAGGTGCACTTCACGCCTCAAAGTAACATCCTTGCTTTTCAACACTTGAAAGAAGTTGAATGGCACTCTCTTATTTCCCAAGCACCTATCATGAAATTTCCATTCGGGCCAAGGTGAGGTAACTGGACTCAAACATGCCCTCCTGCTTTAAACAGACAAAAGGGAAAAATAAATAAATTTAAAACAATATGAAATAATGGTATTCAAGACACTGCACACTAGGTCAGAAGGAGGAAGTGCCACAATGAAACAGCTCTATAGAAGGACAAGTCTGTAGGGCTGATCAGCAGATGCTAAGGCCCCAGCAAGCAAGATTGCCTGGCATTGGCATATGGATAGACAAACAGAGCACTGATACACAGGACCACATATATGACAACGGACCTGCTGAAGAGTCAAATGCAATATTCAGCAAGACAGGATAGTCATTTCAACAAATGGTGCCGGGTCACACCAGAGAGCCATAAGGAAAGAGGAATTAAAAATACTCAGTCTGTACTAACGTCATGTACTAGAACAAGAACTGAGTCAGAATGGATCACAGACCTAAATGTAAAGCCTCTAAATACAAAACACCTCAAAAATATAAGAAGAGAAAATCCTTTTAAACTTTGATTATTTAACTTTCTTAACCACAATCCATAAAGGAACAATTGGATGTCATAACAACTGATTAAATGTATGTCAAAAAATTGAAAAATTCTACTCTTCAAGAGACATTAAGAACACAAGCTGGGATTAAATATTCATAAATTATAACTCTAATAAGAAATTATATCCAAACATATCAACCAATCTCCTTGCCATCAAGTTGATTCCAACTCACATGGCTTGAAATCAGGATGAGAGCAGGTCAGGGCTGTCCCCTTCAATCAGACTGCTTTGATCGATATGCTGGGAAAGACCCAAGAAGTTGGACTAGATGAAGGAGGCGGCATCAGGACAGGAGGAGTCTCACTGAAAACCCGAGAGTCAGATGACACAGCGTGCAGGCTGGGAAAAGGTGAAGAGAACTGAAGGACACCGAAGTGATGAAAGTCAGAGTCCAGGGCCTTTGATATGGAGCTCCCCTTCAATAAAAATAATAACTGGACCAATAAACAACTTCACGTAAACAAAGAAAAGACAGCCATCAAGCCTTTCGTGTTACTTGGACCCATACCCAAAGCCCGTGGAAGCAGCAGGCAAGAAATTAAATGAGGTGCTGCACTGGGCAGATCGGCTGCACGAGAGCTCTGCACAGTGCTCGAGATCAAGGGTGTCATTTCGAGGACTAATGTGTGCCTGGCCCAAGTCACAGTGTTTTCCATCTCCTCCTACGCATGTGAGAGCTGGGCAATGAATAAGGAAGAGTGACACACGGGCGCATTTGAATTGTGGTGCTGATGAGGTAGATTGAAAAAGCAAACACAACTGTCTTGGAAGAAGTACACCAGAATGCTCCTTGCAACTGAGCATGCCGATGAGACTTCATCTCGCATGTTCAGACGGGTTATTCGGAGGGACCAGTTCCTGGAATGGGGCATCATGCTGGACAGAGCA
>NW_022103896.1:14979198-15001312 GCF_000313985.2 Echinops telfairi
GCTGTAACACCAGAACCAACTTGATGGCACTCAACAACGACATGAAACCATAAGCCCGCAGACGTCTACATTTACTCTAAAATTACCTCATTAGAGGGTGATCACTTTTTATTATAATTTCTCAAATCCAATGCTTCTCAAACTGTGGGCATCAGATCAGGAGCATCGCCTCGGCACCTGTTGGGAAACTGCAGGCCAACCCCAGTTGGATGCATCTAAAGCTCGGGGACGGCTGCCAGCGACCTGTTTTGACCAGTGCTCGAGATGACTCGTACAGAATCACATTTGAAAACTACTACTGCCGTGCGTGTTTCAAAGTTGAAATTGTACATTTCTTTTCTCGGAGAGTCTATCTGAATTCACAGAACTTTAAAACAAAAAGATAGCTCCTTTCACCAAATCTCAAACCAGCTGTGTCCCTAACTTCACACTCCTTGGGTATTTCAGGCATTTTATTAAGCTAGAAAACCAAAGCTGCACATAAGGTCCCATGCATAATGTATTCTACAAAAGTCTTTATTTGCAAAACAAACTTCTCTACTTAAACACTGCAGTCATTGACTCCTCTCTGTTATCACTGCAGCCAACATTCTTTCCAAATCTTGTAAAAATGGCATGGGAGAGTCATCTGACCTCCCCTGACTTTACACAGGGGAAGGAAAGTCAACATAAACAGCCCAAAGCTGATTCCTGAGGCCAGACATACCTCCACCTTCCAAATCAATTCTGACATCCCCCCACAGCACTCACTACTTTTCTCACTCCATAATGCATTGCAATGGCCACACTTAGCTCATTGACCATACTCACATTTATGGGGTTGATTGAGGAAGTAACAGGTTACAATCCAGGATCAGGAATGACTCAGGATACAGTTCTTCAGTTAAGACAGTCTTCTCAGCCATGCCTACAGGCAGGCCTCTGGACTTAATTTCCCCTCTTGGCCCCATGGTCCTTTGACCTCTGCCCTGCTCGGACAGGTATAACTAGTTCAAGCTCTTCCAGGGAGTGCCCCGAGGCATCTACTCTGCCAGCAAACCTCCTACCAGAAGACGCTCAGCTTTCTCCTTGCCCCCCCCCCCCCCCGAAGCTTACCACCCTGTTTCCTGCCTGTGTTCTGGTTCTGCTACCAACACGTTCAGCCACTGCTTCTCACCCGCTCCGGTCTTCTCTGTACCTGTGGCCCTGAGAGCTCTCTACTTCTGACTCCTCTTTCTTAGTAAATGTGCAGGCCCCTACCTCTGGGATGGCTCATTTTAAACCTGATAGAATGGCAAAGCTGACCAGTCTCCTAGGTTAGGGGTCCATGCACCCTGGTTTTCAGGGTTCCACCACCTCCATGTCCCTTATTTGCATAATCCCACCCAACCACTTGGTGGACGTTACTAAACCCGGGCTCTCACTCACTGGCATCAGGCTCTCACTCACTGGCATCGAGCCATGCTGACTCAGGGTGACCCTGTATTGACAGAGTAGAACTGCCCCTGTCCGTTGCTGAGATTATAACTCTCTGAGAGAAGACAGAAACCAGGGCTACAACGGCCACATAAAAGCACCTCATCACATAGTATTCAGCCCCAAATTGTCATCCTCCAGTGAACAGCCGTGCGATTTTGAGTTAGGCTCATGGAAATGGAATAGATATGATCTTAAAACTTCTACTTACAGATGTTTGAATTGGTTCGTACACACAAGGGAGAAGTGGAAAGTGGAAATGGCACGGGACTGACTCAGCACAAGTGGAGCAGTCCAGAAACTTGTTCAGACACTTCGAAGTCAGGACTCCATGTGCTAGAGCTGAGGTAGATGACCTGCAAAGTCCACCTGGGATCGACAGGCATAGGCACAAATCTGTGCACTTACTCCTACGCTCTGTCCTTGCACGCTGATGTTGCCAAATGTAAGTATTCTATCAATCCTTGGCCATTTTAAATTGCTTTAAGACCAGTGCCTCTCCTTAAGCTCCAAGAACATCAATATGCCCCTGCTTTCCTCAGGGCCGAATACAGGAGGGTACGAACACACATACACTCGTGGTTGGTGGAGCACCTGGGACTGGCAAACTGCACTGTGAAAGAAGGGGCTGCATGGCGGGAATTCCCCCAAGCAGCGCTTCCAGAATGTGGTTACACGAGGCACTGGCGGCAGGCTACCGGAACTCTGAGTCCACCATTCGTCATCTGATTGTGACCGTAGTCAAGTGGTCTCCACTTTCTAAATCTTTGTTTCATCTATCTTCTGTTCCCTCACTGCCATCGAATCCATTCTGACTCAGAGTAACCTTGTATAGTGGACAAGGTGCAAGTGCCCCTGTGGATTTCCCAGACTCTCACTCTTCATGGAAGTAGAAAGCCTCCTCTTTCTCCCGCAGAGCAGCTGGTGGTTTGGAACCGCTGACCTTGCAGTTAGCAGCCTGTGTTAGTCTGGGAAGACTAGAGAAACAAATTCATAGACACTCATATGTGTATAAAAAAGAGCTTCATATACGAGAGCAATTGAAAACATCGCAAATATCGCAGCCCAGTCCAGATCAAGTCCATAAGTTCGATATTAGCCCACATGTCCGATACCAATCTATAAATTCCTCTTCAGACTCACCCAACACATGCAATGACGCTGAATGCAGGAAGATCACAGGCCAGTGGGTGGAAAGTCTTGTGGATCCAGTGGCGGTAGAAGCATCTGCACTGGAGTGAGTCTCCACATGGCTCCTCCAGCTCAGGGGTCTGGCTGCATCAGTGTAGCTCCATCAGGCTCGTTGTTAGTAATGTCTCGTAATGTCTCGCAAGAAGTGCGCATGTGTCCCACCTCCAGCGAGCGATTTATCTCCTTAGTGCCTCCAAAATGAGGTCATCAAGCTGTGACCTGATTGACAGGCTAGACTCTACCCCTTCACTCTGTTTTTTAAAATCAACTTATTAGGAGCTCATACAACTTACAATCCATGCATACATACATATATACATAGTGTCAAGCACATTTGTACATTTGTTGCCATCATCATTCTCAAAACCTTTGCTGTCTACTTGAGCCCTTGGTATCAATTTCTCATTTTCCCCTCCCTCCACCACCACATACCCTTGATAATTTATAAATTATTATTATTTTGTCATGTCTACATTGTCTGACCTCTCCCTTCACCCTTGAGATCAGTTCCCCCTTTCTACCCCACCTTTCCCTTACCCTTCTGGCCTCACTACTTTCATCATTGGTCCTGAAGGCACCCCTTCACTCTTAATACTCTCAGATTGACAACCGATTATGTAACTACCATAGACCCCCTTGTCAACTTGACACTCTCACACAACTCTTTTGCCATATAAAATTTTCAAACAATTAATAAAATCATATCTGTACCTAAAAGGATAAAACTAAAATGCATATAATTCAAAAATGCGCCCCCCTCATTTAAACATAACATTCTATAAGTGAACAAAACAAAGTACCCTATGCCTAACAACTGCAGTTAAATAACACCTCATCTTAATCCTATAAACATATCCCTATGAATATATTTCTCTACCTATGAAAGTTTGTAATCCAGCCACTTCATGCCTTTATCCCCCCATTTTGGATATCCAATTTCTATACTGCCCACTTACGTCAACCCAGTGCTCTGCGGAGACAATCATATTCTTTGATGTGAAGAATCTTCATCCCACTTGGAACTTTGTGAAGTCGGCAGCATCCATAAGCAAAGTCAAATCAGGACCACCCATCCATAAAGTCAGTAGCAATATGCAACCAGTTCACAGACTAAAGATCGTCTCTTCATCAGGTCAGGTTCTGGTCAACTCAGTGTGGGCTGCCTCACTTAGCCTCACCAGGGTGCCCATTGGCTGCCTTGCCTTTAAGACCTTGGGCCCCATCAAAAATCCTCAACAACCCTAGTCCCCTTGTGCTAGGTCATGAACTTCAGACCAGTCGACCCGCTCTCATCTTCTCCTCTAGTTCCTGTAAAGCAGTCCACGGGTGTCAGTGGCCAGACTCAACGCATCTATTGCTGCATTTCTTCCACTTCCACTCAACAAGTGGATCCAGGTGATCCCCTAGCAAGCAGTTCAGCCTGCCCACAGCTCCCTTTAATGTTCAGTCCTGGAGAGAAGTTTTCTTCATGGCTCCAGGTTTTTTCCAGCTTCTGATAAAAATCACTAGTTCAAAATTCAAATATCCAAAGAGGTTGGTTTTTTTCCTTCGATCTGTCAACAGTTCCCTGGGCAAGCCTCTTGGAAGGCAAATGTCCGAGTGCTCCAAAGCACCGGGTCAGACTTACCTTGGCAGAGCCTTCTTTGTGGACATGAGCTAACGCAGTTAAAGATTCACATTTTAATGGCTGAAGGGAAGGCTTACAAACTCGATTTTCATACTTCCCAATAGTCATTTCTGCCAATCATTATATCAACAATAATAAGCAGAAGAAATCAGTTTAAACACAGTCGCATCAGACACTAATCTCAATTCTTAACAGTCAGGTTCGATCTTTATTTAGCTTATCTTAATCTTTATCTAAACTAGTCTCTTGTTACAAAAAATATGGCTTAGGCCTATGACAGCATCAGGCCAGAGCCAGCCTTTCTATCGGCCATTTTGACCTCTGTCAGTCATTTTTCCAAAGCAGCACAGTTTCTGAGAAATCCAAGGGGTGATTTCTACCCCTGAGCTCAAAAGATGCATTAACAACCTTCATCTTCATCATTTCAAACAGGAATAGCCAAAGACAATAACCAAACAAAATAATCAAAACTTCAACTTCCCATATTCTCTCCAGGAAACTGCACGGACATATCTGACCTCTGGCTAGCCAAAGAAGAAACACCACCATGAGACAGAGGTCAAACAAACATCACTCTCCATCTTCATGATTTGCTTTTCTAGTACCCCACTCCCAAGGTACCATACTGTGTTAGTCTGGGTAGACTAGAGAAACAAAATCATAGAGACTCATATGTGTGTAAGAAAGAGCTTTATATACAAGAGCCATTGAATACTGAGAAAACATCCCCGCCCAGTCCAGATCACAGCCTAATTTGTAACTTCTTCTTTCCCAGTGCTCCTTAGTATCTTCTGTGAGGTGACGGATGCCAGCCACTTCTTCACACCTACAAGTTAAATGAGACGATCCACAAATACCACACAGCACAGAGTCCAGCAGAAAACAAGCATTCATAAGCCTTGGCCATGTTCATTATTATTACTTGCAAACTTGGCTCTCTAACCATCTCTGATCAGAGGTATCAGAATTGACCTGCAACCCAACTTAATGAACACACCGGGTGTTGACTTTGTACAAGGAAGGCATCTCCCCTTTCATCATGGGAGGAGGGGATCTCATGCTTCAGGACATAGTAGAAAAACTTGGGGTGCTTGTTTAAAATGCAGATGACTGGCTTCTGCTTCCAGAAACTCCAATTCTGCCATGTTTAATGGGTCTCTGGGTATTCCTAGAGTAGACAGCGGACCAGAGTTTGAGGAACATTCGTGTAAGGGTGTCAAAGAGATGGAATCTCTCCCCAGGTGGTTGTTTTCTTTTTCTCTTTTTCATTTCAGAACTCACTGTAGCAATGACAGTGTCACCCCTGGTGCAGTCCGGCCATAGATGCCACTGGCCATTATGTTCCAGTACCGACTTCCGGATGCGATGATCGAACTCTCCTTTTTCCCTAGTCCGAGAGCGTTCCTGATTTACTACGCCCCAACCTCTCCAGTTCTATGGGGGACTACTGACATGTGGGCTGCTCCTGCCCTCTGAACACAGGAATGCCCTTAGCCTGGAGTGCTGACCTGTAAATTTGACCATGGCCTACCTCAGGGTCCTGCTCTTGGCCTTCCGCTCCCAGCACTGCTGCCAGAACATGCCCCTCCACCCTCCCCCACTCCCAGAATATCTCCAGTGGAGCATATATTTATAGTAGGAGATTGCAAGGTGTCAAAACCCATTGCAATTCACTTCACCCAGTAATTCAATGTCTACAACCACCAAGCAACACACACAAAACAAAACACAGACCCAGGACGTCAGGGGGTCCTGGGTTAGAATGCTGTGACAGAAGAATCAAGCTTGACTTCAAATACGTGTGTAACTTCCTATAACCTTACTGAAAGGGGGTGGGGCTGACCTGGTCAACGTTGAGAAACGGTGTTTTACCTGGAAACTGCCAGGCGAATCAACAGAGCTGTACATAAACAATGCACACTAGCTGATAAGGTTGTTTCTTGTCAACATGTGTGCACACTGATGGGAGAAATGACTGGGGCCATCTTTGGATAGATTAGTAACAAATACTTCTAATAAAAGTTTGCATCTCTGTCCTATGGATTAAACCTCACTTTCCAGTTCTACCGGGACACTGTGTTCTTCATGAAAAGAGAAGGGAGCTTCGTCACCTGCTGAACTCTAACAAATCTGTTCCTGTGGAGTTCAACTAGAACCAACCAATACCATGAAATCGATGCAGAACAAAAGTCTAGCTCCCCGTGTGCTGTAACCACAGTGACGGTGAGTGGCACATTTGGTGAAGGACTTGCATGATGTTTTGAGAGGTTTCCCCACGGGTGATAGGGCCAAGAGAGGGGGAAAATAAATTTAACTTAAAAAAACTTCAGAAATCGTATCATGGCACCAATGTTTGTTAAAGATGTGAATGAAATGTAAATTACTGAAACATACAAGAGGGCTTCAAGAAGTCCTTGGAAAAAACAAAATGAAAAGCCAGAGGAAATCCTCAATGGATTTTTGAAGCACCTTGTACAATCAGCAAATGAACAAAATCCAAAAGAAAAGCAAAAAAGGGAAAGAGGTTGCTTCATAAGCGAGCCCTGAGCTCCCCTCTCGGGGGTCACGTGAGTCACAGAGAAGGTTTCTGGGGACTCTGCTGAGATTTGCAACATGAATCTGGTAGGGTTCATTATAGGAACTACTATTTATATTGTTCCGAAATGATGAAGTATCTAAATAAAGGCACATGGTACGCTTTGGAAATTGTGAAATGAGAAGCAAGGTGCAGATGACAACCCTGTCAGTTTCAACATTATTAAGTTTCAGCCAAGCCCCAGAGGCTCTCATAAGCTCAGCACTGAGCCCACAAAGATAAGGCAGACACAGAGAGCTCTGTCTAACTCGGCCAGCTCTGAAATGCCCTGCGAGCCCTGGAAGGCGGCTGACAGACAGGCGGCACGGAGACAAACAGCCTCTTCAATGCCGCCGCGTCACCCAGTCTCTCCGCGTTAACTAGTTTAACCTTCTATTTTCATCAGTCCCACGAGGATTCTAGAGCCTTTTCTTGACATAAAATCCTATCCTAGTTTTCCTAAAAAGAGAACACTTTTCGGCTTCTTAAACCATCCCCAAAATGTCGCCTTTTCTTTTCCCCTACAAAAGATAATGCACACACACACACACAAAACCATCTATGGGCCTTACTACCACACACTCCCCCTCAAGCCAACACACAGCTCCAGTATCAGCCCCCTTGCAAAAGGAGGACATACTTTCTTGATAACCAAAGCATTTACCATCTGCCTAAGCAAGATGGGTAGAAAATCATCCCAGGTAGCCCAAGGAAGAAAATCATTACCAAAATAACCTTGAAAGGGAACAAAGTAGGAGGACCTCCATACGCCTCAACCTCAAAGAGCTGTGGTAATCAGTAGTGTAAAATGGAATACCAGACCCAAAACGGGCAAAGCCATTGCCATCAAGTTGATTCTGAGCCCTGGTGGTATAGTGTGTTTGTTATGTGGTGGGTTGCTAACCATAAGATCATCAGTTCAAACCCCCCAGCCACTTTGCGGAGAAAGCTAAGGCAATTTACTCCCATGAAGATTTACAGTCTTGGAAACCCACAGAAGCAGTTCTAGACTGTCCTATAAGGTTGCTCTGAGTCAGGACTGGTGTCAGGACAGAAAAAGACCGTTGGAACAAAGCTCCAAATCCAGAAATAAACCCATTTGTGGCACAAACTGATGATGTTCGACAAGGGTGCCAAGCCTACTCAATGGGAAGAATAACTTCTTCCGTGAATAGTACTGAGATCTGAACATGCAAAAGCATGACCCCATACCTCACAGCAAATAAAAAATACCAACTCAAAATAAGTCAATCCCTGAATATCGATTCAAAGACAAGGCTCTATGTCCTACTGTAGAGAGTAGCGACTGGTGCCTTTGAAGCTTGGGAGTGGCCAACTAACTTGCAACTATTGGTCTCTGTCTAAAGTGAAAGAAAATGAAGGTGCATGAAAACAATTAGTCCAATAGACTAATGAACGAACACCAACATCAGTCTGCACAACCCTGAGACCAGAAGAAATAGATGGTGCCCAGCTCCTACCACCAACTGTTCTGGAAAGAATCACATTGGAAAACCCTGGATAGAGTGGGAGAGAAAATGTGGAACAGAACTCAGTCGTAAAAAGGCCAGCCTTACTGCTGGAATTGAGAAGACACTGGTGGAATCCCTGGGTCTGTGGTCCTTAGTCAGTCTGGAAATAATTCACTCCGGGGCTCAGGTTTCAGCCAAGCAAAAGGCAGGTCTACAAGGCAGGTGTGCAGACCTTAGGACAAAGTTCAGGAAGGTTAGGAACTATAAGGAAGACTAGAAACAGGAAACACGGGGAGGAAGTGGGATAAGTGACATTACAGTGTGTGCAATGAAGGAGATGAAACAAAATGCGTGTGAACTGCATTGTTTGATCATTACCACTCCATTCACAATAAGAAGGTAAAAATCAAAACAGAAGAACACATAGGGTTAAAGGTTCATGGCCATGCTTTTCGACAACCACTCTTAGATATGAAATGAAAACAACACCACATACAAAGGGGATGGGATGGTTAAGTTTTTTGTGCCAACATGGCACTTGTAAGACTTTAAGGGTGGGGCCTAGCCTATCAGTCAGGTTGCAGCCTGGTGACATCTCGTAGAGGCATGGCCTACATATAAGAAGATGCTGTAGAGGCCTAGCCTCCCCTTTTTCGCTCTCCCTTCTTGCTTGGACCAGTGGGCTGTCGGATCCTGCTGTCTCAAATCACCGCCATTCAGCCACCTGGAATGGCCATGCTGCACCATTTGTACTGGCTGTACTACATCATCCCCACACCAAGCCTGCCGGCTGTCTAACACTGCCATGCCATGAGGTCCTATTGTGACCTGCTTTGCCACACCATGCTACTGGCCTCTGCTACATTTCACCACACCTTGTCCACCTACCTCCTGCTTCTTCAGTCCCTGGGCCTGGTAGTCGCCTGTATTGGAAAGACCTTTAGCATCTTATGTGACTCATGAAAGTGAGTTGGACTGAGCTCGCTCTCTCGCTCTCTCTGTCTCTCTCTGTGCAGCTGTGGGGACTACTTTCCTGTTATAATTTCCTTTCTCAATGTAAGCTTCTCAAATTATATATATATTCATAATTGTCCTGGTCTTTCTTCTCTAGAGAACCCAGCCTAATACAATGGGCTTCGTTAAATAAAAAACCTTTGGGGCATCAAAGGATTTGAAGAGACAATCTACAAAATGGGAGAAGATATTTGAAAACTGTATTTCTGACAGGGTTTAAAATATTCAGAACATACAAATAACTCCTACAACTCAACAACCAAAGGGCAAACACCTCGATTTAAAAATGGGCAAAGGATTTGAACAGACATTTCTCCAAAGGGGAAACACCAAAAGCCAATCGGCACATGAAAAGAATGCTCAACGCCAGTAAACCACACCAAACCGGCGGCCATACAGTGGATCGTGGCTCTGAGACCCTACCAAGCACAAGTGCATCCTGCAGTTTCCAAGGAAATAAATTTTGACAGGGGCAGACAGCCTTCTCTCTCCTTGGAAAGGCTGGTGGGTTTGGACCATTGCTGCTAACATCCCAGTAAGTACCTCACTAGGCTACCAGGGCTCCGTTACAACATCAGTAGTACATAGAAAATGTAAATTCAAATACAATGAGTCACCTATTAACACGCACTGCAAAATCAAAAGCAAACTCGCAACCATAAAGGATGGCTATTATTAGAAAACCAGGAGGTGGCAAAGACGTAGAGAAACTGGAACCCCCTCCATTTCTGGTGGCCTTGTGAACCTGTGCGGGCAATGTGGGAAAGTCTGGTGATTCTTCTAAACTTTAAACACAAAATTACCATATGACCCCACAATTGTATCCGAGGTGGATGCCCATGACGCAGGGACGCACACAGTCAGAAGCACATGAGTGTTTACGGCATTACTCCGAATTTGCCAAAGGTGAGAACAGTTCAAGGAGTTGTGAACAGCTGAATGGATGAATAAAGTTCGGTACACACATGCATTCGATGGAATAGCATTTACCAAGAAGGAGAAATGAAGTTCTGGCGCACGCAGCGACCATAGGTGAACCCTGACGCTGTGATGCTTCGTGAGATAAGTGAGACACAAAAGGGTAAGTGACTGGACTGTTGTGAACGCACACATAATGAAATGTCTAGAGCAGGCAAATGCATGCGGATGAAAGTGCATCACGGTTTCCGTCGGAGGATAAGAGGGAACAGGGACTTGTTGCTTAAGGGGTACGAGTTTCTATTTGGGGTGCTGAAGGAAGAGCTTTAGGAAGTAGACAGTGGTGATGTTACACAACATGGTGAATATCGTCAATGTCACACTGTACACTTAAAATGACAAAAGCATTGTAATATAGATGTCCTCAAAATTATGTGATAAAATCATATTTCTAGATACCAAACCAAACTCACTGCCACTGAGTTCATTCTGACTCACAGAGTAGAACTATCCTTGTGGGTTTCTGAGGCTACAAATCTTTCCAGGAACAGAAAGGCTTCATCTTTATCCCACAGGGTAGCTGGTAGGTTTGAACTGCTGATCTTGTAATTAGCAGCTCAATACACAAAGCCCTATGGCCACCAAGGCACCCTCTCACACTCTCCTTCTCTCTGGGCATTTATTATTCTGCTGGGTACGAGTGAAACATCTCAGAAGCAGAAACAGAAATTCCAGGAGCATCGAGAAAGAAAAGCCAGTAGCAGAGCACAAGCCAGATGCCTGCATGAAGTGGTGGAGGCAGGAGAGGCACCAGAGGACACAGCGCCAAGATCATGAGTAAGAGCAGAGGAGCCACACTGAGACCTTGAGGCTGAATGGTGAACTTCTCTGGCCCCGGAACCCAGTAAAGCTGAGTGCCTTTGTTCAGGAGACTGGTTTGCAAAGTGCGTGTGCTTTGAGCACTTACCAATGCTAAAAGAGCTTTGTAACACCTGTCCCCGTAGGGCAGAAGCCGAGCGGTACCATGGCTGAGAGGCGGAGAACCACAGAGATGTAGCTGCTGGTGTGGTTGAGAAGAGACACTGTTACAGACAAAAGAACTGTATCCTTAACATTTTCTGAACCTAACTTGTGGTAGCCTGTTAATTTCCCTAATCAAAGCCTATCACCACGATTCTTACCTTTGAGACCCGAGTGGCCATTGCAACAGATTATGGAAGCCAGCAGAGAAGGAGAGTGCTATGGGAGGGGTGACTGGTATCAAAAGAGAAAAAAGAGGAATAGAGCATTGAGGTTCCTCTGACCTTTGCCTCATAGGATTCACCTTTGGGCGGACAAGGAGCTGGATTCTCTCTCCCCCTTGTGTGGCCAGACATGAGACCACGGATGCTGACGCTCTCAGCGGTTTTCCTTGGTAGTGAGGGTGACGGGAAGCTTTCTCAGCAGGGGGCACCAAGCCGACACAGCGGGTGGCAGGGTGCTCGCCTGCAGGCTCGGGCTGCCGCCTGGGAGGCCAGCAGCGTGGGCGTGAGAATATCCGGCAGTGTGTTGCCCCAGCCACATGCCCAGGACATGCGGTCCCTCGGTGCCCACATAGGGTCAGCCTCTCCTGATGATCACACACACACCAGCACCCGCCTGTGGCACAGACACCGTGGGCCCAAGCCTCCTGCCACCCCCACCCCTCTGGCGTGCCCTTGCACTTGAATAGTCCTTATGGTAGCTTCGCCTGTTAAGTCACGGTGGGGTTTCTACCTCCTGAGAGGACCAGACTAGCACAGTGCTTACACATGAAACTGGATGAAACGGTAAATTCCTCCAGAAGGGACGGGTGCTCACCTGTGAACTCCCTCCGCTGCACACAGGTCGGTGCCTAGTACGCAGCTTGCGAGTCATCAAAAGTCACTTGAGAATGAATGGAAGGGTTAATGGCGTTGACACACAACAGAGAGAACATTATCACCAACCTTTCAGAAAGGAAAAAGAATATGCCAATACATCCAGGAGCTCTAAATAAAAAGATTCAGGAGCTCTGGTGGCTCTGTGGGTGAGGCATCGGACTACTCACTCCAAGGTCCCGGTTTCAAACTCACCAGCTGCTCGTCAGGAGAAAGACAGGGGCGTCTGTCTGCTCCCATAACCATCAGTCTCAGGAACCCTACAGAGGGTCGCTGGGGATCAACTCGAGGGTGGTGTCAGACGCTGATAAACTAGCCAATTTAGAGGAAAAGGACAAGTTCTTAGAAAGACACAAAGGACTAACCCTGAGTCAAGAGGGAACAAACCAACAGACCATCTGGAGAGACCAAAGCAAGTAAGGATATCAATCCCAAACCCAAAACCCTGCCACAAAGAACTCCAGCCCTAGATGAGTTCACTGGTGAACTGTGCCAAACATTTAAAGAATGACTAATACTAATTCTTCAAAACCTCATAAAAAACACAAGAGGGAGGGAATACTTCCCACGTCCTTCCACGAAGCCAGTATGACCCTAGTTACAAAATCTAACCAAGACATCATAGGAAAAGGATGCTTCACACCAGCATCTCTTAGGAATCAGGGCACAAAAACCCCAACAGAATGCTCACCACCAAAGCCAGCAACACATGTGCAGAGCAACATGCCAGGATGAGTGGGGTTAGCCCAGGAACGCACGCGAGCTCAACATCTGAATGCCGATTACTGTATAAACTCGTGGATAAGCCAAGTTTTTCAGCACATTTTTTATACAGTTTGGGGGCTAAAATTGGGTGCCTCGGCTGAGATTCGGGCCGGCTTATACTTGAGTGTATATGGTAATGCGATGCACCGTATCAAAGGAAAACAAAAACGTGATTATAAAGGAAGCAAAAAAATGCATCTGACAAAAACCCAACATACCCTTCATGATTTGAAAAAACAACAACACCTCAACAGACTTAGAAGGGAACTTCCTCAATCTCATAAAGGGCAGAGATGAAAAATCCACAACTCACACCTTTCTCTGTGGTGAAGATCAACTACAAGACCCTTGCCACTTCTACTCAACTCTGTACTGGGGGTCCCAGCCAGGCAACAAGGCAAGATAAAGAAATAACGCTTGAAAAGGAAGTGATATCACCCTTATTGACAAAAGATAACATTGTTTAGAGAAAATCTTAAGGAACTCACCGGAAAAAAAAACCCCTATGAGAACGAATAAGCAGGCTCAGCAAGGACACAGGATGACTATTCAAACATCAGTTCTCTTTCTACGCATTTGCACTGAATAACTTCAAAAGAAAGTGAGAAAGCAATTCCATCTATAATAGCATCAAAAACAGTAAAATGTTAAAGAAAAGAACTACTCCCACCCCAAAATGTAAGTTTTGTACAGTAAAACTACAAAATAATGTTGACAGAAACTAAAGAAGCTCTAAAGGAGGAAAAGGGTCTATGTTTGGGGATCAGAAGGCTTGGGGATGGTGAGGTGACGTTCTCCAGACTCAGTGCAAGCCCAAGCAGAATCCCAGAGGCCCCTTTGAGAAACTGACCAGCTGATCCTGAAATGTATATGGATTTGCAAGAGGATGCCCCCCCAGAAACCAAATTCGGTGCCATGGGGTCAATTCTGACTCAAAGAGACCCTCTAGGGCAGAATAGAATTGTTCCCTCTACCCCCATCCCCACCCCCGTGAGTTCCTGAAACTCCAACTCTTTACAGCAGTTGAAAACTGCATCTTTGTCTCTGAGAATGGCAAGTGGCTTCGAACTGCTGACCTTGCAGTTAACAGCCCAACAAACAACCCACCACACCAAGAGGGGTCCTGACAAAATGCAAAGCAATCTTAAAAAGAACAAAAGTTAGTACAAAGCAACAGTGATCAGGACAGCGGGGTCTAGGGATAAACATAGAGATAAATGGAACAGAATTAAGAGTATGGACATAAATTCAAGTATCTGTAATCGGCTGATACTGAAGAAGGGCGCCAAGATTGCTCAATGGAGCAAAAATAGCCACGGGCAAAAGGAATGAAATTGGACCCTCACCTCAATCATATTTAAAAATTAATTTACGGCAGATCAAAGACCTACAACATGTGAGAGCTAAAATGGTAAAAATCTTGGAGAAAAACATAGAGATAAATCTGCAATGCTATAAATTCTTAGAATCATCCCCAAAGCATAACCATCGGGGAAAAAAGGAGAGATAAATTGAATGTCACCAAAATTGAGACCTGCGCGTCAAAGGGCACTCACTATCAGAAAGACCCCGCAGAGCAAAGTGTCTGTAAGTGATCAACTTGATAATGGAACCTATAAAGAACCCTTGTAATAAGAGATGGCAGAAATAAAAGGACAAAGACCCCAAATTTCAAAACGGAAAAAGACCCAGAGTCAACATCTCTCCAGAGAAGAAATACAAATGGCCCACATTCACCTGAAAAAGTGCTTGGCATCATAATCCAGAGACATGCAATTAAAGCCACGGGGCCACACCACGTCACACCTACTAGGTTAGCCACAGGCCAAAAGGCCAGGGCATAACGAGTGTTGTGGAGGGCACAGAGAAATGGAGACCCGCAGACACTGCTGATGAGAAATGGTGCAGCCACTTTGGAAAACAGCCTACCGAGTTCAACAAACGGTTTCTCCAAGTGCAGCCCACCCTGGCCGAACACACCCCGTGGTTTAGAGGTTGCTTGTGTCTGCGTGCCAGCTACAACAGCCAAACCAGGGAGTTGCGACAGAGACCATATGGAACACCAAACCAGAACTTGGCTGGGAAACAGGGTGTTAGTCACCGGTCTTCTCAGAGCCCAGGAGCTAGTGGGGGCAACGTCCACTCTGAAGCATGTGAAGGTTCCATTGTTTGGAGGGACCGAAGTCGGTCTGGGTGGGAGAAAAATGTCTGGACAGAAAAAACCATGTTTCCGCTTGGCCTCGCCAGATGAGCAGGTGCCTTCTGAGGAGCCCTGGTGACACTATGGGCTAAGCATTGAACTGCTAACTGCAAGGCCAGTGGTGCAAACCCACCAGCCACTTCATGGGAGAGTGATGAGGCTGACTGCTCCTGTACAGATTTACAGTCTTGGAAACACTAAGGGCCAGTCCTATCGGGTCCTACAGCGATGCTCTGAGCTAGAACCCGGTGGCAATGAGCTTCGTTTCAAGCAGTGGGCAGGAAGTCTGTGCGGTAGGCTGAATCTCTACCACCGGCACAGATGTGCATCCGGAGGGATGGAGCCAGTGACGTCATGAACACCAATGTCAACTATACTACTTGTTTTTAATGGGTACAGAGATCCCTAAACCCCACTGTCACCCTGCTCGTGCTAAGTGCCAGCGCCCCTACAGAACAGAGTAGAACGGCCTAGGCTGTGAATCTTCACGGAAGCCTTATTTTTCTTCCACTGATCTTCCCCTTAGCAGCTGAGCACTTTTACCACTGCGCCACCTGAGGTGTGTGTTGTGTGTGCGTGCAACCTTATCTGTTCACTGAATTATTTGTTCTTTGAGGGCATGGTCCAATAAATAACTGGGGAATGACCAGGATAAAGTGCTAGCCATCACCTGATAAGAACTGCCAGTGGACCAGCAGTTCAGACCCACCAGGTGCTTGCTCCTCAAGAGAAAGTTGAAATTATCTGCTCCCACAGATTCACAGCCTCTGAAAGCTACGTGGGGTCCGCATGAGTCTGAATTGACTCCGTGGCCATGGGCTTGGTTTGTTGTGGTTGTTCATCAGTAATGGCAGGGGAGGGCTAGATGAAATGGGGCGGGTGAAAAGATGGGCAGGTCTGAAAGTAAACAAGTCCCCCTCAAGTTCAGCCTAAACATAAGCATTCTAGAAGGCCTTCCAAGAAGTGTATGCAAGCAGCAGGCCTCAGGCAACGTGGTCACATGCAAATATGAAGCAAGCCACACAGCTGTTTGGAGCTTGCCCCAGGGGCCTCCAGTTCTCCAGACTAGGTTCCTAACTCCCACCCACAGAGAGAAATCAACTGCCCGCATCAGCACCCGGGGGACCAGCAAATTAGCATTTCCAAGGTCAACTGCTGACAAGCCTCATTGTTCACAGGGAGGCCAGGCTTCTGGCTGCTGAACTTTCTGAGGCTTCCTCTCTGGCTTGCCCAATACCCTAGGAAAGGAGCTTACCCTTGCAGCTACACACTGTAAACCTTAGATTCGGAGTCTCGTAACTGCCCACTGCCGCCAGCATGTGCCAACTCAGCAATCCAGAGGGAAAAGCAGGACTGCCGAGACTATAACTCCTTCTTGGCGCTGCCAGCCTCATCTTGCTCCCAGGGAGCGGCATGTGGATTTGAAATGCTGACTCTAAGGTGAGCAGCAGCCTAATGCTTAACCCACTACACCATCAGGGCTCCTTGGATTCACATTAGCATATGCCATTTCATACAGTAGCAAAGTATTAATAGGATCCCAGAAGTAAGTCGCTTTTATGCTCATGTTAAACAGTTCTAGGAAACATCTAAAATACTGATGGTACCCATGGGAAGCGAGACAAGTATCGATGAAACCACTGGGCAACTTCTATCTTATTTTGACCAACCAGTTCAACTTGAGCACCCAACCAAAAGTACAAAAAGTCTGCAGAGCTCATTTATTTAAATATTCCTTTCCTTCTGTGTCTTCTGACTGCGTGCGACTGAGAAGTGAAGTACCCTGTAACCTGCTGCGGCCTGTACAGCAATCCCTGCCTAATCCAGCAGTCGCTGTCTAGACAGCAGTCCTGGGGCAGCAACCACAAGATGGGGCTGGTCAGGAATGAGAGTCACTGCCATCGAGTCAATGCTGACCCTCCAGGGCAGGGTAGAATGGCCCCTGTGAGGACCTCTCGACAGTAGGAGAAAGCTCAGTCTGTCTCTCACAGAGCGGCTGGTGGTTTCAAACTGCTGACCCGCAGATCACAGCTGAATGTGTAACCACTCAGCAACTAGGGCTCCTCGTAACACGGTATGGAAAGATGTGCAATAGCAACTCTTTAACGTAGATCACCTGCTGAAAGGGGCAGCGAGTTAAGCGCTGGATGGCCAACAGGAAGCCTGGTTGTTCCAAACCAGGAGCTGCGCCAGGCGGGAAAGCTGAGGCAGTCTGCCTGGTAAAGACTGGCAGCCTTGGGCGCCCTGTGGGGGAGCCCTACTCTCCCCTGCAGGGTCTCTGCGGCCCAGTCTGTGTGACAGTCAGCTGGTTTGGAGTTCATAGTGAAATATCAACTTTATTTCTAACCTTTGTAAAGAGGCTGCTAGAAAAGTTTTATTATTATTACAGAAAAGTTCTAAATTAAATATTTGGTTTACATTACATCTTTACAGGACAGCACCAACATATATTCACCTCACCTTGCGTTTATACAACCCAAATATCTTATTTAATTGGAAGGGTACAGAAAGAAAGGTCGGGGCTTACTACGCAATAATTTTCCCTAGAAAAATCACACATGGGTTTCAACCACATTAATCACCAGCTGCATGAAAGCCCCTTTCTCCTAATGCAAGACATGAACTTTCGCGTCTTCTAAAGAGGAACCTGGTATTTCAAAAATCACCCTGGAAGTCTGTTCCACTTCTGTCGTGAGTCGCCCTCCGTCTCCGCTTCACATTAAGCGTGTCTGACTCTCCCAGCGGTCTGAGGTCATGGAGGAAGCCAGCGCTGGGCGCGCTCTGAGGTGGCTCCAACCGCTTTATTGTTGGTTCTTCGGTTTTTCTGTCCTCGTCACTCTCACACCCTGTCCGGTCCTGGAACCCAAACCAGCTGCCAGGATCCAACACCGAGTCCACAGAAAGACGCCTCTCCTGAGCGAGAAGCACCCAGCAGGTACTGAGGTACTATACATCCTCTGCTTTAAAACAGAAGTGTGACTCATTCACTATTTTGAAAAGTGACATCACACTGGGAACTGGAGCGGCTTGGCCATCGGGAGGGAGCGCGTGGCGTGCAAGCGGTGATAGTCAGGACAAGGAAGAGACTCAGGAGGGGCTGGGATCCTGGGGAACACATGGTGGCAGCCTTGCAGTGACCTGAGCGGAGGTGAGACACACAGCAGCTTTCAGGGAGGAACCTACCCAACTTCCTGACCAGAGAAGGCAGCCCCGCCCTTTTGAACACCTCACACCCACCGGACAAACGACAGGTCCAGAGGGAGCAAGGCTCGGCGGCATGATGGGTATGGGAGCAAGATGTCTAACTCGTCTCAAAGTGGGTTTTTAATGTGGTTGATGACAACAAACTCGAGAGGTGGTCACCGAGAATGAGTTTGCTTATGATTCATATGCACTGTATTCTGCCCTTCAGCCACGGGGCCTGGATCCACCGCTGGAAGAGCTGAAGAAGCCAGAGGCAATGAATGAGAGGAGTGTTCCCGGAAGGAGTGATCTTAAAATGGTGTCATGGTCACAGTACTGTGGAATCTCTTGCCTGAGAGAGGCAAGACCTTTATACAAATGGGCTAATTAGGCCTCTAAGGTGCTCCATGCCAATCACTGCGGGCAGTGAGAGCAGCTGGGACAGCAGAAAAGGACAGTGCGGACCTCAGCAAAGTGCTCTGCTGCCACCTAGTGGTACGTTCCTCCCAACAACTGCACCCAAGCATGAGGCCAGGGTTCTAGAGCATGGCCTCTGGACCAGCAATGTGAGTACCACCTGTGAATAGTACAAATGAGCACTCGTCTGGGGCCCTGCAGGTAAGCAGCATGTCCTTGGACAAAAGTGGTGAGCAAGTCCCTGCCCCACCTCCCCAGCCCAACTCCTCCCAAATAAGTACATGAATGAACCAATGTGCTCAATTTCTACATTCTGAAGCTAAATATTCCTATTTAGAGAACAATTTCCAGAGCTATTTAATAGCACATTTGTACATGCTGTCAACATGGATGGGTGTCCAAAAAGACCCAAGCTCTGAAGCTCTCAGAGCACCTGGGGTCTCTGCCCCTGGACGGAAGACCAGACACGTTAAGCGAGCAAGCAAACTGCAGAAAAGTTCATAGGAAAATGCAACTAAGAGATCATGGACTTTTCCCATGACCTTTTTTGAAACCCCCTTGTACAACGAATGCACAAGAAGTCCTCTACACAGCAAGGAGAGCCCAGGAACTGGTCTTGAGACTGCAGAAGCCCGCACACTGCCCATCTCTCAGGAAGGACACGTCAGCAACAAGGTGGGAGAGGATGGATCGCTTTGTTGTTGTTGGGGCTGTTTGTTTTAATTGAGGATTTCTACCCTAGAGAAGTCTTGGCACAGCAGCTGCTGTTTGCATTCCCATCTGCTTCCATAAGGATGATTCCCTTTGAAACCCTGGTGGGGTGTGATAAGTAGGTTTATTGTGCCAACCTGGCCAACAGGAACTGTGGGGTTAATAAGGTCACAGTTTGATTGGAGGGCAAAGAGATAAAAGGTTCAGCAAGCCCCACCCCCCACCTCTCTTGCTCTCTGGTGATTGGACCAGCATGAGGCTGCTTCAGCTAGTTCTCTGCCTCAACTTGTGAGCTACACTACCTGTAGGACGGGTAACCCAGGGATAGTGTCACTAGAGCTTGAGGTTCCTTCAAGACCTGCTTCGCCATGCTGCTGGTAGTACATCGCTTGAGCTTGAGGCTGGTGGATCCTGTTGGCTTGCATTGCTTGAGTTCAATATCCCCTCCAGGCCTACTTCGCTAAGCTCCTGACTGTTGGTGACCCACCCTGCTGCTTGCTACCTGTGACCAGACTGCCTACATTGTCCTAGGGAAGACTCAGCTGTCTGCTTCGTTGACCTTGAACCCAGCAGCCCTCGTGAGTTTAAGGCCTTCCAGTATATTCATTGTTCTACAGAAGTGAGTTGAACGGAGCCCCCTGTACTGCTGTGTGGACTAATTAGCTGTTGTATTCCTTCATACTGTATCTATCTATAAAATCATAAGTGTCCTGATTTTGTTTCTCCAGAGAACCCTGTCTAACACATAGGGGCGGTACAACTCTGTCCCGGTAGTGTCCCAATGAGCCAGAAATGACTTGACCTCACCAGGCACACTCTAAGGATGGCTGTAAGACACTAAGGAAAGCCCACAATACAAATCCTTTCTGTGTGAATGTGTTACAATGTAACCAAGAGAAGAGCAAGCCCAGGTGCAGGCCTTCTGCTTGTTTAACCTGTCTACTAATTAGGTCTTGGAGAACTTAGTTACCTTTTAATCAGTAACTGAACATAACTTGGAGTCAGTAAGAGCAGTCCCATAATGAATCTAGATGTTTACATTTATTGAAATTCAGCGTCATATGATGTCCTCCTGTGTATGTTCATTTGTATAAATCCAAAAGCGGGAACCAGTAGCAATGATGACTGTATAGCCCCACTTGAGGGGAACAAACAAGAGAATAGTAGGTGAACGGATACGTTGGATGGTATAACATAGTGGTTCGCAACCTTCCTAATGCCGTGACCCTTTAATAGTTCCTCATGTTGTGGTGGCCCCCCAACCATAAAATCGTTTTTGTTATAACTTCATAACTGTAATTTTGCTACTGTTATGAATCGGGCGACCCCTACGAAAGGGTTGTTCACCCCCCCAAAAGGTGTCACAACCCACAGGTGGATAACTGCTGGTATAAGATATTTTAAAAAAAAAAACCAAAACCCAATAACAATAATATATAATATTATAAGGTGGATAAGGTGGAAGAGGGAGGGGATAAAGGGAAGCTGATATCAGAGTTCAAGAAGAAAGAAAATGTTTTGAAAATGGTGTCAGCAATTGTACAAATTATGCTGGATCTAATTGAGTTATGGAATGTTATACCTGTAAGAGCTACCGCTAAAATGACTTATATATATACATATATAGATGTATATATATATATGATGTCCTCCTGTGAAGAAAACCTCCTTATTTGTCATTCATATCAATTTATTCATCATTAGAGAATTCCGTGGTTAAAGTCAAAGAACTAGGTTGGAGGACAGGCCCCGTGTGGCCATCGGTTCTCGCAGTGGAAGCCAAGCAGCATCCCCTCCCTCTGTGGCAAACGAAACAGACTCTGGCGAAAAGAAACCTACTCTGAGAGCTAACCAACGATGCAAGTCTCTCATCTGTCAGGGGGACAACGTCCGTGCAAGTGGAGGCCTCCACGGTGGTTGCTAGGTGCCGTTGAGTGGGTTGGTTCTAACCCTAACAGCCCACATACAAGAAAGCAGAACCCTGCTGCCCCCACCATCCTCGCGGTGGTTCTTCTGTTGTGCCTGTTGTTGCAGCCGCTGCTCATCGAGGACCTTCCTTGTTCACTGCCCGCTAACGGAGCACGATGTCCTTCTCCAGGGACTGGTCCAAACCAGGAGAGAAAATCTTGCCATTCTCGCTTCCAAGCAGCACTCTGGCTACTGCTTCCAGACAGACTTGTTTGTTCGTCTGGCAGTCCGTGGCACTGTCAGGATTCTTTGCCGTCATCATAATTCAAACGCATCAGATCTTTAGTCTTCCTTGTGCACTAACTCTCACAGGCATGTGAGGCCTCTGAAAACACCACGGCTTGCTCAGGCCCGCCTTCGTCCCTGCTCTTCAACACTGGTCTGGTGCAGCAGATGCGCCCAATGCAAATGTGTTCTTTGATTTCTGAACTGCTGCTTTCAAGAGCATTGGTTATGGAGGGAAGCAAGATGACAACGTCAATCTTTTCTGCATGTATTCTGATGTCATCTATTGGAACACTCAATTGTCATTTTGTCGTACTTGAGTGCCGTGCAAGTTGCTGTGACGTTGCAAGCTATGTCACCAGGATTTCAGTACCAGCAGGATCACCCAAGTGAGCAGGTTTCAGGGGGGCTTCCGGACACAGAGCAGATGACGAAGAAGGAATAGGTTGTCCACTTCAGCGGATTCGCCACTGAGAACGTCATGGATCCGTGTGA
>NW_022103896.1:15001963-15023826 GCF_000313985.2 Echinops telfairi
CGCTCTCCTAGAGGTTCACCAGGAGTTGCAAATGACTTGACAGCAATGGGTCTGGGCTCAGTTGAGGGTATAAGAAAGGTCACCTGGCTGACCTGCTGCCACTAAGCACGATTGTTTCCATGAGGCAGGAAGTGGACCGTCCACGGCCAGCATGGTGGCCTCACAGAGCTCATTTGCTTTGTCTGGGTGGTGTTGGCCAGCTTGAACTCTGGCTTAACAGAGCCCCCAAGACTAAACCGACTGCCACTGAGTCAACCCCAACACGTAGCAACCAATTGCGGCTGTGGGTTTCCGGGGCTGTCAATCTTGATGGAAGCAGACGGTCTCCCCTTTCTGCAGTGGAGCAACTGGTAGATTTAAATTGCTCACCATGCAGCAAGTAGCCCCACACTAACCCACTACACCACCAGGGCTCCTTATCTTACAGGCTCACTACCATCGAATCAAGTTTGACTCACAGCGACCCTGTAGGGCAGGAGAGAACTGCCCCCAGGAGAGTCTGAGACGTAACAGTTTACAGGAGTGTAGAGAGCCTGGTCTTTCTCCTGAGCAGCTAGCAGTTTTAAACTGTAGACCATGCAATGAGAAACTGTGGTAGTTACATAATCTCGTGTCAACTCGAGAGTATTAAGAGTAAAGGGGTGTAGTTAGCCTGTCAATCAGGACACAGCTTGATACGCTCATTTAGAGGTGCGACTGAGATAAATAGCTCACTGGAGGCCAGCCTCCCTCTCTCTCTGCTTCACCTTCCTGATGACAAGCCACGTGGAGCTATGCTGCGACTTGGGAGACTGGCCAGAGATTGACCTGCGAGAGTCCTGGATGCTTCCACCCGACTGGATCCTCAAGACTTTGTATCCGCTGGCCTGTGATTTTGCATCATTGCATGTGCTGCGTGAGTCTGAAGAGAAATTTATGAACTGATAGCGTACTTATGGGCTAATATCAGACGTATGGACTTGATCTGGACTGGGCTGGGATGTTTTCTTAATACATGATTACTCTTTGATATAAAGCTCTTTCTTACACATCTATGAGTGTCTCTAGATTTATTTCTCTAATCAACCCAGTCTAACACAGAAGTTCTGTAACCAATCCACTACACGGTCGGGGCTCCTAGTCTTTACAGACAGAAGAGGTTAAATTAAGCCAGGAGAGGAAAATCCAGCTTCAGAATCAAGAATGTCTGCGAGGCGGGGCTAAGAACTGCAGGCCCAGTGATGCAGCCTCATCTCAGATCCCCCCAAGTCCCTCCCCCCACACCAGACAGCACTACTCTCAACACGGGAAGCAAAGTGTGTTGCAAGGGTACCTTGCCAGCACATGCCCTCCAGGAGCAGAAGCCACTGATAGCAGCCATGGAGTCACATCTGCACAAACTCTGACCCCGCTGCTGCCGAGCTGCATGGCTTCAGGGAAAGGACCTCCCTCAGGGACGATGACAGTCCCTACGCCACAGTTTCTGTCAGGGCCCAGTGCTCATGGGGGAAAGCAGACGAGTGGAAAGCCCACAGTGAGTGTGTAAAGCACCCAGAACCCTGCCCTCGTGGCCATGACAGAGTAGAATGCCCTGCTCGGGCGCCAGCGGCACAGGAAGCACAGCCACAATCAGATGGAAACAAGCAACCCGAAGAGAATCCAACAAGGGGTTCTCAGCCACGGAACCCTACAAATTTCAAAAGATCCTTTGCTTCATGGGCCTCATGATAATTGAGCAAAGAGCTAACGGAAACTTTCCATTCTGACCCTACAACCAGGCATCTCCATCCATCAACCAAACAACCTCTAAGGTCAACCAAGCCCTGGCACCGAGTGAGACGAGAGGGGACACTAGCCGGACAGGGCAGGGCCAGGCTTCCACATCTCCCTAACCATGATGAAAGGGGGCACCAAAATCCAGCTGCGTCTAGAGGATGTCAATAAGCCACAAGACTTCCGGTCATCAAGGCTGGCACACGCTGCTGTTGAAAGCAGAGAAGTAGGTCATCCAATGTCACGCCTGAACATTCAACTCCAGTTAATTGGGGGGAAGGGGGACAAAAAACTCCTAAGGCAATAAGTCTCATTCCCCAGATCAAATAAAGCCGTCCCGCCAACAAATGTAGAAAGCACTCAAAACACGGCAGCCCGCAGAGCTGAACGGCTCCCCCGCCAGCGGCTGGAGGTCATGGGAGCCAGGGCGAGGCGCTCATCCCAAATATATCAGAGCTGAAGAGGGACAGTCCCAGGGGCAGGACATGCCACCAACCGGGGGGAGAGGCAAACGCACAACGGGCCTGTACCCCTCACATGCTCGGAGGCCAGGCTCTCGTTGACCAAGAATGGGATGGGCAGTGACAGGAGGGGGCTGCCCGCCGCTGTCCACTCATGTCTGCCTGGTGCTGGCCCCTGTGTACATGAGGAGCCGGGACCTTTCAGAAGCCAGTCACCACAGCTGTCCCCTGAGGGCAGACACCCGCTTGCCAGAGTGTTTCTCCAGGCCCTCTGGGAGTTAGAGGCACCAGCCTTTCAGCTAGTAGCTGCAGTGCTTAGCCATTTGTGTGCCCAAGGACTCCTGACTGCTCACTGCAGTCTGTTTTGTCGAGACTCAGTCGCTTTCTGACGAGACCCGGCAACCCCCAAAGCCAACAAGAGGTGTGTCCCCTCCACTCGGGCTATGCGAAAGGGAGAGGATTTCCACTCAGGAGGAAGGTGAGGGCCAGCGCAAGGGCAAACCAAATTACTCAAACCGTTTCAGTCACAGGATTGCACACTTCGATGGAATACCTTTTATAACGCACAGACTCAACCTCAATCAAGCTGTTTTGTGATTTTAAAAAATGAATACAAAAGAAAAAAGAAAAACGCTCAGAACTAACTCAGTTACTCACTCACAGTTATTGAATCAATTCTGACTCAGCTCCCAAAGGCCCCACATTTTATTGCCAACAAAACTCATAGTGACCCTATAGGACCAGGCCTAACTAGGGTTCCAAGGCCGTCCTTTTTCTAAACAGGCTGCCCCTTTTCTTTCACAGAATGGGTGCTGGGGTCATGAGCGCCTCTCTGTTCACAGGGAGAGAGCTGCTCTAACCACTGCACTGGCAGCACTCTCTCAATAAAGAATGGGTAAAATATAACAAAATTTAAAATGAAGTCATTCACCCCCTTACAGAAGGGTCAGGGGAAGAGACGAGCCAGTTAGGGTACAGTGTAGCAATGATGAAACATATTACTTTCCTCTAGTTCCTAAATGCTTCCTCCCCCACCCCGCCACTCTCATGATCCCAATTCTACCTTACAAATCTGCCTAGACCAGAGGAGGTACACTGGTACAGATAGGAACTGGAAACACAGGGAATCCAGGGCAGATGATCCCTCAGGACCAGTGGTGAGAGTGGCGATACCGGGAGGGTAAAAGGAGGGTGGGGTGGAAAAGGGGAACCAATTATAGGCATCTACATATAACCTCTTCCCTGGGGGACAGACAACAGAAAAGTGAGTGAAAGGAGATGTTGGACAGTATAAGATATGACAAAATAATAATTTATAAATTATCAAGGGTTCATGAGAGAGTGAGCAGCGGGGAGGGAGGGGAAAAATGAGGAGCTGATATCAAGTACTCAAGTAGAAAGAAAACGTTTTGAGAACGATGATGGCAACAAATGTACAAATATGCTTGACACGATGGATGGATGTATTGTGATAATAATTGTACGAGCCCCCAATAAAATGATTTTTTTAAAGGGGGGGAGAAAAAATATTAAAAATAAAAATAAATAAGTTAAAAAAAATAAATAAAAACGAAGTCATTAAAAAGAGAGCCAGTATTTTCTTTGTGCTTACCACGTGTTAAGTGTTGCTCTGAGGACCATGTAAATTATTGTGGTAGTTATATAATCTGGTGTCAATTTGGGAGGACTACAAGCGAAGGGGTGGAGTCTGACCTGTCAATCAAGATATACATAACCAATGAGGCTCTGTGTGGGCATGGCCTTCTCCTGAGAATTCTGGGAACTCTGGTATTTCCTTCTTCCCCACTTCCTGCTAGTCATCCCTGAGGAAAAAACACATGGACCGACCCCAGTACTGGCAAAGCCACGTAGAGACCCCTGCCAGCTCTGAAATGCTTATAACGCCACTGGATCCAAAGACTTTCGACCCACTGGCCTGTGATCATCAGCACTCAGTGTCATTGCATGTATTTCATGAGTCTGAAGAGGAATGTGTAGATTGGTATCGGACATATTGGCTAATATCGGACTTACGGGCTTGGGCTGGACTGGGCTGGGATGTTTTCTCAATGTTCAATTGCTCTTATATATAAACCTCTTCCTTATACACATATGAGTGTGTTGATGAAGTTGTTGCTCTAACACAGTTATTATCTCATGTCATCCCTATAACGTCTTTGACTGAGGGGCTGTCTGGGCACACAGAGGGTAGGACAGATGCCCAAGGTCACAAAGATAAGAAGTGCTGAGACCGAGCCATAAAGTCCCGCAGCCATGCCAGCCGACCTGAAATCACACACAGCAATCCCTCTGTGTGGCAACGGTGAGCTGGAATAGCGTGACTCTCTTCCTCCCCAGGGCTACCATGGTGACCTCTCGCCAGTTCCGGCCACTTCCCACCACCCTCAGCTTCATGCTGAGGGTGACTGTTCTCCAGCGAGGGACTGGTCTCCCCACAGGCCCCCTGCATGGGACAGCTTCCAAGGATGGCATCCAGGATCCTTGGCACGGACTGATAAAAAAGGCTTGTGCGTCTTACTTCCCAGCTTGAAGGAGGCAGCATGCATTCCGCTTTATACTTCTCGCTGCTGTGTTTGAAGTCATGATTGAGTCAGACTCACAGCCTTGAGTAGACTTTCAAACGTACCCACTTTGGGCATACACTTCAATTCACGGGCTTTTCTCCTGGGCCCGGCTCCTCCCCTTTAGGACTGCTGTCTATCACTGGCGGCTCTCTGGATTTTTCACTCATGTCTGTGCCTGTAGGCATCTCGTGCTGATCCAGTGGGATGCGACCAAGGTCATGCACAGAATGAAGCTGTTCATGTCACTATAGGGTGAGGGGAACATGGTCGGCCATGAATGGTGAGACTTCGTCTTACCTAGTACTTTGGATATGTTGTCAGGGCAGACAAGGCCCTGGAGAAAGACGTCACGTTTGGTCAAGGGGCAGGCCCTCCAGAAGATGATGGATTGTCACCTTGACAGCAACAACGGCTTGGGCAGAGGAACCATTGTGAGGATGGTGGAGGGCAGAGCAGTGGTGCAGAAGGTCGCTGTGAGTCAGAACAGACTGGAGGGCACCTAACAACAGCAGGAACAACATGGAATGTGGGGACCAGGATGAGAGAATAGATGCCCGGAAGGGGTGAATGACTGCCCTGCAGGTGAGCATTGTCTACTTCCAAGGCTAATTCCACCACAGAGTGTTGACGCCAAGCCCACCCAGAAGAAACACGCTCTCAGAAGGACAGAGCTACTTACTCTGAGTCTCCACAAGATCCAAAGCCACGTGAGAGGCGGCATCCATTCCGGAGTTGATACAGGACTGGAAGTTTTTTAAGGAGGAGAGGGCAGATTCTACGCCGCTGAAGGAGATGAAGCCAGTGGAACCTGAGTTTGACCGCCCCGGCATCTTGGAACTTTTATCTATTTTTTTAAGGACAACAAAATAAACATTATGAGTCAGAATAATACTGCATAGGAATTAAAACTACGGTAGACATTCAAATAACTGTATCCAATATCTTCCAGCTCCAGTATTAGTATCCCCTATGGTACAGTGAATGGCTTGATATGGTGCTTCTACCCACAGTCTTTGGAACTCGGAGGGGCTAGAGTGCCACAGACTCTAATATGGGGATAGTCAGTTCTGCCAACCCTCGGGGTATAAAATGAGCCAGCTCAGAAGCACTAACAGTAAGTTTACAGGATATATCACGATGACACATTTACATTTCCTCAACAAAAATTTAAAAAACTGTTTATATTCACCTCATGCCACTTATGTTGACCTTTTATCATTTAACAAGACAAATATATAACCAAATTCATTTTCTCCTAAGCCTTCTAATCTAGAAATTCTCTGTGTGGTATATACCTTTCTCTACAGGTACACATCAATTTGACATGAAGGCAAATTGAGTATTAATCCCAGTAAATCCGTTTCATTCATGAAAGTATTACTTCAGTAATAAATATAAACAGTGAAAAAGTTCTCAGAAAGTAAACACCCAATGTAAAGATAAAAAACGCAGCAGAGACTCACACTGACAGACTCAGGCGACCTTATGATACATCGAACCCAATACTTCAAACGCCGTACAATGCTCAACATTATGAATTTTATCTACATACATAGTATCACATAGTTTCCTTTATAAGTTAATAGTGTATAATTATGCTGTTTTCAAGTAACGTTGTATTTTCAATGGCCTCACAGGCATTCGAAAGCTGGACAAGGAACGAGGAGGAGCAGAGAAGAATGGATGTTTGTGAATTATGGTGTTGGTGAAGAAACCTGAAAATACCAGGGACCACCAGAATGAACAAATCTGTGCTGGAAGAAGTGCAATTGGAAGACTCCTTAGATGATGAGACTTGGTGTTAGTCCAGGTAGACTAGAGAAACAAATCCAGGGAGACTCATATGTGTATAAGAAAGAGCTTATATCAAAGAACAATTGTATATTGAGAAAACATCCCAGCCCAGTCCAGATGAAGCCCCCAAGTCCGATATTAGCCCATATGTCAGATACCAATCCAAAAATTCCTCTTTAGACTCATGCAGCACATGAGTTATGATGAGCAATGATGCCGAATGCAAGATCACTGGCTGGTGGATAGGTCTTGTGGATCCAGTGGCGGTGGAAGCATTTCAACGCTGGCCCGGGTCTCCACATATCTCCTCCAGCTCTCTGAGTGTCTCAACATCAAGAAAGGGAAGGCAGAAAGAGTAAGTCTGAACTCCAGTGAGCTAGGTATCTCCATCATGCCTCCAAATGAGGTCATCAAGCTGCGACCTGATTGACAGGCTAGACTCCATCCCTTTGCTCAAGTTGACAGGAGATTATGTAACTGCTACAGACTTCATCTCACACTTTGGACATGTTATCATCAAGGACCAGTGCCTGAAGATGAACAAATACTTGATAAAGTGGAAGGAAGGTCAGTGAAAAGCAGGAAGATTCTCCATGGACGGATTGGCACAGTGGTTGCGGCAACGGGCTTCAACATAGGAACAACAGACTGACTGACTGACGATGGTCTTCCCATTCTGAGAGTCTGATGGTAAGAAGCACAGTGGCCTTAGAAGCTTCTGTTGAAGATTATTAGATGAAAGAGGAGAATTATTGGATGGAAGAAGCCCAGGACCCCAAATCACTGCAGGGAGGAACTCTGCTCATCAATCAGGGTCTGTGTATAAGAGAAACTTCACGTGTGTAGAGCCCTTTGGATTTGGGGGGCTTGCCTTTTGTAATACCAACTATTATAGGAATGCGTGTGCATGTGCACACACACACACACGCATGCACACACACAATCCTTCAGAGACCACAATGATATGACTCAGATATGACTCCGTTTTTTGGTCAGTCTTGATTCTGGTACAGTACAATCCTCCAAGATCTACAATGGTGTAATCTGAAAAAAAAAATTTCTGTGGTAACAAAAACATTTTGCAATCTGCACTCTACAATATGATGGCTACTGACCACATGTGAAGGAGCCCAGGTAGCATAGTGGGTTACAAATTCAGCTGCTAACCACAAGGTTGGAGGTTCAAACCCCACGGACTCTCCATGGAGGAAGGCCAAGGCTTTCTGCTCCCATAAAGGCTCAGAAACCCACAGGAGCAATTCTACCCCGTCTTCTAGGGTCACTATGAGCCGTAGGCAGTGAATTTGTTTTTTAGTTTGCTCACAGTTGGCTTCTTAGCACTTGCACTGGGGCTAGTGTGACTGAAGAACTAGGTTTTAAACTTTGTCATTTCAATGGATTTAGATGTCAAGTGACCCATGGCAAGCCATGTGGCGACAGTGTGGTTCTAGAGGCCTGGTGACCAAAAGGAACCAGGGTTAAACCTCCGGGACAATGTCACTGCATGAGGGCAAGGCCAAAAGCCCTGCTGTTGGGTTCAAGTTCATACCTGCAGTTTATCCCGAACACAACGTGTCCACACCTGGCTCTCTGGTCAGTGGGTGGCTGAAGACAAACTCAGTCACTGCCTCCTTAGACTGCCTTCCAAAACAGGGCCAAATCAGAAGAGCAGCTTCCCGGGGGATGTGCTGGGCCAGTGAAGTTCTAGGCAGAGTGATCTGCTCAGAAGGTTACAGCGGGGGCAGTCTATTGGAATTTCCCAGGGGTATTTTTGATAGATTTTCTCCAAGGACATGGGATGATGGTGGGTGGTTACTAGGAAGAAATAGGAGGCAAACGGAAAGCTGCATTGGTGAGAACGCCCACATCCAGGGTGGCTAGGGCCGTCCTGCAAGAATATCCCAGCCATCCTACAGCTCTGAACTGGCCCCGTCAGACTTCTTTTTGTTCCCCACCATCAAAGAACACTGAAACATGCTGTGTGTCCCTTCAGGAGGCTCAACTGCTGCACTGATGTGGGGTAAACAGAAGAGGGCAGAAGTCTTTGGTGAAGGGCCAGAGAGATGGAAACTCACCTTGGAAATGTACAGACCTAGAAGGGGGATATGTCGAGAAGCCGCAACTTCACATTTTGATAGTTTTGTTTCATAAAGGTTGCTGTGATTTTTTTGTAGTAATACTTTTTGACTGGCAGTTGTGTAAGTAGGGTGTGTTCGTCTGGGTAGACTACAGAAACAAATCCAGAGATATTCATATGTGTGTATAGGAAAGAGCTTTATACACAAGAGCAAATGAATATTAAGAAAACATCCTAGCCCAGTCCAGATCAAGTCTACAAGTCTGATATTAGCCCATATGTCTGATACCAATCTATAAATTCCTCTTCAGACTCACAGAGCCATACAATAATGCCGAATGCAGGAAGAGCCCGGGCAATGGGTGGAGAGTCTTATGAATCCAGTGATGACAGAAGCATCTTAGCATTGGCAGGGGTCTCCACGTGGCTCCTCCAGCTCCCAGGGCTCTAGTGCAGCTCCATGTGTCTTGTCAGAAGGAATGTCTCACAGGGAGTGAGCTTGTGTTCCACCTCCAGCAAGCTATTTATCTCCTTAGTGCCTCCAAATGAGGTATCAAACCGCGACCTGATTAATAGGTGAAAGTCCACCCCTTCGCTCTTAAGTCTCAAATTGACAACAGATTATGTAGCTACCACAGAAGGGCCTGTCTTCCTGGAACATCAATTGCATGTAAACACAAGAGAGCAGGTCTGTATTCAAATCTGTGTTAGCTGCATGGTGGAAGCAGTACAGACTAGTGGTTCAACGTGCAGCTTCAGGAGCCAGACTGCCAGGGTCCAATGCCTGGTTCCGCTTAAACACCCCGGGCATTGCAGGAAACAAATACAAGACTACAAGGTAGAGAGACAGCAGCCTCACTGGGGCAGGGAACCTGAGCAATGACACCATGCTGTTTAGTGGACTGTCTTTTTGTCTGAAATATCCCAGACTGGGTGACCGAGCAGTGAACAACCCCGACTGAACAATCGACACAGACAAAAAAACATTCCCAAGGAAAAATTGCTCTTTCTAACCAAAGGGCCAAGAAGGGGCAGCCCAGCACGCCAGAAAATGAGGTCAGTGGCACAGTGGTT
Organism: Echinops telfairi; assembly: GCF_000313985.2. NCBI lineage: Eukaryota > Metazoa > Chordata > Mammalia > Afrosoricida > Tenrecidae > Echinops > Echinops telfairi. Next base: position 15,011,707 of record NW_022103896.1, read on the forward strand.
AAAATGCTCATATGCTAACCCTAAGGCTGGCTGTTTGCACCCACCCATCCACTCCATGTGAAAGTGGACAATGAATAAGGAAGACTGTAGAAGAACCAATATATTTGAATTATGATGTTGGTGAAGAAGATTTAGAATATATTCTTGTGGACTGCCCAAAGAACAAACAAATCTGTCTTGGAAGAAGTACGGCCAGAGTGCTCCTTACAGGCAAGGAGGTGGAGACTCTGTCTCATATACTTTGGACATGTTGTCAGGAGAGACCAGTCCCTGGAGAAGATATCATGCTCGGTAAAGTAGAGGGGTAGCGAAAAAGAGGAGGCTCCTGAACAAGATGGACTGACACCGTGGCCACCACAATGGGGTCCAACATAGGAATCATTGTGAGGATGGTGCAGGCCTGGGCCATGTTTCGTTCTGTTCTGCATTGGGTCACTTTGGGTCAGAACTGACTCCATGGCACCCAACAACAACAATGTCTGCGCCCGTCGAAAGTCCTAGTGATCTGTTTCTGTAAAGATGAGAGCCACTAAAACCCCATGGGGTCACTAGAAATAAAAAATTAACTTGGTGGCATCTGGCAACAACAGTGGCAGAAGCCAAAAGTCTTAGGTGACACTTGATCTACTCTAGCCAAACACCACAAGCAAAACACCTACAAACCATCACCCTGCAGCCTCAGTCCCACCAGCAAAGGCTTAGAGTTCCTCCCAGATGGGACTGTAGCAAGTGGCTCCTCCCAGCACAGGTGACATGGGCAGCTCAAATGCCCATCCTGCTTGGCCCTCCTTCATCTTTCCCACTATGTTGGTGGAAACGATGTGAGGAGCCTGCATTGCACTCCATCCCTGCCCTGTGGCCTAGTGGCAGTAACCACCAGCTGCTATGGTGAAGGCCATGGGGAGAGCAGAGGGCACCCTGCCCCCCACCTAGCCAGGGCTGCATCAGGGGAATCAAGGGGGGAGCTTGCATTCCCACCCCTGCACAGCCATGACAAGACCAAGTGAGGAGTTGAACCTTCCAGCAATAACAAGCCAGTGCCTCCCTCCACCCCCACGCCCATCAGCCCAGTATCAGAAGTGGCCTGCCTACATGGAAAACCAACACAAGATCCAAGGTCTGTTAATGTCCCAAATGCTCCAGATTCCATCAAAAATGACTCATGATATTAACAGCTAGTAAAATCTCAACGTGATTGAGAAAAGACAATCCACGGGTGTCAAAACCAAGAAGACAGAGAGGCCAGGACAGCTGATGATGTTTGAGAGCAGCCATCCTGAGAAAACGTGCTGTCACATGCAATTACAAACAGGTTTAGAACAAACTAACACTTAAGAGTCTCTGCAAATAAATATAAGATGTAAAAGCAAAGCAGATGAGCAATGGTAAACTGAAAAGTTGTATAACTATAATGAGTATCTCAGCCGGATGGAGAAGACACACAAGACAACCAATGAAATTGAAGGCAGAACAAGAGAACTTACTAACTCTCAACAAAAGACACAAATAGACTAGAAAGATAAAGCAAAAATAAAGAAAAACATGAACAATGCCTCTGGGGACACATGGGACTTATAAGAAAAGATCTAACATTCAAGTCACTGAAATCCTAGAAGAGGGCAATGTTTTCTGTTCTTTTTTTTAAGAGCTGAAAACGTCTCAAATTTGGCAAAACACATAAACCTAACGTTTCAAGAAAGTTCATGAACCACAAACAGGATCAAAACCCCAAAGTCACACTCGTTACTGTCTAGCCAATGCCAACTCAGGGCGACCCCACGTGTTAAAGAGTAGAACTGCTCCTTTGGGTTTTCTTGACCCCGATTCTTATGACAGCAGGTCGCCAAGCCTTTCTCCCGTGGTATGACTGAGTGATTTCAAATCACCAACCTTTAGGTTAGTAATCAAACACTTAACCTTTTCGCCAATCCAGAAGCTCCACATAGGAGAAGCGCAAAGAGATCCCTATTGAGGTGCATCATATTCAAGCCTCTACAAACTAAAATCGATGACTCTTAACATTGGTGCGGCAGAGACAACTTTCCTCCAGTTGGCCCCAACTCAGAGCTTCCCTATTAAACATCAGAAGGGACCCTTTTTCTATGGCGCAAACCATTCAGATTCCAGATTTCTCATCAGCAACCAGAATGAGCAGCAGTTTTCAGAAGCTGAAAAATAGAACTGTCAAGCCACAATAATACACCCAGCAGAGACCATCCTCAAGAATGAAGGCATTCTCAAGCGAGGGAAAAAAAACGAGAGGCAAGGTGGGGTAAAAAGGGGGAACTGATTACAAGGATCTACATAGAACTCCCTCCCTGGGGGATGGACAACAGAAAAGTGGGTAAAGGGAGACGTTGGGCAGTGTAAGACATGACAAAATAATAATTTATAAATTATCAAGGGTTCATAAGGAAGAGAGGAGGGGGGAGGGAGGGGAAAAATGAGGAGCTGATACCAAGGGCTCAAGTAGAAAGCAAATGTTTTGAGAATGATGATGGCAACAAATGTACAAATGTGCTTGACACAATGGATGGATGTATATTGTGGTAGGTGTTGTATGAGCCCCCAATAAAATGATTTAAAAAACAACAAGGGAATGTCACCAGCTGACCTACCCTACGAGAATAGCTAAAGAAAGCATTCCTAAACGATAAGAAAATGATGAGAGGGGTCTCGAACTGTCGGTAAGGAAGAACAATGAAAGAATTACAATATGGGTAAATACAGTGGTGTTTCCTTCTCGAGCTAAGTGCCCTAAGGTCGTCGTGGCTAATAAAACGATTTTTTCTAAAAAGTCGCCGTGCGAGCTCGCCTGTCATCTTCGCCCATCTTAAAGCCATCGTACTAGAAAAAGAAAACTGACGTGCAGAGTTGTATTGACAGGACTCGTCCCGGGCTTGGAAAGACAGTTCAAACCAGATGCCTTTGGATCAAATGACCGTGACCCCTCCCCGCCAGCCCACCCCACCACATTCAGGGTTCAAGGTTGGAGAGAGAGCGTCTCAGAATAGGAGGCAAACTGAGCGCGAAAAAAGCCAGGATCCAAACCCAAGGTGACACATCTCCGAACAGCGCGGGGCGCCCCGGAGGGAGCCCGCCGCTCGGCCGCCACCTCGCCAAGGCCCGCCCAGCGCCTGCCTTACCTGGATGCCGGACCTGTCTCCGTCCGGCGGCTCCTCGACTTCCCGCCCCGGGACCCCAGCCCTTCCCTTCAGCCCCTGGCACTGGTCGCTGAAGCGGGGAGCGGGACCCGACGTCATCAGCCGTCGCCGGAGCGTGGTCACATGACGCCCCGCCCTGCTCTCCGCCCCTTTGGTCATGTGACATCCAAGGGAGCCCGGGGCGGAAGCCGTGGTCCATCGCCCTGATTAGCGGCGCCTGGGGGCCGCCGGGGACCCTTGGGTGGGAGGAAGGGTGCGTGGCGACGCGGAGCGTGACCGCTGGCGCTGCGCGAGCGCTGCCGGCGCGGCCCAGGTGACAGGTGAGTCGGGCGTGGAACGCGCCCCCTCTGCTTCCACCTTCCCCGCTTCCTTCGGCCGAGGGGCGTCTGCAGCGGCTGGTGGGGTGTGGAGGGAGGGCCCTGGGACCCAGGCCACGGGTGCCGCGGAGAGCTGCAGCCACGCCCTTCGCTTCCACTCTGATGCGAGGAAATGCCACCATCCCTTTGGCGCATCCTAAGGAGGAGACGCTCACCTGCTGGACTCTTCCAAGTTCCCGGGAGCAAGCTGTGCGCGCTCGGTGAGGGCTTTTACAGTCGCCTGGCTCCGGACTTGAATTCTCCTTCCGGACTGGGCTAGGAGTTTAGACAAGTCGTTTGCCTTCTTTCTACCGTAATTTCCTCACCAGGGACGGAGTAAGGAGCCCGGGGGGCGCTATGGGATAAGCCGCAAGGTCTGTGGTGCAATCCCACCGGCCACTCCTCGGGAGAAAGACGAGGCTGTCTGCGCCAGGATGGCCCGTGAGCCCTATGGGGCGTGGCTGTGAGTTAGAATCGTCTTGATGGCAGTGAGTTTGGGTTTGGAGTTTCGTGATTACGAAAAAGTATTTCAGGGGTAGTCTCACAGTTGAAAGAAAAAAAGTGGAAATGCAAGTAACAGAACCAGTCTCTTGATTGCAGGTGTACTGTTTTCCCTCCAAAATAAGTGGCTGGAAAAGGCGGGTGGTGACTGCCTCTCTCCACGATGGGCACGGTGTCTTGGTCCTCAGGGTTCCATCGTCTGTCGGACCAGAGTGAACGGGGCCATGTCAGAACATTTCTGAAAGGGAAATGCCGGTCACCTTTGTCTTGGTCAACAGCCACTGTGTTTTGTTCTTGATAATGGACTCCTGGAAGCAAATGTTTCCTTCTTTATGAGGTTTGGGGTAATGATAAGTCGGCCTGCCTTTGTCTTCTGAGTCAACAGTGGTTTGTCCCAGATTAACTGAATTGCCTTCAGAAACCCTGGTCTGTACTTGGGATAATTGGTGCGAGGGTGCTAAATGTCATTTTAAAAAGCATGCTGTCTTTTGCGAAGGATTACTTTCCGAACTGAAAATTGCAGCTTCATATCACGTTCTTTAAAAAAAGCAAGTCACAACCTCTTTTCTGGGTGAATTATACAGTAACTTAGGACATTGAGTGGGCTCTGCTGCTGTTTTATGCCAGTAGGAATGCAGCGATGAGTTGAATTCAATGGCAAACGAGTTTTGATTTTAGGGGATTAGTAATAACAGCTTATATTGTGAACACTGGACTGTGAATTAGTCTCTTCGTTACAGCGTCTGCCACTGTGTTCACCTCACACTGTTGTTCTTGTTAGCTGTCACGTTTGGGGCACTCGAGTCATACATAATGCACACTGCCAGCTCATAAACAATGGAACAGAACACCGCCCAGTTATATGCTATTCTCATGATTATTTGAGGATCAAATTGTGACCCGTAGGATTTTCATGGGCTGATTTTCAGAGGTAAATAGCCTGACTTTTCTACCCAGACGCTCTACTGAAACTTGTTCCGCCTCAGAGTGGCAGGTAAGCGTGCACTGACAGATGAATATGTAAGGCACATTGGCCAAGATTCAAGCCTCGGTCTATCACATGCAAGGCAAGGATTCTACCACGGAACCCCCACTGCCCCCTTTATGTCACTCTACAGTGATTTAGATGAAGCCAGCTACATTGCAACACCAGCAAAGCCACCTAACTCTGCCATGTAGGGGAGGTGTTGGACATTATTTAGTGATGGTTTTTAGGTTCCATTCTTCTGTGCCAGTTTTTCCATCAACCATAGACTATATACCAAATACTCTGGATAAATAATATTTGTGCAAATTGTGATGACTCCATTGGTTAACACAAGGGACAATTTTACTCATCTTTTATTTTCCCCTTCTCTCATTCCCTATGTCAGTCCATATAAAAAAAACCCATTGCTTTCAAGTGTAACTTAAAGTGGCCCAATTATAAGACAGAGTAGAATTGCTCTAGAGAGTTTCCAAGGCTGTAAGTCTTTACAGAAACAGACAGACCCTTCTTTCTCCCATGAAGTAGCTAGTGGATTCAAACTGCCAACCTTTGGGTTAGCAGACTGCTATAATCACTTTGCTCCCAGAGCTCCCTCACTCCATATCAGTGTAGAAAACTACACAGTAGACAACCTCAAAAGTATCTGAAATTCACCTAGCTAGAGTTCAGTGTGAATTGACAAGCAGACAGAAAAAATTAAAATGATTTAAAATATCATGCCTTTATGTACACTACGTAGTATACTCCCAGGAGAGTTCTAGACACCTTAGTGGCTACACCCACACACACACATACACACACCCTGCTCTCTGTTTCTGTCCTTTGCTTTCCTGGGGCTTCAGCCACCTTGCTGTTCCTGAAACATGTAACACATTCTTACCCCGAGAGCTTTGCATTTACTTGTAATCTCCACCTGGAGTGCCATGCTCCCAGATTATTATGAATTGCTATATAAGAAACTTCCCACAGATTTTAGTGGCTTAAGACCATTGACATTTATGATCTCACACTGTCTGTGTTTAGAAACCGGGTGTCTGACTTGCTTTGGCTGAGTCAAGTTGTGAGCAAGGGCTGTACGCTCACCTGAAGGCGCAACTGGGGTGGTTGTGGGAATCCACTTCCAAGCTCACTCATGGGGATTGTTGATAAGCCTCTGTCCCTGTCACGTGAGCCTCTCCATGGGCTTTCTCATTTTGTTTTTAAGTACAGCGAAGTCCTCTTATTTCAACACTGACTGTTTTGAGTCCGTGTAGTTAAATGTCCACATGTGGAACTGAAAGATGGCATTGACAGGACGATGGCCATGAGCAGAACGCTGTTGCTTCAGTGTCCCTAGTGAGTGGTGTCAGTGAGGTCAGTAGTTATCTTTGGTAGGCAGGCTTCCTGACTAATAATATATGGGCACAGTACGATGATTCCAGTGCCCATGAACTTGCCAGACAATTACCTGTGGAAATTAACAACTAGAGATAAGAAATGCAACAAAGACAATGACGCAATTCACCCTTTCCAAAAAGAATACTTTTTCAAAGGATTGGGGGTACGTTTGGGAGAGGGAAGTGATGTCTTGAAACTTTTTTGCAAAATTTAACCTCTGTAAGGGCATGCTGGATGCTGTGATGTGCAAAAAACCCACTGCCACCCAGTGGATGGCAACTCACAGCAACCCTGCAGAGCAGGGGAGAACTGCCCGTGAGTCTGAGATTGGAACTCCTAACTGCAGCAGAAAGCCCCGTCTTTCTCCCCTGGAGCAGCTGGTGATCTGGAACTGTTGACCTTGAGGTTAGCAGCCGAACGCATAACCACTATGCCACCAGGACTCCTCCGTGATGTCCAAGACATTGTATTATCAAATTCACAATTTGGTGAAACCCTATATTCCCCTGAGAAAAAACAGCTCAGTGGATGAATACATTTCTTACAATTCTAGTCTACATTTGATGTAACGTGGAACTTCTTTTCGTCATCAGTTTTAATTATGTCTTATGGGAAGACGTCCCCCACTGCTGTTGGGTTCTTGACCTCAGGGTGGCATCACTTCGTAGCATTGCTCAGCTAGGAGTTAGCTTTGCGAACAAGGACCCCCTTATACTTGACATAGGAGAAGAACATGTTAAAGGAAGTGCCCTTCCCCCAATTGCATTCTAGTCCTTTCCCAAAGGAAGACTAATGGCACAATTCCCTTCAGAAAAATTCAGTAGATCAAGACAGCGGAGAAGGTGGGCAGTAGAGGCGCATGCAGTCAGAAGCTACAGAAAAGCCCCATTGCCATCACTACCCAAAAAGCAATAGCCAGAGAGTGCAGCATTGTAGTCAATGTAGCATCACAAGAAGGTGACCACTTGTAGGGTCAGTACACAATCCTGAAACTCTGATCCGTAACCATACAACCCAGGGCTTAGTCCCTCAAAGCCACTACCACTGTGTTCTTTATCCAGCTTCTGAGAGTCGGAAATGTGAACATGGCATCGTGCTGAGCTGGGCTTCACTTGCATGAGCAGGGGCCTGACTCAGACAGCTGAGCACCTGAGGCCCTGCTTCGGGTTCCTTTCTTCTCCTCCATGTTGTGTCAGGACACGTGGCCCTTCCTCTTGGGAACACCCGTGATCTCTCCAGCTTAGCGCGCGAGTCTACTTCCATGGCCGCTTAGAGAGCCAGAGTGGGAGCCACCAGGGCCTTTGGGGGTGGAGGCTTGGCACAGAGTGATTACAGCATGACACAGGCCTAGTCCAGGTTCAAGGGCTGGGAACGAAGCCCTACTCCTCTAGGGCTGGAGCAGTGTGAGCACTAAGGGCTGAGGCATCGTGGGCAGCCATTCTGGAAACCAGCTACCACTGGGCTGTAAGGAGATTGCCTCCCTGACCCCTGGAACGAAGAGAAATGATCCCCAAGAGGCTGAGAGAGCAGGCGAGTGGGAGTAGTAGGGTACCAGAAGCAAGTGACCTCCTTCAAGAAGTGTTGAAGCCCCTATGGGCCTTGCGGTCCGTGACGTTGATTCACGGCAGCCCCATCTGCTGCGGAGCTGAACTGCTGCCTGGGGGTTTCAGGCTGTGACCTTTTAGAAGCAGACAGGCCTCTTCTGAAGCACCTCCGGGTGGGCTGGAACTACCAACCTCACAGCTGGAAGTGGAGCACTTAACTCTTTACGCACCACCCCACAAGACTCCTCTTCAGGCCCTGGATATTATTTCACTGTTGTGAGTCTTTCTCACCTCCTCTTGCAACCCACACCCCTCCCTTTGCCATCTGCCTCACCCCAGCGCTCTGCGCCTCCATCTGCAGGTGGAAGCTCAGGAGAGAGAAGGCTTGTGGAGTCAAGACGGCTTACTGAGTTGCCCCTGTGAGGTCAAAGAGCTCAGGGGGCACCGTAGGTTACATGCTGAGTTGCCAACTACGAGGTCAAGAGTTCAAACCTGGCAGCCTTTCCGTGGGAGAAAGATAAGACTCCCTGCTCCAGTGAAGGAGAGTCACTGTGGGTCTGAATGGACATGGCGCAGCGAGCTTAGTGTTGTGCTGTGGAAGGTGATTCGAAGGCGGGGCGGGCGGCTGTGAGATGCTGTAATACCAAGGTCATGACACAGGGCAGGGCTTTTTTGCTTGGATGTTGGTTGGTTCTTTCCCAGAAAAGTCTTTTTCTTCCTTTTTCTACTCAGTTTCTGCCTCCCCTTCTTTTCTCTCTTCCACCCCCATCAGCTCATCGCCCTCTGATGTTTTTCTCCATTCACATTAACAGGTATGAGTTATACATTTTTATCTGTTAAAAGACTACCAGCAATGCTGCTGGAAGCGTCCTTTGGCTTGTGTCGGTAGATATAGCTTGTTATTTCATGGGGCTAGATGCCCAGACATGAGATTACTAGGTCGGGAGCGGGTTTGTTTTTAAATTCAGTACACGTGGGTTCAGTTTCCCAGAAGATTCATACCGGGAGCAGGTGCTGTTGTGTGTCTTAATCATTGCCAGCCTAATGCGAGTAAAGTCCTTGTTGCCATTTGCTTTAATTTGCAGTTCCTTCCTGCTTGGTGAAGGAGCTCTGGTGGCGATGCAGGCTGGGCGTTGGTCTGCTGACCTTAGGGTTGGCAGTTCAAATCTACCAACCACTCTTCTGGAGAAAGAGGAGATTACCCACTCCAGGAAACTGACATAGGGTCACTCTGAGTGGAATCCGACTGCTGGTCAACTAAGGATATTCTCATGCATTTGTCACTTGAACTACTCTTACGCAAACCCCCCTCTTTGCATCTTTTGCCTGTTTTTCTGTTGGGTCATCGGCTCTGCTTTCAGCCTATGCTATTGCTTTGCTTGTTTTAGAAACTCAGTCTACCCTCTGCTTTGCCGATGCATCAAGGTTCTCTGGTATCACCTAACCTGGCTTTAATACTCCTGGGTTGTCTTCTCGAGCCCAGCATTCCTCAGAGATGTCCTTTTATGAAAGATCACCTATTCAAGTGGAACTGTGTCAACTGGAGGCGCTCTACTCTTAAAAGAATCCCTCTCGGAGCAGAAGCCCAAGGAAAAGCTCCATGTTGGCAATGCAGCAGCTGCGACACTTAGTGTCACTCCATCCTGACCCCGCAGTGGAGCACATCACCTCCTCCTCCAGCTTCTTCTCTGGGGCATCCTTCCCACCAGTGTAGCAACGGGCACCGGAGCGGGCAGGTGTCTCTGTGTCCTTCCTTCCCAGGAGTGTTGTTGTTTATATAACTGTCATAGGTAATCATCAGTGCCAAGGAATCAGTTCAGCACAGGGGACACGGAACTGAAGTGTCCTTTTCTTTTCCTTGGCTGCAATCGTCCTCAAGCCCAGCTTGACCTCCAAGTCACCCAGGGAACTAGTTGAAAATGGAGATTCTTAAGACTGGCTCTAACCTACTGAAGCAGAAGCCCGGAGATCCCTTGGGGACCTGGGATGCAGCCAGGCTTAAGAACGACAGCATCAGAATGTAGTTCCTTAGATATCTTTGCATCCGGACAGACAGAGAAACCCGCATCCCCGAGGGCTCAGATCTAGGAAACTGCACTTTGCCTTTAAGAAATTTCAGAAGGCCCGATTTGCCATCTAGACACTATTCAGTCAGTACAGTAAGTGCTTCTAACTTTTGTCCTGCTGTGCTCCAGAATTCAGGGAACAGATTCTATTGGCAGGGCCAGACCATGAAGTTACATTACAGGAGACCGTCGAACCACTCCGTGTTAGCCTTCATAAACCATCTCCACAGCCTTTTGCAGAACTTGGCATGTAGAAGCCTCACCCTGCAATTCCATCTCTAGGAAAGAATGGAGCAAACACCCCAAAGCCATGCACCGGGCGGCTTCTCGCAGCTTTGTCGACTGACCATAATTACTTGCCAAGCTATCAGGCAGAGGGGGAGAGCTTGCGCCATTGAGGCTCCACCAGAGCCACCACACATGCCCCGTGGATCCTCCCCCCAAGCTCAGTGATCAGCAGCATCACACCCTTTCTCAAGGGGAGCAGCTCACCCAGGACTGAAGGGGGAAAAGACATGCATGCCATGTCAGAATTCACCATCGAAAAGAAAATGTAGTGGGCTTGGGAGGTTAAAAAGAAGGATGTTGGCATTGCCTCTGCATATACACACACACTCCCTTTAAAAAGTGATTTTCTTCCTAGCTAAAAGATACAATTTTTGTTGGCATGCAGGTTGTTGAATGGCGCGGCCAGTCTGTCAGCAGACTCGGCTTCATCTCAGGGTCTGCAGGCTCCCGCTCTGAGGCCCCCGGAGCAGTCCTGCCGGCGAGGGCCTGCAGGAGTCGGCCGGCCTCACTATGCTGGACTTCCTTGCCGAGAACAACCTCTGCGGCCAGGCAATCCTGAGGATCGTCTCCTGCGGCAACGCCATCATTGCTGAACTCCTGCGGCTCTCCGAGTTCATCCCCGCTGTCTTCAGGCTGAAAGACCGAGCCGATCAGCAGAAGTATGGGGACATCATATTTGACTTCAGCTACTTTAAGGTAATCCTCCTTGGAGGCGTGTTCCAGACCATCTTCCCCGCCGAAGCCTGCTCCCCTGGGCCCTCCAAGACACTGAGCGATTAGGTACCCATATACTCCAGTATAAGCCGGCCCGAATATCAGCCAAGGCACGTTACTAAGAACGTGCTGGAGAACTCGGCTTATACGCAAGTACATGCGGTAATTGTGGAGAAGGAGCCGAAGGGGAAAGCTTTTGCATCAAATTGAATGTCAGAGACTAACTTGAAAATACAGCCATGCTGCTGAGTGGGGCTCCGGACACAGTAGACTCCACTGTGGGACACCCACCTTCCCACAGCAGCGCCCCCCTTAAATACATGTTCCTCTTGGTTGCCATTCCGATCCACTTCTTTCCGTGGTTTTTTTATTATACATGTCGGCTCCTCTCATTCAAGGGTTGTATAGAAGCCTTTTAAAGCCTAAGAACACATTTTGAAAGACTTCTAGACACAGTTACCCGCAAGTATGCTTTTCTTGATGTTTCCCCTCCATGTGTGTTTCTTCTTCCCAGGGCCCAGAATTCTGGGAAAGCAAACTGGAAGCTAAGCCAGAGCTGCAGGATTTAGATGAAGAATTCCGAGAAAACAACATAGAGATTGTGACCAGATTCTACTTAGCGTTTCAGAGTGTGCATAAGTACATCGTAGACTTAAACAGGTGTGGATGAATTTCTTCCTAGCTGCTTCTGGTCATCCCGCTGACCTAATGGGCTAGCTTGCACTGCTAACTGCAGTAGTTCAAACCCAGCAGATAGATGCTCCGCGGGAGAAAGATGAAGCTTTCTACTCCTGTAAGGGTTTACCGTCCCAGAGACCCACGGGGGCAGTTCTGCTCTGTCCTGCAGGCTCTTTATGGGTCACAGTCGGCTCGATGGCAGTGAGTTTCGTTTTCTGGCTGCTTGTCGTCAGTAGCCGAGAGGTAGCGGGCCTGACTGGGACCTGCATCTCTGAGGACCTGCACAGCTTCTGTCTGCGCCTTCTTCCTGGAGTTCTACTCATCCGATGGATTATAGAGGGTTGGGGGTCATTTCCTCCTCTCGTGGGGCGTCCAGTCATTTGGGTGTACACGAAGTTATCTGGCTTTCTGTCCTAGAGTTTGTCATGTGCTCCTCGAGTCTTA
>NW_022103896.1:15023999-15033396 GCF_000313985.2 Echinops telfairi
AGCCCTCGTTCCTGAGAGATTTGTGAGTCCTACAGCAGGCCTAGGAAACACTCTTCCCTTGGATGAGCCACCAGTACCAGAATTTCCATGAATTCCTGGTCACCATGCCCTGTTCTTCAGCGCATGAAGGACCAGGGCTGAACTAAAGGCCGGAATACCTGGGATTGTGCCTTGTCTTAAAAAAAAAAAACTTCTTTATTTTTCTTCTTTAAAATGGGACTGAATGATTTTTAGCCATTATCAGTGAATGACATGCCTTATGGCTCCATTTCTAGATACCTGGATGACCTCAATGAAGGTGTTTATATTCAGCAAACCTTAGAGACTGTGCTTCTCAATGAAGATGGTAAACAACTCTTGGTAAGTAATTGTGACCATTCGCAGCGATCGGCAGGACCAGGCAGGATCTCAGTCGTTTGTACGTAAAGGTCACTATGAGTCGGAACTGCCTCAACAACACTTAACACCCACAATAGTGACCATTCAAAATAGGAATGCAAGGGTATCAGACTTGGCATTTCTCTTCTTGCTTGCAGTCCCAAGTACATCTAGAGATCTAGTCTGTAAAGAGAAGCAAAATAAACTGCTCATTATCTTCTGGCTGGCAGGCCCATATCTGAGTTCAGGACAGAACAGGCTTTGAACAAACTTACAGGTGAATAAAAGATCAAGTAGCAGTGGTGCGTTTTCTCATGATAAGAACCCTCTCTTCTTTATCTCCTGCATCCTCAGCATCTAGCCAAGTACCTAGCAGAGTGACCACTTAAGAAAAGGCACTGATGAAGTAAATGGCTTTCTGACGAAGAGGTCTCCCTAATAGACAGGTTGCATTTAGGAATCTCGAGCAAAACACCGAAACTAGACCCACTGACAGCTAATCACTCTGAGTTAAAGCTTATTTCCATGAGCTTTTCAAATCCCATTCTGGGCAAAAGGTGAGAGTCCCTTGGGGAAACCCACATTTTCCATGCACAACATCAAGCTTTCAGGAGGAATATTGGCAATTTTTTTGCTTTCTAATGTTAACGATAATCCATGTCTTATGATGTAAATGCCAGTTACTGCCTTATTCTCTTCCTAGTGTGAAGCACTTTACTTATATGGCGTGATGCTGCTGGTCATCGACCAAAAGATGGAAGGAGAAGTCAGAGAGAGAATGCTAGTTTCCTACTACCGATACAGGTACCTTGGTCTAGGACCACACACTCCCCAACCACTGGTCTCCATCAAAGACAGCATCTGCCCATGATTCTTTTATTGGGACCAGCAGCAAGATGATCTGGGACCAAATGTATGGTCATCTCCTTTCCTCTGAACATGTAGGGATTTGGCCATTACTATACAATCTTTATTCTAGCAGGAGCACTGTCAGGTAGATGATGGCTGTTCACCGCAAGGTCAATGGTACAAACCCACCAACTGCCCTGAAAGAGAAAAAGGACGTCATGCTTGGTCAAGTAGAGGGGCGGGGAAAGAGGAGGTCCGTCAGCAAGATGGACTGGCACAGTGACTGTATCCAGGGGCTCAAACTTACAGTTGGGAGGGTGGCACAGGACTGGGCAGTGTTTTGTTCAGTCGTACAAAGGGTCACTGTGTGTCAGCACCTAGCAACAGAATCTGCTCGTGTGGAAATGTGCAGCCTTGGAACCCTGTATAGGTTCCCTGTAGGTCAGAATAGACTCGATGACAGGGACTCTATCGTAATCGCCCATAAGTAATTATGTACCAAAGAGGAAAACAAAGTGCTGTTTGGTTGACCAACTCATAGCAACCTTATAGGACAGACTAGAACATCTCCCTTGGGTTGCCAAGGCTGTAAATCGTTCTGGGAGTACATTTGGGACTGAAGAGGAAAACAAAGTGCCGTTTGGTTGACCAACTCATAGCAACCTCATAGGACAGACTAGAACATCTCCCTTGGGTTGCCAAGGCTGTAAATTGTTCTGGGAGTACATTTGGGAGCCTCATCTTTCTCCCTGGGAATGGCTGGTGGTTTCAAACTGCTGTCCTTGTGGAGCGACCAGCATAGAACCCACGACCCACCAGGGTTCCTTCAGTCTTCTGTAGAGTATAGGATGTTGCTGTATGATGTAAGTTGCTGTATTCACAATAGTCTCTCAATTTAAATAAACAAAAAGGAAATCTGAATGTTCTTTATCTTGAAGATACTGTTTTACATCCCAGGAGGCCTACCTGCAGCTCTCGGCTGCTAACCAATAGGTTGGCCATTCACACCCAGCCAACGCGTGGGAGCAAAACCGGGCCACCTGCTGCATAAAATTTGAGCCAAGGAAACAAGATGGGGCGGCTCTGTGTTGTCACAGAGGGTCACTGTGATTCAGACTGCTTGAGGGCACACCACAGCATCACGAAGGTTATGTTCGTTTGAAGTTTTCTCACATGACGGCTTGGCAGGATAGAGGGCATTTAATGAACAGAAGACCTGTTGTCACTTCAGATTGATGACTTTGAAACGTTATCACTCAGGGTCAGACAGAAGTGAAGTCTCACATAGTTAGAAACAAAAACAAACCCACAAAAGCACACACCCACCATGGTGTGTACGATGTGTCTGCAGAGGCTTCGGGACCTTCAGGAAGGAGGGCTTGGAAAGCAGGAGCCCTCTCCCCCAACTCTTCCACCCAGGACCCAGCATAAGCGGGTCAATCAAATGGGTGCCAACTCACAGTGACCCTGTGTAGTTTTCTGAATTGTAAATCTTTATAGGAGTGGGCAGCCTCACCTTTCGCCCATGGGGTGGCTGATGAATTTGAACCATCAACCTGGTACTTAGCAGCCCAACACTCCTGAGGACCCAGCACACAGGTTTTTCATTTGTTGTGCAAATGAGTCAGAATCTGGATACAAGGTCAAGGTCAGAAATAGCTATGATTCCGAGAAGCATCAGTCAATAAGCAGGAGTTCATTAGGAACTTAGGCTCACGCTATCCTGAACAGAATGACCATTTTCAAGCTTTCAGATGAAGAGAAGAGAGAGGACAAGTGAGGGAGGTCAACAGAGAGGGCCTGGTCTGGCGTCACTGTCCATTCAGCCCCCTGGGTCTTGCTGCCTCGCCTGCACGGGTACTTGGGGAGTGCCCAAAGCGTACATAATGCACTGTGTCAATGGCCTTAGTTTTCAAAGGAAATTTAAGCCGCCCTGCCCATATTTCTCAAAGAACCTGGAAAGAAAAACAAATAATGTGAAGAAGGGAAAGTCCTCTTGTTTGGGTGGGTGTCTTTGGCTTTAAGCTTAGAAAAGCTGCCGTGTCCCTTTTGGAACACGGCTAATGCCCAGGAACGTGGGCATCTATTATTAAAGCGACCTGAGCAATTGCAAGTCAGCATTACAGTAAAGCAGGCCCTTGCGCCCAGCAGGAGGTCCTCTGCCGAGTCTCCTGACCTCTGAGGCTAGTGCATTCCTTCCAGGGCTTGCTATTTTAACCCATCGAAGAAAGCATGGATGTTCGCATTAGACTCTACCGAAACAGCAGCTGGCCAATGAAAACCAGTCAATCCATATCCCAAGGAGCCCTAGTGGCACAGGGTTAAAGCGCCTCACTGCAAACCTAAAGGCCTGTGGTTCGAAACCACCTTCATGGAAGAAAGACACAAGCAGTCAACTTTTATACAGACGTTCAGCCTAGGGAAGCCCCCGGTGGTTCAGCTCTGCCCTGTAAGGTCACTGAATCAGAAGGGATGGTAACATTTTTTTTTTTTTTTCAGAATTATTTTTCAATTTGTGAAATGTCAGTGAGGCAGGTTCACATTTTTTTAACTACTCTTCTGAAAGATGTGTGCTTTCACACATACAGAATATCTCCTTTGACATCAAAACGTGATCCAAGCTCTAATCATTTGGAGTCAAAAACCAACCAGAACCAATGCAAAGCTGGATATGGTTTTTAATTGTCCCACATGGGTGAATAGCCATAAATTTCATTGTGGAAATCTTAGCATGTGTCCATTATGGGATGCCAGCTCACACTGCTGGAGCATGGCAGAGTGGATTACACATAGGAACTGCTAAACCACAAGGTCAGCAGTTTGAGCTCACTAGCTGCTCTGAGGGAGAAAGATGAGGCTCTCTGCTCCCAGAAAGATTTGCAGCCTCTGAACCCACAGGGGCAGCTGTACTCTGCCCTAGAGGGTCAGAATCAACTGGCTGACAGTGAGGTTGGTTGGGGTTTGTGGATGTACCACAGCATTTTCTGATGTATTCCAAAGCAAATCCAGACCCAAGGATTTGGGTAAAGACTTACTTGATTTTTACATAGAACTAATACCCATCTTATATGTTTGCTGCATTAATAGGCTATGAGGGCATATACTTTTTTAGCATAGAGTATGCATTGACCCCATGATCATATCTAAATCTCTTAACGTCAAATGGAAATGGAAATCTCGTGCTCGGCTGTATTGGGGGTTTCTGATTTGTGCCATGTGTTTTGTCTTTTACTTGGTGCCTGCGCCTTAGTGCTGCCCGGTCTGCCGATTCAAATATCGATGACATCTGTAAGCTGCTTCGAAGTACAGGTTATTCCAGCCAGCCAGGAGCCAAAAGACCCCCCAACTACCCCGAGAGCTATTTCCAGAGAGTGCCTATCAACGGTTCCTTCATTAGTATGGTCATCGGCCGCCTCAGATCTGACGATATTTACAACCAGGTGGGGAGTAAACCTGTCACCATCTGACTAGTTTAAGAGTGGTTTCACTTCCCTTCTCACGTCCCCACAGGAGAGGAACAAAGAAAACCCTCTGAGCTCTGTTGGGGGCTGGTTGGGGCAGGGGGGAGCCAGGAGATAGAGGAATGAAAGAGGTTCACTTTGACAGGTAAGAAATCTTAGGGAGCAAATGGGATTTGAAGTTTGCTGGGAAAGAAGATGCACTCCTTTATTTGTTCAAGAAACCGTTCTTGTGTATGTTAGGTGCTGGGGACGCCCTCACGGAAGAAGGCAGGCCCTGGTCCCTGCCGATGAGGAGCTTGTAGCTTAGGCAAGAAAGCAGGCAGCGGCTAACAAGTGACAGGAAATCGGTTCCTCTTAGAGAGGGAAGCACAGGTGCCTCAGAGCGTTCAAAGGAGGAGTAAGATCGCAACTGGTGATGGGGACGCAGGGCAGTGCAGCCTAGGCGATGCATGAGCAGGGATACGAAGCCCCGTAGCTCTCACAAGTGGCTGCCTCTTCAGTATCTAGTGTTCCGTTCACTTACTTTCATGTAGTGAGTGTCCTGTGCAAAGACATCAAAGGAAGTGACCCTTGGACTTCATTGTCTGTGTTGAGGAAGACAAGCATGGGCTCCCCTGGGCTGGAGGGAAGAGAATATCCTGGGGCTGGGGATAAGACAGAAGGCCTTGGGTGGGAATGCCACAACCTGAGGGCTGCTGAGAGCCCGATACTCCTCCCCGATGCTAGATAACCATTGCAGATCCTGTCGACGTTGACACGTCGCCAGCTGCTAACTGGGGTGCCTGGACCCTTTGAACTGCAGGTCTCTGCGTACCCACTGCCCGAGCACCGCAGCACAGCCCTGGCCAACCAAGCCGCCATGCTGTATGTCATCCTCTACTTCGAGCCCTCCATCCTGCACAGCCAGCAGGCCAAGATGAGAGAGATCGTGGATAAGTACTTTCCAGATAATTGGGCAAGTATCACCCGTTGGTCTTTATTCACCGGAATCCTTTTACCCAGAGGTTGTGATGTCATCAATAACGGGGCAGTTTGTGTCGAGGATCTTACAGTCCGTACGATTTTCTCAAGAACCCATTCGTCTCTTCTTTTTTTTTTTTTAACGGTTTCATTGACGTATAATCCATGCCCCATGCAGTTCAATGGTTTGGCTATATTGAAAACCAGGAGTCTCTTTCTAAAGAGGATGTTCACAAGGTAAAGCCACATACCGGATGCACCTTGTTTACCTGCTGAGGTTGCTGTGTACATTGCATAATATGACTTCATCTTTTGCTTCTGGATTCTTCTGTTTTAGCCCTCCAAGCTAGCAGAACCCCTCGAATTTATCCTTGTGTTTCGGGATTTCACTTTTATCATAACTTTAATCCAAAAGGCAGCAGTAGAGTTGCAGTTTGAACCCACCAGCTGCTCCTCTGGAGAATGATGTCAGAGTGTGCTCTGTAAAGATTTACACTCGTGGATCTCCTTAGAGGCAGTTCTGCTCGGTCCTCTGTGGTCCCTGTGAGTGCCAGTCAACTCAGCAGCACTGGATCTGGTTTGGGTTAGCCGTTTGTTATGGCCACAGCCGGTTGGGGTGTGCTTGTAACTGTTAGTGTTTTATTTTAGCTAAAAATATTCTTTGTCACAGGAATAAATAGGACAGCATATTTACTATATATGAAGTGCTTTCTTTACAGCACACTTAATACATATGAAATGCTTTCTTTGCACGTGGAGGGTTTGACCAAGTGTCATGAATAAGAAACAATAGTTTTTGAAGGGCACACGTGTTCTCAGCAGATTTTGTCCCACTTTTTCCCAATGATTGAATCATGCCCCTTATCGGTGATACGGGGCCTGAGAGAGAGTCTTCACTGGCTCAGAGAGAGGAGGACTCTTGTCCACAAATGGATCATACGTTTTTGTCCAACTTCTTTGTTATATTTACATGTCTGAATATAATGAAGAAGGTTTTTTCCCTTAGTTAATACTGTCATCAGAAACATTTTTGCATTAGTGAAGTTCAAAGTCCAGTCTGTAGGGTTAAAGGAACCAGACTTGCTGCTAGTGAGTGGAGGCAACCTGAAGACAGGGAGAACTGCTCCTGTGACTTTCTGAGACTGTGACTCTGTTTTTTTTTTAAATCATTTTATTGGGGGCTCAGACAACTCGTATCACAATCCATACATGCACCCATTGCATCCAGCACATTTGTGCATTTGTTGCCGTGATCATCCTCAAAACATTGTCTTTCTACTAGAGGCCTTGGTATCAGCTCCTCATTCTTTCCCCTCCCTCTCCCACCCTCCTTCCCTCACGAACTCTTGATAATTTATAAATTTTTTTTTCTTGCCTTACACTGTCTAATGTCGCCCTTCACCCACTTTTCTGTTTTCTGTACCCCCTGGGAGGGGGTTATATGTAGATCATTGTGATCGGTTCCCCCTTTCTCTCCCACCTTCCCCTGACCCTCCTGGTATCGCTACTCTTATTATTGGTCGTAAGGGGTTTATCTGTCCTGGATTCCCTGTGTTTCCAGCTCTTATAGGTACAAGTGTACATGCTCTGGTCTAGCTGGATTTGTAAGGTAGAACTGGGATCATGATAGTGGCGGGGAGGAAACATTTAAGAGCTAGAGGAAAGTTGTATGTTTCATCATTACTACACTGCATCCTGACTGGCTCATCTCCTCCCTGCAACCCTTCTGTCCTGTTGCCTACAGATGGGCTTTGGGTCCCCACTCCACACTCCCCCTCATTCACAACGATATGATTTTTTACTGATTCTATCGACACCTCATGATCACACAGGCTGGCTTGCTTCTTCCATGTGAGCTTTGTTGCTTCTCAGCTAGATAGCCGCTTGTTATCGAGACTGACTCTCTATGGGAGTAGAAAGCCCCATCGTCCTCCCTCAGAGCAGCTTGTGGGTTTGAACTGTTGACCTGTGCTTTGCATAAACACTGCACCACCAGGGATCCGGTTTGTGTGATACACACCTGTAACAGAACATCCAGACAGCCTGTAAAGAAAGGAAAAGCTATCTGGGGTCATTTCCCCACAAACTCTTTTGTTTCAAAGTGCTGATGAGGAAGAATGCTCACCAATACAGGGGACGTCCACCATTTCTTAGCATTAAAAAGATCATGGAATTTATTCACAAATGACTTGAATGCCCCTCATCAGTTTGGACACTTCTCTGTGTTCTTTGGAATGGAGTAGATCGGATATTTAACTTGAAGGAATAAGCTCTGCCTTCTGCCATTTTGTGGCCTCCCGGGTCCTTGCCTACAAGTGAGCTGGCATTCTCACAAATACGGAACCAATGTCTCGTTTACTCTTTCAGGTAATTACCATTTACATGGGAATCACAGTAAATCTAGCAGATGCTTGGGAACCGTACAAAGCTGCCAAGACCGCCCTAAACAACACCCTGGACCTTTCCAATGTCAGGGAGCAGGTAGGTGCTGGCAGAGCATGGTCCCATAACAGCCGTTCTCACACAGGTGCCAGGACACAAGCTAAACAGATGTCCCACGGAATGTGGAAGGCATCCTCATAGATGGTCTATGCAGTGCTTAGTGAAAGCGGGAATTTTCTAGACAACTACAGAGTTCTAAATTGTGTGGGGCATGTAAAGTGTCCGGAGGAAGACTGGCCGCCCTACGATGGATCAGGCCACCTAGGGGCCAGCAGCCCTCGTGTGCTGTGCTTGAAGGCCGTATCCTATGGACAAAGCTGATTGCAGGAACATTTGAAATGAGTGTGTTTTTTAATCAGTACGCTGCATGTTGAAGGTGGTAACAGTGCGCACAATACGTCCCCTTGCTGCAATTTAAACCCATCCTCTCCGATACTCAGCAAGACTCAGATCACTCATCTCCACCGGATTTAAAAGGCTAGAGCCTGACTCCTTGCCAAGAACACAAAGCAGAAGGGAGCCGGTTGGTCTGCAGTCGAGAAGTACTCGTAGTGAGTTGAGGAGAAAACACAGTCTTTCATTGTGGAGCGTGTCAGAGATCGCTGAGCCAGGGCGACCCTCCTGCTCACTGGCTGGGTGTTTGAGATCCCGCTGTGCCTAGGACAGTGTTGTGCCCAAACTCTTCCACTTGTTTTAGTCCAATCAGTTGAATTCCATAAATAATGCATGAAATACTTTCCGGATTGGCACGTCTCCTGGAAATGTATTAGAGAAAGTGACCAGACTTCTATACCTACTGGTTTTGATGCAGGAATTTTTCGCTGCTCAAAAGCCTTTCCATGTGGATGTTTTCTCATTGGTGACTTTGTAAGAGGTTTGGTCTGAATCATCTGAAGAGATACCTTGGGAGGGTTTTAAACAAACCTGGTTAGCATTTCAAGTTTACTGTAGCTCTTGCTTTTCAGAATGAATAGAGTCTCAAAAGGCTGATTTGAAAAGTCAGTTTTGAGATACCGACGTGTAGTTCGTAGTTGCGCTTGATGTGTGTGTAAGGAAGTCTCACCCTCTGATTTTCGCTCTGCTCTGCCTGCTACAGTCCGTAACAAAGGAAGCGTGGATGATTGAGCATCTGTCTTTTTGTTTCCTATCCTCCAAGTTGCCAATACAAGGGATTTATGGCGTCACCGAGACCAGTTCTGCGTGTGACATTTAAAGAAAACAGTATGCAGTAGCTAAGGTCAAAGCTCCACCAGTTTTTACTCAGAGCCAGAACTAGGATGTAGTCTCTGAATTCTAAGTCCGGGGGC
>NW_022103896.1:15034553-15043517 GCF_000313985.2 Echinops telfairi
CCAACAGAGCCCCATGTGCCCTTGCTCCCCAAAAAGCCTCTCAGGGCGCACAGCAACTCCACAGCACAGCCTGCTGCGTAGCAAGAAGAGAGCCCTTGGAAGAGAGCCACGTGGGTCTTCTTTCCGGAGCAGTCAACTTTGAGTCAACCTGACCAGCTTTCCCTGGGAAATACATGTCCGTTTTGCTTCCAAGCTCAAGCGGTTTGTGACTCGCAAGTCGTGGATCCGAGGCTGAACGAGAAGCTGGTTCAGGGCTTCCACAATTGCAGTTCCTGAGAAATGCCTGGTGACATTGCCTGAGTTAACTCAGTCCTCCAGAGCTCTTTGTCCCTCTGCCTCAGAGTTGAGTCATTCAGCAGCCTTAGAAAGCCTGTTGCATTTTGGTTTTGATACAAAAAACACCCCTGAGACAGACAGTTCAGATAAAGCTCTAACTCAAAAGAAGAAAAAAAAAATCTGGTCCCTACCAGATTGTTCAATTGCGTCCCGCAGTCACACTGGAGGCTCACCACCCTCCCAGTCAAGATGCTCTGGCACCTGGCACCACACAGGCCCTCCCTCACTGCCATCTGCTCCACTTCCTGTGAGCGGTCAGAATGAAGACAGCAGTTGGACCGCCTCATCCTTTTCTCTCTGTGGAAATGTGTAGAATCTCTCCTCAGACTGCAAACCTCCAGCTTCTTAAACTTGTTTTCTCACAAGTGCTACCTTCCAATGTTCCTCCTCATGTTGCTTATTGGCCTAGATCCCTTTCCAGTTTCCCAATTCCAGGGGCTGGGGGTTTCCACCGTGTTCCAGAGAACTGTTTGCAGTTAGCATTTGTCCAGGCAGAAACGCCAGTTCCGGTGTGAGGCTTCTACTACAGTGACTCTCTACAGTCTTTTGAACCAAACGTCCACAATCCACCCTCTAAAGGAGCCAAACCCTCCCTTTATTTTACCAGGAAGTTGATTGTGGTTGTTCCGAGGACTCAGCCTCTGCCCAACCGTGCCTAAGAGCCGAGCCTGCGTCCTGGGAGCCAGCGGGTTCCCAGGTCTGCACCTGCACCAGAGGCAGCCTCCGCTCCCCAGAGCCTGGCCTGTGGTTGTCAGCCGCATCTGTTTTTCACTCTGGGGCCAGAGAGTTGTCTGACCCGTTTGCACAAGGTCGTAATTGACCGGGAATGAATGATTTGTCCTCTAGCTATGAGTCATAGGTAGACCGGGAATTGCTCACTTAGTTCTGATGATGTTTGGGTTGTGTGTCATATATTTTTTAGCCCACCGCCACCATTGGGACCAGTTTCGCATACTTCCAGAATGCTCAAAGCAGCGTTGCCTATTGAAGACTGACCCCCGCCCCCACTCCCCACCCCCCAAGGTCCCCACAGTTGGAGGGACTGTCCCCTTAGTGCACTGGGTCCCGTTTTTTGGAGGTCTGATCTTAGGGAGATCATGCAGCCTTAGAAACCCTGGAACCACACCCAGTTTTTACGGAGGGGCTAATTGGCCAAACGTTCATTGCCTGTTGGGGAAGATAGAATATTTTTTCTGGTGGTGTCGTGGGTTACGTATCGGGCTGCCCATCCCAAGGTCACTGGTTCAAACCACCAGCAACCCCAAGGGAGAGGAATGAGACCGTCTGCTCCCATCACGATGTGCCACGTTGGAAGCACAAAGGAGCACTTGTACTGTCCTGTGGGCTCACTGGCGAGTGGGAGTCCACTCGATGGGCCCGGGTTTGGTTTAGGTTAGGGTCTTCTGTCCCCGATCTACAAAGGAAGCAAATGAAGATCAGAAGTTTCCGGTTGAATTAGACGCTTATTAAGACAAGGGGACTGCCCTCTGAAAAAAACAACTGCCCTCTCCGGGGATTCAGCAGCCACGAGTTGCTCGGTGTTTTCTTCCTGAGCAGTTCTGCAGGCTGCATGACAAATCTCACACAGCAGTTTGCTCTGGAAACAGGGCCCTCCTCCAGGCTGGCCTGGGTCCCTTCCCAATGGAAGAATGTAGAAGTCGGTGTTTAAAATAGGCTTTACCTTAACTAACGGGAGAGAGACAGGGCTTTCTAATCCTATAAAGAGTCACAGTCCTGAAACCCCTGTCCTATGGAGTCACTGTGAGTCGGCAACAACTGGGGAGTGAGTGAGTGTTTTTCACCCAAACTGAAGTGCCCCAAATACCCCATAACATAAGCTCATCCACCAGAGTCATACACATGCCAATCATCCTGGGATGAGAAAGAGCAGGGAGGGGTGGGTCGGGTCTAGGAAAGCTGCCAAGTAAGCCTGCAGGTGGTGCAGGTGCCTCGCACCTTCTCGTCCACCTCGCCAGCCAGTCTGCGCTATCTGATGGGGCACGTGGGCATGCAGGCCTGCGGCGCTCAGCACAGCCCCAGGGGCCTTCACATGATTCTGCTGTGAGCTTGATGGCTAATTGATCACTGTTTCTGTTGTTCCTTGTTTCGGGTTGGCCTTATGGTTTAGTTTTATCTTTTCCTGGTAAGTAGCCTTGTCTTTTTATTTTTAAAAACATTTTATTAGGGGCTCATACAACTGTTGTCGCAATCCATACACACATCAATTGTGTAAAGCGCATTTGTACATCATTCTCAAAACATTTTCTCTCCACTTAAACCCCCGACATTAGGTCCTCATTTTTCCCCTCAAGTATCCTTGTCTTAACCTACTTTCTTAGCCTGTTGCAGATAAATAACTGCCCCCCCAAACCTAGTCTCGTTAAATAACGTTTCCGTTTTGCTGCACTCATTTCTCTGAACACAGCGTTTCTTTTCTCTGCGAGGGCTCAGCTTGGCAGCTAGCAGCCTGACCTGGCAGTCAAGACAGCTGGTGTGGTGCCCCTGGGTCAGTCCCTGCCTCCCTGTGGCACACTAGCCAGTTGCCTTCGTCCTCTGGGCCTGGGTAGTGGTAGCACTGTGGGGTAGGCATTGGGCTGCCAACCACAGGTGGCCCAGTCAGAGCCACCAGCCGCTCCGCAGGAGAAAGATGGGGCTGTCTGTTCCCGTAAAGATCTATAGCCTCGGAAACCCTGTACAGGGCAGCTGCCAGTTGGAATCCACCTGGTGGCAGGGAGTTTGGTTTGGGGTTTTGGAAAGACAGTCCTGGAAGCACCTGCCGGGCCTTGAGGGCGTTTCAGCGTGCCTTGCCGTGTCTGCAACTGTTACTGGACTGTTTGCTTTTAAAGCCATCCCTGCTCTTGTCACACTGGACACCGGATAGAAGTATAAAGCTGAAAGGCCTTTCCTGACCTCCCTTTGACCTCCACGCCTTCTCCAAACCTTCCCTGGATCCTCAGTGGTCCCCACATTGAACAGATGGGGCTGTTGCCTTCTTGCGCCTTCAATACATGCAAACACATATGTACCTATAGATATCATGCTGGCAGTACATACAGAAGATATCACTAGATATCACACACCCACTAATGCTTACGCAATGTGGACACCTGCCCCGCGGCTTGATTCTCTCACTCAACATCCTACCACATCCAACTGTCATTGACCGTTCAGTCACACTGCAAAGCCTGGGAGACTGTCATGGTTTTTATCCTGTGGTTGGTACACATTTTGCTCATGACTCTGACGTGCTTGCCATGGATGAAACTTGATGTTCAAGAGTTTGGTACAGGTCTGTACTTCTCGGTGACAGTGAACAGAGAGCTCTCTCCTTGCCATTTTCCAGCCTGTGACCCAAACAACAAACGCATCCGTCAAATCAAGGACCAGATTCTAACGGACTCCAGGTACAACCCCAAGATCCTCTTCCAGCTGCTACTGGACACGGCACAGTTTGAGTTTATTCTCAAGGAGGTAACAATATTGAATGTGCGCCAGAGTCTTGGGAGGGGGGGTTGGTTGGGGATCTTGTGTTCGTAAACAGGATTTTAAAAAGACTTAGGAGCTGGGGCTTTGTGGTATAAGCCGGACTCCAGCTGCCGAGGTGCAGTGAGTGAAAGTACAGAAGACTGGGGAGATGGACATTAACGAGTCACTCTAATGAACATGTAAAGGCTAAAGGAAAGGAATGTGGTTTGGGCCCATAAGACAGAGCCCTGACCCAGCCTGGGTCCCTTCCCCGAGAGAAATGGGAGCATCGGGTGGGACCACAGGATGGAGGGATGGAGTGCTCATGGTCACCAATCCCTCTACAATTGAGTCGGTTCCAGCTCACGGCGATCATGTAGGTCAGTGCTGGACTGCCCAAGGGCCTTCCAAAGCTGTCATCTAATTGGAAGCAATTGGCCGCATATTTCCCCCGGAGCACCTGGGAGGTTCAAACCACCAGTCTCTCGGTTAGCAGCCAAGTGCTTAACCGTTGTGCCAACAGGCTCCTTCCCACCCCGCCCACGACTCATTTACTGCCACTTCACATAGTTTCTGGGGCTATAAATTAGACTGCCTCGTCTTTCTCCCATGGAGTGGCTGGTGGGTTTGAACTGCCAACATTCTAATCAGTGACCCATCATGTGGCAGAGCTGCTGAAGGCACAGCCACCAGGTTAATTCCGGCTCATAGGGTTTCCAGTGGACTTAAACCGCCAACCTGTTGGTTAGCAGTCCAGCACTTACCCAGTAGCGCCACTGGGGAGCCTTAGAAATCTACACAAATCTGCACCTATGTATTGGAATCACCTTCGAAATCTGCACCTCCGTATTAGAATCAAGCAAGCAGGCTGCCGAGACTTTGTCGTAAACTGATCTGGCTGGCTCCGACATTAGCCGGGTTTCTCTGACTCGTCCACAGATGTTCAAGCAGATGCTCTCCGAAAAGCAGAGCAAGTGGGAGCGTTACAAGAACGAGGGCTCGGAGCGGATGACCGAGCTGGCCGAGGTCTTTTCTGGAGTGAAGCCGCTAACCAGAGTGGAGAAAAATGGTAATGGGGCAAACGTAGTCACAGACTATTGGGACCGTTAGCAACTGCCATCCTGTGATCCCTCCACCCTTTTCTGCCCGAGCCTGCCCTCTTTTATGTTAGCGTCGCAGGGCCCTTTTAAGTGAAATTCAACTCTGAAGCACACAACAACGAAAGATAAAGATCTGAGGTTCAGTTTTTGCTACTTCTAACTTTATGCCCCTCGGGCCAGCTTGCTGTCTTCTCAAGACTTCAGTTTCTTGACCTTTGAACTAGGCATTCTCATAGTTTAACTGGACCAGTCAGGTTCTCGGCCTACAGTTTGTACATAAGCTATAGAGAATCCTCACTTGCCCTCTAACTGGGCTGTAAAACTGGGTTCGTCGCTGCGTGTTTGAGTGGTGGACAAAGAGGAGCCACAGCTTTCGTGGTTTCTCAGAAGGCTGCATCACCCGTGAATACCAGTAACTTCGGACGTGAGCATGTCCGAATCTTGGGCCCCTGAACCTGTTTGGTTCTCGGTCGCAGATGTATTAATGAAAGCGACCGTGGCTCAGGCACAGGAACCACTGTGAAGATGGCGCAGGACCGTGCGCTGCGTCTTCCTGTTGTGTGTGAGGTCACTGTGGGTCGGAGCCGACCGATGGCACCTAATAGGCATATCCCACTTCCTCCCTCTGTCTCCTGCTGCCCTCCCCCTCCTTTCCTAACTCTTCTGAACTTTCTTGGGTTTTGATTTTGTTGTGGTGGAATAATATTACAGGCACAGCACCTCAGAGATACTGTGGATTCTGTTCCAGGCCACCACAATTCAATAGGTATCTCAGTCAAGCACGTCTCACCTATGTTTTGGGGTACCAGCACACGTAAAAGTTTTGTTTGTCCTATAGTACAACCTGCTAAGTGTGCAGTAAGCACGTGGAGAAGTTGGAAATATCACGAGAATTATCGACATGTGACAGATATGGCGTGACGCATGCTGATGGAGGGCCTGGTGCCAGTAGACTTGCTTCACACAGAATTGCGCCAACTTTTAATTTGCAAAAAAGTAAACCATTATCTGTAACACATTGACAAAGTGAAGTATGTCTGCAGAAGCTAATCGACATTGCCACTTCATCGGGAGTTGTATAAAACTCAGTAGCATTTATCACACTTGGATCATACTGATGGATGAGTAATTTTATTCTCCATGTTCCCCCACCATCAACACTGTCAGTTTCCAAATGTTCTCATCATTCACCTGTAACAGAAGCTCAGCATCTTTAGGGGATCGCTCCCCTTCTCCCCCTTCCCAACTCCCAGGTAACTGCTAATGAACTTGGGACTCTGCATTTGCCTGTTCGGGATATGTTGTATAACTGGGGTCACAATAGTCCTTTGGGTCTGACCGGCTTCCCGCAGTGCGATGTCTCCTTGCCAGCTTGTGCCAGACTGCACAAACGTAGCTCCAGTTCTGCTCGAATGCTTTTGCTCCTGCTCCACTACGGGATTTTCCCAAGTTGTCCCTTCAGATTTTTACATAGATCAGAACCTCTCAAAACAACCCTGAAGAGTGCATTTGAGATTTGCTCTAACACTTAGGGTGTAACCATCAGATTCGTTTTCAGTGAAGTTAACTGTACCAAAACTTGCTTAACAGTGTGCCTCTTTAACATGTAAACAATGAACTTCACTATTTTAAATCACCACAAGCTTGTCATCACTGGATTCCGGCCTGTATCCTATTTTAATCATGTCACTGGCGTATTTGATGCCAAGAAATTAGTCAAAAATACGTTGTGAGGTGGTATGTGCGTGTGGGGAAAAGGCGGCCAGTTTACAGTGGCGTGATGGAGATTGGCATAAGTTTGCAGGTCACCACCGTATTGGGACTCAAAAGCCAAGAACCCCCTGTTCCAGCCTGATGGTAGATGCGTGGGTTTGAATTGACCTTGTTAGGTTTCGGCGTGGTCTCCTGCCATGGAGCCAATTCCAGCTCTTTGGAAAAGAGACGGGGAGGGAACCAAACCCCTGACGTCGCTGATCAGCTGTAGACATGACCTCCTCCTGCCTTGCCCTTTTGGGCGTGCGTTCACAGGCGTGCCGCGTCGGACCCACGCAGCCCTCCCAGGGAAGCCCTCTCGCCCTCTTCCACATCCACAGAAACCGCATGCTGCACAGGAAAGGTCGCAGGACTCACGCCTCCCCTTCCTGCTCCCCTTAGCTCCAGCTGTCCCTCCAGCCAGCCAAAGACACGGACAATTACAGCTAGTTTTCCTTGTGCCTGAGGGTGGCGTGCCCAATAAGGTAAGCACAGGCGGACTTGTGCTTACCTGCTGATCTGTGGTGAACACGTCCACCTCTGAGATCAACTGCTCAGTGGGACTGCCTCTGGTGAACCAAGGACGGGCAGTTCCGTGGCTGACTGAGCCGTCTTCAATGTAATGAAAAATGGGAAACCATTCACCACAGATTCGTTAGTAAGCACAAGGAAGCCCACGCTTACCTTCCTGGCTGAGTGCTCAGCCCCTGTCTGAGATTGTAAGTCTGAAAAGAGACTTCAGCTGTACAGGCAGGCGCTGTGGGGTTGGGTGAGAGACAGACGCCATGCAGACCCAGAAGCCGAATCTTTGGTGTGGGGCAAAGATGCAAAACTGCGCCCTGTGGATTCTAAGTAGACACAAGTAAGCCAGAGCTTACCTTGCTTCTTGGATAATGTGGCACGGCCGTGCCAGTTCTTCAAATGAGTTAAAAATCTTTTTTAATAGAAGAATAATGACCCATTGGTAAGACAAAAACTAAAAGCCGACAGGTGATTGTGAAGATGCCCGGATGGGATTCTCAGCAGCCCAGCACCTCACCCCTCCATCCAAGAAGGAAGCTAACCCGGGCGTCCAGAGTCAGTGAGGCAGCTGAGCCCACCCCCTGGCCTGGAGCCCCGCCCCTCTCTGCTCTGGGCAAAGAGGGCAGATGGCACCTCAGGAAGTCTCCCAGACCTCTCCCCCAGCTCACCGCTCCCACCTGCCCCTCCTGCCCCACCTGTCTCTTCTTGTAGAGAAAGCACCTCTCTCTTTCTGCCTCGCCCACCCGAGTCAGCTCTCCAGAAAGCTCTCCCAGGAAGTGCAGCATTTATTTCCTCCCCACCCCAGCCACCTTGACAGGGATCATTTGTATTGTAGCCTGTGCTTGGGCCTCCTCGTGTCTCCAGAGACTGTGGGCTTGGCGGTCCATGGAGAAGGCGCCCTTTCTTCTCCTGGGTTGCACGCTGCAGGTCTTCACAGGTAGTGGTTTGGAGAACTCCTGAGATTCAACATTAGGCACAAGATTAACATGGATTTATAAACTACAATTCCATGGAAGTACCAGCTTCTCTTACAGGAACTCTCTCCTTGTTTCTGTATCAACAGAAAATCTTCAAGCGTGGTTCAGAGAGATCTCAAAACAAATACTGTCCTTGAACTATGATGATTCTACTGCTGCGGGCCGCAAAACCGTGCAATTGATCCAAGCCTTGGAGGAGGTAAGGAAGCTCTTCGTAAATGACAGTTCATAGTTCATGAGTTATTCTCCCAGCTCCCTACTCCCATAAATATAGTCTAATATTTCATCAGAAGAGAGAAAAATATATGTTAATGCGCACGTTGTAGTATTATATTCCCAACCATTGCCAGAGAGTCAGTGCCAACTCATAGCAACCTCAGAGGGCAGAGGAGACCTGCCTCCCGAGAGTCTCCAGGGCTGTGAATCTTTACGTAAACCGACTGCCGCGTCTTCCTCCTGGGGAGCAGCTGCGGGCTTGAACCTGAGGGTTCCCAGATGAAGGCTGTAACCAGTATGCCCTCAGGGCTGCTGGAATACAGTTACAGGACGGATGGGGAGCCTCCCGGCCACAGGCCTCGTAAGGCCCATGAAATCAGCACCAGCTAACACCACAGAAGCAGTTCCAGCCATCACATGCGGGGAGAGTTCATCAAAAGTTTGGCAAAGACAGCAGGCTGATTGTTTTAAGTGGATAATTTTGCATGGCCCCCAAATGATATAAATATCCAAATGGCCCTTGGTAGAAAAACTGTTTCCCACCCCGATCAACAGGGCCCTGAAATTGGGGAAAGAATTACCAGCATGAAGAGAAT
>NW_022103896.1:15043629-15090356 GCF_000313985.2 Echinops telfairi
GGGGGGGGCGGCGGGCAGTTCCAAAAGTAGGGTAGAAACCTGAGGGAGAGTGTGATCGGGAGAAAAAACAAGAAAACAGGGCTGCATGTACCCACTGTCTCTATGCTTGCCAGAGTATGTGTTCTAAGAGAAGAGCTACCAGTGGCCCACAACAATGACAGCCCTTGTATAATGATCAGACCCTTATTTTCCCCCACCCTGGGGTGGGGGGGTGGCGAGAGATTCTTGTTTGGGTTTTTAATCTCCCCAAATAGGATCATGCCTGAAAGTCATGACCGTGATCCCCCTGAACATCTGCGTGCATGTTTGGTCGGTTTAAAATGGAGAATACCAAGCATCCTCGTCCTGACCATCAATTTTGTTACTTAAAACGCCACCTCTGCTCATGATCTGTGACCCAGTCCACTTGGTCTGGGTGTACATTTTCCCAGAGATGGAAGTGAACTTCTGACAGGCGTTGTCTCGGGCGGATTCCTAGGCCGGTCTCCATTCGTGGCAGCACATATAATACTCCATTGTTCACACACCAGCGATTCCCTGGCCGTCTCTGAACAAGTGCACTTTGTACGGTTGCTCTTTCATGGCTGTTCATTTTCATTTCCCAGTGCAGAGTGCAGCTCTCCACAGCTTTGTAAAACGTGGATGTTTTTCCTCTTTTGCATTAATCAACTATAGCATATGACCCAGACCCCTTGAATTCTTTGAAATGTCAGGGCACTATGGAATCATTGAAGATCCCTAGTGGCACCCTGGGTTAGGCTTGGGGCTGTTAATCGCAAGGCCCAAACCTGCCACTTAGCCCCTCGGTGGAAGAAAGATGAGGTTGTGTGCTCCTGTGAAGATTGGCAGTCTTGAAAACCCTCTGTAGCAGTGGTGCTTAACCTGTAGGTTGCAACCCTTTTGGGAGTCAAACAACCCTTTCCCAGGGGTCGCTCGATTCACAACAGTAACAAAATGACAGTTATGAAGTAGCAACGAAAATGATTTTGTGGTTGGGTGGTGACCACAACATGAGGAACTGTATGAAAGGGTCACGGCATTAGGAAGGTTGAGAACCACTGCTCTCTAGTGTCCCGATGAGTCAGAATTGACTGAGAGCTGTGAGTTTGGTGTTTGGCTTTATGCTAGAATCATTACTCTAAGGAATACATCCAAAGAACTCCATGTATAAATGCCTTTTCCTTGGCTATGATGTAACTTTTGCCTTTCTTCGCAGCTCTGCAAATCTTCAGAATTAGGAAGGTTTCACAATGTGTGTCTATTGATAAAGTGGAAAACGGAAGTACTCACTTTCTTTGGTCATACATGTTCAGGGCAGTAAGTCATGGAGTGTTTGCTAATCACAGAGATGTATACATTGCTTTCTAACCTGGCTCCTCTAGTCCTAACATTGTAATGTGAAATACAGATGTTATCCAACAATCGTAGTTAGTAAGTAGGATGCTTTATTTCAGGAAAGGCTTGTAACCTTGCAAAGGCCATTCTGAACTCAAAAACGCCACATGCTTGTGCACCACAGGTTCAAGAGTTCCACCAGTTGGAATCCAATCTGCAAGTATGTCAATTTCTGGCTGACACCCGAAAATTTCTCCACCAAATGATCAGGACCATTAACATCAAAGAGGAGGTCCTGATCACAATGCAGATCGTAGGGGACCTCTCCTTCGCCTGGCAACTAATCGACAGGTAACTGTGGCCAGGTGATACACCTGCTGTGTAATGTCCAAGTCCGGCCACGGCAGCCTGCCATTTGCCCTGAGTGAAGGCTGCTACGTACAACTTCTCACCTTTATGTCTCCTCACAGTTTTACCTCCATCATGCAAGAGAGCATACGGGTGAACCCAGCCATGGTTACTAAACTCAGAGCTACGTTCCTGAAGGTAAGACGAGAACTGGGCGGTCACCTGCTTGGTTCCCAGGGAAGCGCTGCTCTCATTCACCAGTTCAGCCCAACCCTGCATCCTCTGGGAAACTTGCGTGCATTTTTGAGCGTTCTTATCTACTGAACATTGTGAGCCATTTGTCCAAAAGACGCCAGAAATGTGTGAATTTCACATTAAGAATTGGAGTTTCCATCCCAGAGGGGTAGAAGACACCTGCTGTCGTCTTATCAGCGTGCTGCTCGGGTTCCTTCCAGGGCCGCCTGCTGCTCCCTGCAGCACCCTTTCACAGCAGATCCGGCCCCATTACCAGGTTCTCCTCAAGCCCTTCCTTATGGTTGGTGACTTGGGTCAGTGGGGTCTCCCGATCTCCACCCACACTGGGGAGCTCCACTGCCCCCTACACTTCTCGTCTATGGCAGGCTTTCTCGCTCGAGCTTTGATCTCTCGGGGAGATCTCCCAGGGAGCACTCCAAAGGATCAGGGGGAACATTCTTGACGCCTGCAGCCCAAGGGTTGTTTAAAGGCGACTGAAGGAGGTCAGTGGAGTTCATGCCCATCTTTATTGAGACCATCCTGCTCACTCGGGGCTACGCTGAGGCCAAGGAGCAGTGGTGAACAATACAGCCCTGGGCCCTGCCCTCAAGGTAGCTTCAGGTGGCAACCAATGAACACAGAGCTTATCACTGTCTTAGAATTACCAAGACGGAAATGGACCTTTTTTCACATTTCAGAGTGTCCGCCATCGGCAATGGGCTTGATAGTTGATGACCTACTGTAGTTCAGTTATCTTGTTTGTTGTTGTGTTCACTTGCTTAGTGGTGCAGGAACTCATGGCATATCTTGCACGGGAGTCCATCAACCGAAAAGTCTGGCCACACAGAGGAGTGGTTCTTCTTGCACAGCACGGGACTCTCAGCCTTAAGCCTGCAGCAGAAACACCAGGAGGCCTTGTGTAAACACAGAAGGCCAGGTTCCAGGCCCAGAGTTTCTGACTGCGGTTCTACCCGGCTCCCAACTGCTACTGATACAGCCGTCCTGGGGTCCAGACTTTGCGAACCACCGCCATAGCAGAGAGGGAGAAAGACGGGGCGGGCTTTCTACTCCTGTAAACAATTACGGTCTTGGAAACTCAAAAGGGTACCCTGTACTCTGGGGTGGCTGTGAGTCAACATTGACTGAGATCAGTGAGTGTTTGGAGTTGGCCATAGCAGATGACCATGCTCCGTTTCTTTTTAATGACATCGCTGTCCTCTGATGTGAAGGTAGAGGGCATTCATGATGCTGATGCGATCCAAGAGTCCCTGACCCCTGTTGGACAGGGCCCAAGAGCTTTGTTGTTGATGGCCCCCTGGAAAGGGACGGGGGAGTTTCTCAGCCTCTTAGAAACAGAAATCCTGTGTGTCTTTCAGCTTGCCTCTGCCCTTGACCTGCCCCTTCTTCGCATCAACCAAGCCAACAGCCCCGACCTTCTCAGCGTGTCTCAGTATTACTCTGGTGAACTGGTGTCCTATGTGCGAAAGGTGAGGCACATAGCAAGGCGCTTACGGACTGAGTATCGTTGGATAAATGAAAGATTTGCTGGGGGCCCTGTGAGGATAGTCCTGTGTCCCTGCCCTTATTTTTCACTTGATTGCTGAAATGTGCAGCACCTGCAGGTAAGCTTCCTCTTCCTGCTACTAGGTATGCACAGGTGTGCTTTTCACTTTCAAAGAAGTCCTCGGGCTGCGTGTGAAATGCTGGTAGGACCCAGGCCCAGGTTCTGGATGTGGGACTCGAGGGACAGCCAGTGTGGTGGCTCCATAAAGTCACAGAGCTCTTTGGTGGAAGAGACAGCTCTAGACGGAGCTGAGCCTCGTCACAACCGGATGAGCATTTGCTTGGGAGCGTCAGTCCATGTTTTAATAGACGCTGACCACCACGGAGTCCAGCAGTTCTGGGTTCAAAGTCTACCTGTGTCACCTCCTAAGTGAGTGATCCAAGTTGTGTTAGCATCTCTGGACCACAGTCTTAAAGTCTGGGATGGGGGATGAGGCATTTTCTGGCAGCACCGTGGGTAAGTTCCTAATGTTTGAAGGAACTTGGCCTTGTTCATGGTGGGTGTCATTTGCTGTCCAGCCCACTGGAACTCGTGGTTCCATGACCTTCCATGAGACCACAGGAAGCACTGCCTAGTCCTGAGTCAGCTGAATGATCCCTCCATCCGGGAACCTGACAGCTGTGCGCAGCAGTAGTTCTTAAAACAACAAGGTTTTTAAGTTTCCCCGCATCCCTTCCCGTGGGAAAGTGCTGTTTGTAAATGCTGATACCCTTCATCCTAATCCTCCTCCTGCCTCTGTTTTGAAAGGTTTTGCAGATCATTCCAGAAAGCATGTTTACGTCTCTTCTGAAGATCATAAAGCTTCAGACCCACGATATCATCGAGGTGCCAACCCGCCTGGACAAAGACAAGCTGAGAGATTATGCCCAGCTGGGCTCACGATACGAGGTGCTGTGTCCTCAGCACTTGAGCCTTTTGATCCTTAAAATTAAAACCATGTAATGTCGCAGGGCCAAGGGGGCCTTGAAAGGCCATGCTCTGCCTGGCTCACTCTGTCCTCGTGGTCTCAGGACCAGTGCAGATCCGTTTTCACAGGCTCAGCGTTGACCATTTCAGTCCCACCGTGCCTTGCTCCTCTGGTGTCATTGAGCGACTGGCTCGCTATCCAGTGGAAGTGGAGCTCCACTCCTCACGTTCCTCTTGAGCAGTTTTGATGAATCGACCCTTCTTCTCTTTAGACTAACATCCCTCAACTTTCAACGTTCACGGGGCACAAAGTAATCCATATCCCGTTCACCACTTCCTGTAGCCTGACTTGAAATCCTCCTCCCACCTCAGGGCGGTTCTCCCCACATTCCTCAGCTTTTCTCTCTGTCTGAGCTTAGAATTAAAGCTGGGAAAAGTCAACCCAAGTCAAAGGTGAAGAAGCCATGCCAGTGTCCGTTTCTCTCTGGTACAGGTCCATAAAGTACGTCAAAAACTTAGATGGCCAACCTTGGTGTCTTCCATTTATTCAGACCCGAAAATGTCGCCCCTTGTTACCAATGCCGCGTGCTGTTGCTTGACAAGAGGGTGAGGGACAGGGAAGGGACAGTTACCTTCAGTAGTCTCAGTAGTCATCCTTTGGTAGCTGGATGGGCCCGTCTGTCTGGATGAGAGAGCCTGGAGCCCAAGGAAGAGGAAAGCCTGTCAACGTTTACGGAGCTGATGGCTGTCTGCTCACTGAGGTGCCTGACCTGTTGGAGAGTCGCGTTTCTGTCTGAGACTTGAATGTGCATGCGTCTTGAAGCCCGCCCCGCCTCAGTTCTCCTCTCTCTGACCACTCCAGGGCCCCACCTCAAATGCACTGCCACTCCCAGAAACACTGCCTGGTAGGGTAAACCTCCCTTCCCAAGACTGTAACTCCTGACGGGCACAGGAAGCCTCCTCTTTCTCCCGCAGAAGAGATGATGGTTTCGACCTGCTGACCGTGGAGTCAGCAGCCCAACTCACAACTCACGAAGCCACTAGGGCTCCTGACTCCTGGGCTTGTAAGCAGCTCTTTCCGCTTCCACGAAACAATGGGTCCTTTGCTGGAAGTACTTCCTTATGCCTCTCTTTCTTTGTTAAAGGTCGCCAAGCTCACTCATGCTATTTCCATTTTCACTGAAGGCATTCTGATGATGAAAACCACGCTGGTCGGCATCATCAAGGTAATCCTTCCCACGCTCGTCTGCGCGGCCAAGTCTTGTGGGTGTGGGGTGCTCGCCCGTCATTCTCCACGCCTAAGAGCACGCAGGACAGTCGAACTGCCCTTGAGGTGTCCCTGCCCGGGGTGATTTCTTGACGGGAATCTTTACAAGAGCAGATCATTGGTCTTCTTTCTCCCCTTGAACCTCTGGGTGGGTTCGAACCATCAACCTTGCCGGGAAAAACTAGGCACTTAACCACATGTACCATTATTACAATTTTCTTAAGTTTAAAGATCATCAAAAGCCGATAAAACCTATCAATTATCTCCTTTATGGCTTTTTAAAATAATGGGCTGTTTGTTTTTATTTACAATTGGAAAGTAAAAGAAACACATCTCAGGGAACTCAGGGACACGTGGTAAAACGATTTGCTGGTTCCCAACGTCTCTTAGTGAATCGAGAAGAGCTTTCGCATTCCAGGAAAACGTCATCAGCAAGTGAAGCTTGTCGAGCAGGCGGTAGATGTGCTTGTGTCTTCTTCGTCTTGCCACTGCACACAGCCAGCACGTGAACAACACTGCCAGCAAAGAGCGCTGCTAAAACCGCAGCGTGACCAGCGCTAGCCTTGACTCTCCTCATGTGGACATCCATCTCTTGAGGTGTCACTTGGAGGCGTGACACGCAGCTGAATTCAGCTTTCCTTTCTACCGCCTGCTCCTAGTGATAAGGAAAGGCACTTGCTAGTTTTAATGAAGTGATAAAAACATGGGGCCGTATCAAATTTTCCCTACCGCCCCCAAGCCCCTCGTCTTCAGAACGTTCAATTGGAAAGCTGTCATGAATTCTAGCGAGGTGCCGTGAGGCCTAAAAGAGGGAAGAGGCTGACTAAGGCTGCCCCACGTTGCCCTGGTCAAAGGGAGTAGGAAAGGCATAAAATCCAAACCATTTGGAGGGTCCCTTGTGGCTTCTGGACACCATGTTTGCCCTGGGTTTAAGATGGAGCTGCCCCTAACACCCTTCCTGCTTTCTGGTTCGCACGTAGGTGGATCCGAAGCAGTTGCTGGAAGATGGAATCAGGAAGGAGCTCGTGAAACGCGTTGCCTTTGCCCTGCACAGGGGCTTGATCTTCAACCCGAGAGCCAAGGTACCAAACAACCCAATGGCTCTCCACTCAGCTACCAGAGAGCACAAGGACACCATTTCACCCTTAGGGGCTCTGCCTTTCCTCAAAGGCATGATTTTCAGTACAACCCACTGACGTGCCTTTCATGGTTCGGAACCAAACGGATGTCCGATTCCGAGCCCCTTCGTATAGTTAGAAGGACGTCGTAGCCAGAAGACAGGAATTCCGAATACTGTGATTGTGCTTGACTTGGTGTGTGAATGCGCTAACTGCATGCAGAGCCGACCATCAGTTTGACTGCCCACAATTCAGACACATTTTGTTCCAGTGCCTCCATCGCAGGGCCTCCTCCCTCGTCCTGCCCCCGCTCCGCTCCCTGTCCTAACTCTTGGGACCTTGCCCTGGGTGCCTTTGGGTGGTGGTGATTATTTTACCACACAAGGGAAAGGAAGCTATGATTTGTACCCTTCTATTAAGGAATATGGTCATTTTTCTCAGAAGGAAAAACGCTTAAGCCTGAGATCAATGTGTAGGGTGCTTTATACCTCAATAAATCCAACTGAGACTGTTCTAAACACTGGCAAACTAGATACGGTCATCAGAGAGCATCATGCTCACCAGTTTTCACACACTTCTATGCGGTTTTCGCCCAGGTGAATGAAATAGATGTTGTGCTGAATCTCCTCCCTCCGTTGCTAGGCAGACGAGGAGTAGTTTGTTGCTCTCTGAGCCGCGGCACTGCTCTCGTGTTTGCTGTAGCATTTAAAGTCTAAGGACTGGATTCGTGGATGACAGTCTACCCCAACATAATAGAATGACTTCACCCTCTTGTACAGCCAAGTGAATTGATGCCCAAGCTGAAGGAGCTGGGGGCTACCATGGATGGATTCCATCGTTCTTTCGAATACATCCAGGACTATGTCAACATTTACGGCCTCAAGATCTGGCAGGAAGAAGTGTCTCGCATTATAAATTACAACGTGGAGCAAGAGTGTAATAACTTCTTAAGAACAAAGGTATCGTATCAAAATGATTTTTTTTTTTTTTTTAGTACCTGCCCAATTTGGTTCTTCTCTGACATTTAAAATACAGCCCCCAAACTTCTGGAGCACCATAAAGAACATTTACTGAAGCAGCTTCTTAAAATCAGCATGGTTGGATGGTCACGGTTACCTGGGGAAGTCCCTTCAGAGGAGGGGGCATGTAGAAAGGTGGTCAGGCCCTGGGGAACTTGCTCTCCTAAGGAGAAAGCTGGGACGGTTGCCATGAAGTTCTCCCGGGCTCACAGTGAGCCCTGAGGAGAAAAGAACTGCCCATGGGGTTCCCTGGGCTGCCCGCTCCGCAGAAGCACAGGTCCTGGTTTACGTGCCCATGGAGCGGGGTGATGGCAGCTGGGCTCGGCCGTCACGCTTCGAGCGCCCTTACTCCCTCCTTCAGAAGGGAATTCACATACAAGGGGTACCCCAAAAAAAACCAAAACGGAATTTTTTTTCAAACTTACGTATTTAAATTTTGTTTACAAAACAACCTTATCACCTTCAAAGTACTCTCATGACACTTAATACATTTATCAAATCTGCGATTCCATTCTTGGGAACACTTTTCAAACTCATCTGTTTGGCTGACAGCACCTCCTCGTTTTTTTTCTTCACCTCTTCTACGCCATCAAATCGCTGTCCTTCCACCTCCCACTTACTTCGAGGAAACAAAAAGTAGTTGCACAGAGCGAGTTCAGGTGGGAAAGGTGTGTGGGGCAAGAGAGGGATGCTGCTTTTTGCCCAAAACTGGCACACTGAGATGGCTTTGTGAGCAGGTGCCTTGTGGTGGCAAAACCAGTCCCCCGTCTGATGCCACAAATCAGGACTTTGTTGTCGTACACTGTTATGCAATCTTTTCAGAACCTCTAAATAGAAAGCTTGATTAACAGTCTGACCTGGTAGAACCAACTCCAAATACACTACAAGTCGCCATTTTCTTCTGTTGGGGAAGTTATGGATGTCCAGAACGAGGTTTGTCGTCAATCGGCATTCCACCTTTTTTGAAACAAGAAAACCACTTGCACACTTGAGTTTTTCCCATAGTGCTGTCCTTGTAAGCTGTGTCCAACATCACAAAAGGTTCTGCGGCATTTCTCCTGAGCAGGAAACAAAATTTCACAGACACACCCTGTTCTCTTAAATTGACCAGAAAAAAATGAGGTTTGAGCAAAACTGCTTTTATGCAAAACTTCAGTGACCAGAGAGAGCCTTCCAGGTGACGCCAGTGGGTGCCCTAACTCAGAGTGAGTTGCTTGATGCTCACCTAGTGGGGGAAAATGCATACTACAAAAGCTCTGCTCCACCCAGTGCAATTCCAGGGGTTTTTGGGTACCCCGTTGTATTCATGCAAAATGAAGCCACTGCTTCGAACTGTTATAATCCATGTGATCTTCAGTTCAGAAAGACTCAAGCCTTCTTCAGCGGGGTTTGACAGAGGGAAAAGGCACCAATAGGAAGCGGCACTCTACCTGCACCTTCGAGGGTCCCGGTGATATGGGAGCTGAAGAATAGGGTGGCAGGATCAGAGGCATGCTGGGAAACCAGCAAAGCTTTGTTGGCCAGAATAGGAAACAGCTTCACAAAGGAGAATTGAAGGGGCCAGGTCAACATCAAAATTCCTAAATGCCAAAACCGCGATGTGTGACGTTCATCCGCAGGTTACAAGGAACCGTGTGCAGGTGACGTTTTAGAAAGTAAAGTGTCTCCCAGGTTAAGGGATCTTTGAGACTTTCACATTTCACTGATACACACCGTCTCCGAAGACCAAAAACCACGTGTCCCCGAGTCTCCTCTTCTTCTCACTGCACTGCTTCGCAGATGTTTCTTTTCTTAATAAAGGTTGCATGTGGCCTGCCGGGGGAGGGAGGGGCTGACCATCCCTTTTCTAACCTTTGTTCTGTGAAACCAAAGACCTGTGGGTCTTCGCTCCATATACAATATTGTCTTTGGCAAAGTATGTGGGAAAGAGCTGGCTCCGTTTCATTATCTAAGATGTCCTAAAGAGTTCTGTACTTCCTGGCCTAGATTCAAGACTGGCAAAGTATGTACCAGTCGACTCACATTCCGATACCAAAGTTTACCCCCGTGGACGAGTCCGTCACCTTTATCGGCCGCCTCTGCAGAGAAATCTTGCGGATCACAGACCCAAAGTAAGTGTCTTGGGAATCCCACTGGCCGTGCCCACGTGGACAAGCCTAGTCCGCACACTTGGGTTGTGTAGCCTCAGGTCACACCCTGAATCTCTGCTGCAGGTGAATCCCACCTGTTTTGTTTATTATAACGCTTGCTGTCTTGGAGGCTGCCTGCCTTCCCCAATGTGACTCAGGAACCCCCACCCCCACCCGTATCAAAGCATAGATGGAACCAGAACAAAACATAAAACGGAACCAAATTCTCACCTGGCCCCCGGGCCTCAGCAGTGGACTAAGGTGTTTGATTACAGATTGCTCGGCCACCCCTTGTGTCGCGAGTGCCTTCTGCCAAACGAGTCAACGGATCTCGAGTTTGTCCGCTCATAAAGGTGCTCTGGTGGTGCAGTGGCTAAAGCGCTTGGCTGCTACAGGACAGTTGCTGGTTCAGACCTGCCAGCTGCCCCACGGGAGAAAGGTGTGAGTTTGCTTCCATGAAGACTTGCCCCCTGAGAAACCCACAGGGCAGCATTACTCTGGTCGGTCACTGGGTCAGAATGGACTGAATGGCGCTCCCGACCTTTCGGCGGCGAGGCGCTCCCTGTTTCTTAGCCCAACACACGAGCGCTTTGGATAGGAAGCGTACCACCAGTCAGTCATTGAGCGGTTTCCAGCACAGTGTCTGCGTGGAGTTGCCTTACTCAGGGCAGCAGTCTCCCCAGATGGGCGTGGTTGTTTGAAAGGTGGCAT
Organism: Echinops telfairi; assembly: GCF_000313985.2. Taxonomy (NCBI): domain Eukaryota; kingdom Metazoa; phylum Chordata; class Mammalia; order Afrosoricida; family Tenrecidae; genus Echinops; species Echinops telfairi. The sequence goes on from NW_022103896.1 coordinate 15,054,261, forward strand.
GACTGAGGCACAGTTAAGAAGTGCATCACACACAGCCCTGACTCCAAGCCCCAGCTCTTCCACGCCTGCTGTTCAGGCTCTGACGTACCATGACTCCTGGTTTACATTAGGGCCCCACGAGTTCTGAATGGGAAAAAAAACAAAAACAAACCACAGCCCCCCTTAGGCACATGTGGGATGGGGACCACGTTGGGAAGAAGGAAGTCTGCCTCGGTAAGCCCTTGCTCTCGGCTGAGCCTGGATGAAGCAGTGGGTGCGATGGGGAAGCGCGCAGGCTTACGTTCTGCCTCTGGGTCATTTCCGGGCACATGCTCACCACAGGGAGCAGTTACTAAAATGACTTCTCCCCCCCCACCCCACCCCCAAATGCTATCGCTTCTTTCTCGCTCCAGCTACGGCTGCCTAGTGGAGCTTCTGACTAGCATAGTGAGGATTCCACGTCCCATTCATTACCAGGATGGCAGTGGCCACAGGCTCTGGTTTCTCTCTGGAAATTTACAAAACGGCCACGTGGGCTCTACCACCTTCCAGGTTGACAGCCAAGCCTCACCCTGGCCTGTCAACACGGCTCAAAACCACAGTTCACTTCAGCAGAAGCGTGCCACTCAAACTGCAGATTGGGGTAGGACAGCGCCTTAATTCCACACCTCTCTCGGATGAATGCTGGGCGGCTAATGGATTTTCCATGCGTTTTGTTCTCGTTCTAGAACGACATGTCACATAGACCAGCTAAACACTTGGTATGATCTGAAAACACATCAAGAAGTGACCAGTAGTCGGCTCTTCTCAGAAATCCAGACCACGCTGGGAACCTTTGGTCTGAATGGATTAGACAGGCTTCTGTGCTTCATGATTGTGAAAGAGTTACAGGTGAGCTCCTGACGGTCTGCTACCCTGGAACACAGGAGAGTTGACCTTGCGGGGCAGCTAACGCTCCTTCCATGCTTTCTGATGCTGACAGCAGGCACCTGCTCCAGGGATAAACTGAAAGAGCTGGGGGTCAATGCAGTACTTTGATGGGACATTTGCTTCTGTGGGTTTCCAAAATTAGGAAGGTCCTTTATCTTCAAAACCAAGGACTATTTCTCATAAGAGCCCCACCTTACTGCTTCCCTCCGTCATCCAGTTTATCAGCCCTCGTGGCCTGTGGTGTAGACACAGTCTGTCTAGTGCAACGTTTTCATTATCTGGAGTATTTATTCCTTTTTCTCCAACGGAGTTTAGTTCTCTCATCACGCCTTCTCGTTTTCAGAATTTCCTCAGTATGTTTCAGAAAATTATCCTGAGGGACAGAACTGTTCAAGACACTCTAAAAACCCTCATGAATGCTGTCAGCCCCCTCAAAAGTATTGTAGGTAAGTGTCCTCGCTCCAGCCTTTGGGTGGAGAGAGCAGGGCAGCCTTCCCCAAGTGACCAAAGACAAAAATTGTATTTTCACCTTCCAGCAAATTCAAATAAGATCTATTTTTCTGCCATTGCCAAAACACAGAAGATTTGGACAGCTTATCTCGAGGCTATCATGAAGGTATGATGTGGGGGAGAGGGGAGGGTCAACTTTTGGGGGTGACCATTCACGTTCTCTTTTCTAAATTATTGCTTTCTCCTAAGTTCAGTGCCCAAAGACAGGCTACGCGTCCTTCGTTGGGTTTGAAAACAAAGCCACGAGCCTGCAGCCACAGTTTTATCATCAGTTCTGCATTTGTGTCTGTACCTTCCCACCCGGGGTTGTTCTGAGTGATGGCCCCTGCTCTTCCCTGGCCGATTGCTTGTCTTTCATTCAATGGGCTGTTGGTTTTTGAAATGCCTTTATGCTCAGAGTTCTTCCATAAGTCTGAACAAATGTCTCCCTCCGTTATATTCCACCCTTACGTAACAAGTTCATTTAAGATACTTAATCTCTGCATTTCAAAATTGCACCTGTGCTCAGTCGGGAATAGAATAGGACAACCTGTGCCTTTGGCCTGTCATGCTTGCATAGATGATAGATTGCCAGGTTCTCCACGACATGAATTAATCTTTACATTGGGAACACAACACTCTGTCAATCATTAAGATTGAGTGTGTCAGTCCAGGTAGACAAGAGATAAGAATCTAGGGAGACTCATGTGTATAAGAAAGAAGTGTATATATAAGAGCAGTTGAATATTGAGGAAACAGCCCAGCCCAGTCCAGATAAGTTCTTAAGTCCGGTATTAGCCCATATGTCTTGATACGAATCTATAAAGTCCTCTTCAGAATCATGCAACACATGCAATGACACCGAATGCAGGCAGATCGCAAACCAGTGAGTGGAAAGTCTTGTGGATCCAGTGGTGTAAGCATCTCAGCGTCGACGGGGCCCTTCACGTGGCTTCTCTGGCTCCAGAGGTCTGGCTCCATCAGCTTCTCTCCATGCGTCATCTCCACAGGGATGTGTTACAGGAAGTGAGCCGGCATCCCACCTCCAGTGAGCCATCTCCCTATCTCCTTTTATCTCCTTAGCACCTCCAAATGAGGTCTTCAAGCTACAACAACCTGATTGACAGGTAGACTCCACTCCTTCACTCTTAATCCTCAAAGCGACAACAGATTATGTAACTCCCACCTTGAGCAATGTGGTTAACTTGCTAGGTGGAAGTTCACTTCTGCTGCACTGTGACTGACTCCCTAGGGCCCTTTGGTCTCCTGGATGCCTTTCTATTGGCATCTGATGATCAAGATTGTGCTAACACCTGGTTGACTAGAGAAACAAATTCATAGACACTCATGTGTATAAGAAAGAGCTAAAAAAAAAAAAGCTTTATATCAAAGAGTAATTGTATATTAAGAAAACAGTCTAGTCCAGATCAAGTCCATAAGTTCGATAGTAGCCCATATGTCCGATCCAGTCTACAGATTGCTCTTCAGACTCAGTCAACACACACAATGACACCAAATGCAGAAAGATCACAGGCCAGTGGGTGGAAAGCCTTGTGGATCCAGTGGTGGTGGAAGTCTCTCAGCACTGGTGTGATTCTCCACGTGGCTCCTCCAGCTCCAAGGCTCCGGCACCATTGGCGTAGCTCCATGTGGCTTATCAACAGGAATGTCTCGCAGAGAGAGTGTGTGTGTCCGGCCCCCAGGGAGGAAGAGAGGAGTTTCCAGAATCCTGAGGAGGAAGCCATGCCCACACCGAGGCCTCATTGGCTATGACCTGATTGACAGGCTCAACTCCACCCCTTTGCTCAAGTTGACAGGAGATTATGTAACTGCTACAAAGATGTACAGCTACCTTTGTGCAGCACCCGATATGCCCAAAGCATTGGCCTTTGGTATAAGAGAGCTCAATGAAACATAACAGATTAAAACCTAAGAATGGATTTTCCAGTGGAAAACTTTCATGATGTAAAGTTGGACTTACTGTAAGAATTAAAGTCTGGAATGTCATCATTCCCATTTAAAAAATATTTTAGTGCTAAATGCATGAATAAATAATCCAAAGAGCCTTTGATTCTGCCAGGCCCCTTCTTGTTACATCGGTTTCACCTTCCCATCACCTCATGGGGTTCCGAGTGCCTGTTTGGCCCAGGTTCTAGTTGCCAGAAAACCCTTCAGGACGTGTGAAAAATGGCCTCTGGCAGGACAAGCTGAGTCTAGCTTCCAGAGAGGCTGGGAGGGAGATGGCAATGGTGCTCTGAGAGGCTCAGAAAGCGCCATGGTGCCCGGGGCCTTACAGCCCAGTAGCTTCCCCAGAGGGTTATTCATTTCAGAAAGGTGGTAGTTCAATAGGAGCCAGCGATGGTGCCTGAGCCCATGGCCTTCACTAAAGCTCCCACAGAGCAGTATCTCACGATCCCTGAACCAAGGTTGATCTGGAGCAGGCCTGTCCCTAAGAACTTTCTCCAACAACGAAAATGTTCTTTGCTGTTGAGAACAGTGGCCACCAACCAAAAGGTGGCTGTTGGGCACTTGACATGTGGCTAATGCCACTAGAGGAGGGAATTTTTTATTTTAGTGCATCCTAACAAATTTAAATCTACGTGGCCACTGAAGGAGTGCAGCCAGCGGGCAACGAGAGAGCCTTGTGATGAGCAAAGTCCAACATGCATGTTGAACAGACTTCCTTTCTGTTTCCATGTGTGGATTGGTACTTCCCAGGTACCCTGGACAGAGAATAGCCTAGACATAACGTACCTAGAATCAAGCAAGGAATTCCTGGGGCCAGAGAGTTTTGTGGGACGGTGTAGACTGAAAGCATCTACTATTTTCTTAGCCTTGCCCTATTCTAGTTTTTAAAGAGCACAATTCTTCTATAAATAAAAGCTTTCTTATTGATAGTACTGCTCTTTTATATAATGCTCAAAATTAGTCGAGGCCATTGAGTGGTCTTTGCTGTTGTGTTGAGAATGTCCACAGCCAAAGGCACACCAGTGGAACAGTCCTGACCTGTGGATTCAGTGATGACAGTCTACAGGATATGTGCACCTCTCGCCCTCCTCATCTGAATTGGTCTTCCCCATTAACCTAAACACATTACCCGCTGAGGGTCCTGTCTACATTCAGTACTTTTTCATTGTCTATCTAAATCGGTGCTTCTCAACCTTCCTAATGCCGCCACCCTTTCATACAGTTCCTCATGGTGTGGTGACCCCCCCAACCATACAATTATTTTCGTTGCTAGTTCATCACTGTCATTTTGCTACTTTTATGAATCAGGCGACCCCTGTGAAAGGGTCGTTTGACAACAGCCCCCCTCCCCTCATTAAGGGGGTCTCAACCCACAGGTTGAGAACTGCTGATCTAAATAAAAGCTTTTTTTTTTCCCTTCGAGAAAGCCATTCTCTTGTTTTTAACTTTTATCTCCAACCACAGCTTAGCGGAAATGTGTTTATTTTTGCCATGCGATTCTTGACATCATAAAACAAGCAATTTCAGTATGGATTCCTTGCTCAGAATGGAGTAGAAAAGAGGTTGGCACACACACACTTAAGTGTGTTGTTGACTTTAGGCTTCAAGAGCACTTTGGGGAGCTAGCTGTCTGTCTCCGCTTTGTCTCCCCAGGTAATTATTGTCAGTATCTTCAATATGAATTCACAGTAGTGACTGGGCCTACCATGTTACTATCCCTCAACCAACCAGGCTTGTGCGCCAACAGTTTGGTCACTATTTGTTATTAGGGGCTTTCATTGTCGTCTTAGATGTTTTATTTTTTGTCCAGTCGAAAGCACTTCTCTGAAATAGGCCCTTCCACCTCACCAAAATCTCAGGGGGCTCTAAGCATTTAAAAAAACAAACAAATAGTTAAAGACTCCCAGGTGGAGAGAGTCATTATTGTTATATTTAGGCATTCGTGTTAAATTGTACACATCCTTGTTACAGTTGACACATTCTTGTTAGATTATCATATCATCCAGATTAGTGCCTAATCTACAATCCTGAGATTTACACTCACATTTGGGGACACAAGGCTGAGATGACGTCCGTGGACTTGGGATTGGCCCATAGAGGACAGGTCTTCTCATAGCAGCTACTAAACCTTAAACAACAGCAACAGCAAAGCTTCAAAAAAGACATCTGCATGCACACATAACCCAGTGGGAACGGTCACTTTGGAAGCGCTTAGACTCAGGCCCCTGTGAAGCTGCAGTACAAGAGTCTCTCCAGACTTCTCTTGTGCTTTCCAGAGACGACGATTTTGCTCCTGTGACCCCCAGGGCCAGTCGAGGAAACCCCTAGCTTTTTCTATAGAATTATGTGCTTTTTCTATAGAATAATGTGAGCCTCCTCTTGCAAATGGCCATCTGGGGTATGCCTGGTACTGTCACTGGGAGTGCAGATGTGCACCAGCTAACAGCCACTGTGTGTCCGCAGGTTGGGCAGATGCAGATTCTGAGACAGCAGATTGCAAATGAACTAAACTACTCCTGTCGGTTTGACTCCAAGCATCTGGCAGCTGCTCTGGAGAACCTCAATCAGTGAGTACCAGGGCGCCTGCATCAGTCAGCATAAACTAGCACCCCACTTTCGGCAGCACCGACTCTCAGAAGCTCTTTTAGAACAAGAGACCTCTCCAATTCTCTAGGATTCTTTCCAGTGGAGGAGCAAATTTATCTTTGAAAGTCGGATTGTTCCTCGGTCTCATTTTCTATCTTCTTCTTTTTTATATATTTTATTTTTATCAATTCAGCCAACATACATCGATCAGGTGTAGTACACATCAGATATTGTACTAAGTGCTTACACAGAAAGCAATTATTACCCAAGATCCAAATGGGCTTTCTATAGGACTGAACCTCTCATTACCTAGAAGTGTGTTCATCATCTGGAGCGGTGTGAGCATGCAGGTCCTGTAATACCGGCCTGCACCTCACCAGTAGCTGGCTCTCATTTGAGCCTTCTAGTCAAAGGTAAAGGAACTGCTTACCCACAAGGTTGGAGGTTCAAACCCACCAGCTGGTCCACAGGAGAAAGACGAGGCTATCTGCTCCCAAAAAGATTTACAGTCTAAAACCACTGGACCAGGGTCGCTCTTGAGTTGGAATAGACTCGGTGGCAGTGGGTTGGTTTGGGTTTATTTAAAGTAAACTATCCATGCTTCATGATCACTAACATAGTGCTTTTTGACAAACTAGGTCATGAAAACAGGTCAGTCAAATCTTGAAAACGTAGATAAAGAGCCCTTGGTGGCACAGGGGTGAAACACTTGGCTGCTAGCTGAAAGGTCAATGGTTTGAACCCACCAGCCGCTCCTTAGGAGAAAGCCGATGCAGGCTGCTTCTGTGACGACTGCCACCTTGGAAGCCTGGGCGGGCAGCTCTACTCTGCCCAGTCATGTCTCTGAGTCAGGAGAGACGGCAGGGGGTCAGAAAGATCAAGAAATTTGAGGTCACATTGTCCACGTACAACCCATCACAGACACAGAGGTGGAGAATTAGGAAGACACCATCCTCAATTTACAGAGAAGGTAATCACAGCCCCAAAGATAGCCTCGCTGGCTTGTAAATAATTGCTGACGTTTACTACTGTTTTTTTTGGGGGGGGTACCCTTCCTTTAGGGCTCTCTTAGCAGACATTGAAGCTCACTATCAGGACCCTTCACTGCCTTACCCCAAAGAAGACAACACCCTCTTGTATGAGATCACAGCCTATCTGGAGGCGGCTGGCATCCACAATCCTCTGAGTAAGGTCAGTGACTGGAAGACGTCCATCTGCAGTGGTGGGAGCCTGTGAGCAAGTGCACCAGGCGGTGGACTGGTCACAACTCCAGGGCGTCAGGCCCCAGCTCCCCTATCCTGCCGAGTGTCCTGCCGTCTCAGCTCCATTCCCCAGGTGTGATGTGAGGAGGACCACGCCTGGCCCCTCCCTGGGGACTTGAGACAACCAAGCAATGCATTGGTCACCAAAGTGGGTGAAACGTGAAAGGCACTGGCTGTCTGGGGGTTGATGTTTGAACTTCAGGGACGCGTAGTCTTGATCCTTCGTGCACAAAGCGCTTTCCTCCTTGGCGATACCGATCGATCACAGTCAGAGTAGGGCCTTCAGACTCTCTTCCACATTTCTGATCTCCAAGGCCCTCTGAGAACTGATTGGTCTTCCATACGTTAATGGCAGATCTGATTTGGTGGCGAAACCTGACCATACTGCCAAAGGATAAGGCTGTGTATTTACTCATTCTATTTCTGTACTTTGATGCAGAAAATCTTGATGGCTGTGATTATAGGGTGTCACCCCAGCACCTATGAACCCTAAAATCGATACATTTTCATATTCTGAAGTGTGTGCAGTCTCACAGGTTTCAGATAAAAGAGGATGGTGTTAAGTAACAGCTAATACTTTCTGAGTGCTTTCTTCTGGTGCCAAACCCTGACCACGGATGACCTCAACCTCACAGCAGCTCTGTGAAATAGAAGGGACCGAAGATGTAAACCATGGGTTAGGTGTCAGGCTGCTAGGCACAGGGTTGGCAGTTCAAACCCACTAATCACTCCTCTCGAGAAAGATGAAGCTCTCTGCTTCTGTAAAGATTTACTGTCTTGGAAACCCTAGATAGAGTCACTGTGAGTCAGAATCAACCCATTGTCAGTGAGTGATTTTTGGTATAACTCAGAAGTTAAAAACCTACCTGAAGCCCCACACCAATGAAGGAAGGGGCCAGGCAGCCTGTGTTTCTTCTAACCATTATGCTACCCCTACCACCCACCCCCATTGAATCAAAATGGAGCTGGGAGGGTGGAGATGGCTGTGCGTAGAGACTGGCTGATCTATGACTTGGCCCAGGGGGAAGCAGTCCTCTCTTACCTTCAGCTCCTGGGCTTCTAGTCCTTGCCGTATGCTCTATTCCTTGTCTGTCTCTCTTTCTCTCTTCCTCCCCTCGCCCCCCCCATCAATCCCAGCATCCCTCCTTGAAAGCACTTGATTTTGCTCTCTCTGTATTGCCCAACCCCCTCCCCTCTGCCCTTTATTAATGACATTTGGGGGAAGCATGGGTCCCTCATGGTGCCATGGTGAAAGCACTTGGTTGGTAGTTCAAACCCACCAGCCCCTGCACAAAAGAAAGCCGCAGCAGTCGGCTTTCATACACATCACAGCCTTCAGAATTCCACGGGGCAGGTCCACTGGGCCCTGGAGTGTCGCTGTGAGGCGAAATCCGTGTGATGGCCATGGTTTCGTTCTGGTGTGGTTTTCTGAAATCTCTATGCAAAATTATCCTCTTCCCAGAAAGGTTCATTGTTAGAAGAATTCGCTGTGCTGGCATTTTTATCCTTGGAAGGCAGCAAATGAATGAGAAATCGTCACTGGGCTAAAATGTTGGGAGTTTGAAGAAATGGCATTTGAAGAAATTGCCTGGTTTTCCATTTTTCTCTTCCCAGATCTACATAACAACAAAACGCTTGCCTTATTTTCCAATTGTCAACTTCATATTTCTGATCGCCCAGTTACCAAAACTGCAGTACAACAAAAACCTAGGTACTGTACGGTATTTCTTCTTCATAGTAAGTAACCATAATGCTACATTCTTTCTAACCAAACAGCTCTTTATGTAGAATGCTATGTCAGATTTTTTTTTTTTTTTAGTTACAAAGGTATGTTGCTAAACTATAGGTCTTTGTGCCTCTGAAATTGATGTCCCTTCATGACAACGCATAGGCAGCAGATTCTATATCAACCAAGACGTCACACACACCCAGAATGAGAGACCTGGTGGCCTCTCAGACCAGTTTCACTTGATAAGAAACTGCCAGATCTTACCGCCGCACCAAAGTGCTTGTACTATTATATCCTCCGACCAGCAATATAAGGAGCCCCAGTGGGTCAATCCCACCGACGGCTTTATTGGAGGAAGATGAGGCTGTCTGGTCCCATCAAGATGGACAGCCTTGAACACCCTGTAAAGCAGGTCCATTCGGTGTGACAGGGTGTCTACAAGGAGAAGCAGCTCTGTAGCAATGGGGTTGCTTTGGGGTTTGGCGAGCACTTCTTTACTTGGTGTTGAATTTTGTCCACCCCACCCCCACCCCCCACAGGAATGGTCTGTCGCAAGCCTGCAGACCCTGTCGACTGGCCACCGCTAGTCCTGGGCCTGCTCACTCTGCTAAAGCAGTTTCATTCCCGGTACACGGAACAGTTCCTGGCGCTGCTCGGCCAGTTCGTCCGCTCCACCGTGGAGCAGTGCACAAGGTACGCCGTCTGGCCAGGGACAGGCGCTCTTCTGTGCTGCAGCCTCCTGGACCCCATGCACCAAACCCTCTTACTCTACCTCCTTTGGGGGGAAGAGGCTGGGTACTCTTCTCCATCAAACCAGTCGGGGGGCAGCTCCTCACAAAGTGCCATCGAAGGCCCAGCCTGAGTCACCTTGAAGGATGTGCAGTGGCCCGCCCCACTGTGCCCAAGATGAGTAGCCCCAGGAGGAAGGCTGTCCAGTCCTGTCTGTGCAGGGAGCCCGCCCGAGGGATGAGGGAATGGGCTTGTGTGAAAACCTGGCCCGTGCCTGAGTGCCTGGTGTAGCGAGGCAGAACTAGCACAGAAAGATTCCAGCCTGTGACCCTTCACCCATGCTGATGCTGACTCCTTGCAGGGACCTCCTTTTGTGGTTGTTAGCGTTTCTCTCGCCTCCTGAACTCTGACTGCAGCTTATGAATTGGTTAAAGAAATACCCTCTTTGAAGCAATGCTGGCTTGATGGGAAATGAAAGTGCCCGGAGAAGGGGAGAATTCATGATTCTTCCCATTGCAAGTTAGTAGCTCCTTGTTCCTGAAGGAGAGGAGCCTTGGAAGCACTATGGCTCACCAAAGCTCACCAAAAGGTTGGCAGTTCAAACTTACCACCCGCTCCAAGAGCAAAAGTCGTGGCATTCTGCGTCCGGAGAGTACAGCCTTAGAAACCCTGCAGGGCAGTTCTCCTGTGGCCTAAAAAGCCCATCCGAGTAAGGTTCAAATCGATGGCAGTGGGTAGGTTTGGTGCCTTGAGGTATAAAGGGTTATCTGTTGAGCTGTTAACTGTAAGGTCAGCAGTTCAAATCTACCAGATGCTCCTCAGGAAAATGATGAGGCTTTCTACTCCCATGAAGATTTGCAGTCTGGGAAACCCACAGGGCCAGTTCTACCCACCCTACAGGGTTGCTGTGAGTCACAATTGACGTGATGGCAGTAAGTTTGGTTTTGGAGTTTGAGTGGCACATTGAAAGACAGAGCAGTGGGGACTTCGGGAGTCTCTTGTTGTTAAATGCCATCGAGTGGCCTCTGACCTACAATGACGCTGTGCACAACAGAACAAAACACTGATGCAGCCACCGTGTTCACCCATCTCACGGAGGGCCTTCCTCTTTTCCACTGCCATTCCACTGTTCCAAGCCTGATGGCCTTCTCCAGGGACTGGTCCCTCCTGACAACATGTCCAAAGTATGGCTATGCTGTCTGATAGCTCATAAACCTGTTCAAAACAAAAACCCATCAGGAAAATGACAGAGCACCATGAAAGTCTTTGCTAACTTTGGAAATGGCAATTTGAACATAAAGTGGAAAGTATATAATACCTAAAAGCTTCTGAGATGATGAAACATGCAGATTCCACAGAGACGTCATCGTGGGTTCAGTGCTGGGCTGGTAACCACAACTTCCGCATGCAGTTCAGCTGCTCTGTGGGATCAGGAAGCCCAGGTGGCGTTGCTGAGTAAGCATTGGACTACTCTCCACAACGTTGGTAGTTCAAACCTACCAGCTGCTTCTCGTTCGAGAGGAAGATGAAGCTGTCTGCTTTCATAAAGATTTACAAAAGCCTTGGAAACTCTATAGGGATTCTGAGTCCACATGGACTCAATGGCAGTGGGATTTTTTGTTGTTAATTTTATGTGTTGTTTCTCTCTGCTCCCCTAAAGTCTCAGCAGCACAGGGAGCCGTTCAACTCTGTCCAATCAGGCCGCTCTGAGCCAAGATCAATTTGACAGCAGTCACTTTGGTTTAGGAGAGTTTAGTTCAGGAGCAGAGCCAGGGTTGTGGGCTGAATGGTGCATGGGTAGGAGGGTCCCATAGGGAGAAGGATCAGATGCTGGACTTATCGGACCAATCGCACAAGACGCTGCAGATAGAAAGAGTATAAGTCATGCAAGGAGTTGCTACTCTAATGGGAACCAGGGACACAAACATGGCTTGGTCTAAATCAAGTGTGTCTCTTCTTGGACTTTCTAAGGTGGTCAGTGATTTAGTGTCCCCGCCCCCACCCCACCCCAAACTGAGGAGGTATTCTGTACAGAGCAGTTACCTGATCCAGACTGTTTATTCTTTTACAGCCAGAAGATACCTGAGATGCCTGCTGATGTGGTAGGCGCCCTTCTGTTCCTGGAGGACTATGTTCGATACACGAAACTTCCCAGGAGGGTAAGTGAGCATGACGAACAATGGATGAGGCAGAAAATGACATGAGGGTGGGCAGTGTAATATCTAAGATCCTCCGGTTTCCCTATTGCCAGCAGGCAAGAGTCAGACAGTTCCTCCTGGGGCACTCTGCTTCCATTCTGGGTTCAGGAATTCATTGCATTGGCCACACAGATGAGGGTTTAGAGGGAAGTTAACAGGTTACCACAAGTCAGGGTCAGTAAACAGTAAGGATAGGGTCATTGGCCCACAGCAACCCCTCTCCTCAGCCAGCACCCACGTCTCTCAGGCCCTCAGCCTCTTGGCTATGTGGTTCCTTGGCCTCTGCCTCCATGGACCAGGAAGCCCGCCTCTCACTGTCTCACCATCCCAGAGTCTCCCTCCATGCCACAGCTGCTGGTGCCTCTGGACTTGGCCTCTACCACTTCAGAGATCTGGAACACTCGTCTGATGGTCCTGGGCTCTCTCTGCGTCCAAGATGGCTAGCCTGTCCTCTTAGTTGCACATGCCTATTTGCATAGTCCTACCCCATCACTTGGTGGGAGCTGGAAAGGCAACTTGGGAAAAAGAGCCATATTAAGAAATGTCACTCCATCACCAATGACCAACCTCTCTGTAAAAAGACAGTAGCAGTGACCTGGGACTCGGAAGGAGGGATGTCCCGCTGAGATGCCCTTCTCATCATCACTGTGATAGGTGCTTCCGAAAATAAGTGATTTTCACCACGCTCCCAAAGTAGTTTTTATTTTGAGGGCTCGTAAATAGAAACTTGTGGAAATGTTTCCATTTGTTTTGGATTATACAGCTGAATACAGGAACTCTCGTTCACGTCTGTAGGTCGCTGAAGCACACGTGCCTAATTTCATCTTTGATGAATTCAGAACAGTACTGTGACGTCATGTTTCTGCCGCTGCTTCAAGAAAGGGGTTGTTCGTAAGTCTTTCCACCAGCACGAAAATGAACATGCAGATGGAAAGAAACTCAACTGCTCAAGTACCCTGGCTGCTTCCCCTCTTGCGGGAGACAGTACCATCCTGAGTTGACGCATCATCTCACAGCGCTAGTTAAGATTATTCATTCTGTTTAAATCATATGCAATTTATATCCTGTAGACGCAGAACAGAGTTTTGTACTGCCTCTTATAAATGCTGAATATAATTGATATGCATAAATCCATCTAGTTTTATGTTCAAAAGAACTATTTGTGTAACTTCAAATTTTTAGCAAAATAGTACTGCCGGTACCCAAAATTGTCCTGCTGCTTTCTGCTTATGTTCCAAATACTACATACTTACCCTATAAAAAGGGTTGCTTCCAAGTCGAGATGAATCTGGGGGCGCAGGGGCTACACCACACCATGCTGGCAGGCCCATGTGCTGATCTCACTGGTGGGCCATGTGCAGTGGATAGTTCTTGGAGGCTGAGGCACACCTTCTTTACCAATCGCAGATGCCCGGGGCATTTCCAGCACCCCTTCTGTAGGACTCCCTCACTTTATCTGCACCTTCCTTTCTCCCATCCTTCCCCAGCAGACTGTAGCCCCTGAACCCTGCCCCAGTTCCCCAAACTATATTGCTAACCCTAAGCTGATGTTTTTTTCTAACAATTTAGCCAAAAAACTTTTATTGCTTCTAAAATCCTACATCACTTGTACCTGAAAATGATTCTGTAAAAGGAGCTGATCTGTGGCAATTTGGACATCAAATTGGCTGAGCGAGAGAAAAGTTTTGGGGTTTTCTTCACCATTCTCGGAAGCGATGTTTGAAAATAATAGTAATCCACAGCAGGAAACACAAAGTACATCTGAGGTCACTATGCATTTTATTTTCATGTCCCACAATGCCTTATTCCATATGGTGAATGCAAAAGAAAAACCGCATTCCTCTGCAGTAACACTCATTTATGGTGACAATCATTTCTTTGAAATATCTAACTTGTCTGACCCTTCATTTAAGTTGCAAATTAAAGGATATATTTACACATGTATATACAAGTAACTTGAAAAACAAATTAGCCCTAATCATGGTATCCAAGAATTGACGCTTTCAAAGTAGTGCAGAAGCGCTGCTTCCACACCTGCTCAGGACCCGGCCAGTTCCAGGTACTCATTCACAGACGGCTCTCCTTTCAGCTCAGTGAACCAAGTATTTCATTTCGGAGTAAATCAAAGGAAGTATCACAGAACACGCTTTGTACAAAACAGCACCACCACTCAAAAAGGCCCGGGGTTTTGTGATCCAGGGTTCTGATTTAAAGCAAAAATACATGGCATAGGCAGCGACGGCAAAGAAGTGTCCGATAAGAACTAGAGGATTCGGAGACAAGCTGTGGGAAAAAAGAACAAGTTAAAACGTGCTCATGAAGAGGTACCAGTTTTGAATTATCTAATACAGGCGTCCTCAAACTACAGCCACATGCAGCCCACCGAGGACATTTATCCAACCCGCCGGGTGTTTTTGCCCCGTTTGTTTTTTCACTTCAAAATAAGATATGTGCAGTGTGGATAGGAATTTATTCAGGTTTTTTTTAAAGTATAGTCCAGCCCTCCAATGGGTCTGAAGGACAGTGAGCTGGCCCCCGGTTTAAAAAGTTTGCGGACCCTGCTCTAATATAAACAGCAGGAAGTGCCCAGATGATGGAAACTGTTAGCATGCTCGCCATTAGGTGCTGGAGGCTCCTGTTCACCCAGTGCTGCATCAGAAAGGGTTGGCCTTCCACTTCCAATAGCAGCTGTGGGAAAGGCGGGGGCCAGTACTGCTCAGCCCATGGAGTGTCTGCAGGAGCAGAAGCAACGTGAGGGCAACTGGTTTGGTGTTTTGGAATTTTGATATCAGTTACCAGTTAAGTGTCAACTGTAGTGCTAACACAAACTCTAGCTGGAGCAGGGACTTTATAAGATGGTGTCTGTCTGCCCAGCAAGCTTGAAGCGGAGACCTTTTAATTTATTTTTTCTCTATCTTTTTAACCAGACATGAGTTAGGCCTCTCTCCTTTCAGAGCAGTCAGCGAGTCGGCCTCTTACTGTAGTCGACACCAATCTGGGAGTTTGAGCTGGTTTCTTCCACTAATTTTGAGATCTTGGAAGCACTTGACGGCTTGTGGCCTGTGGGCGTCGCACTGATCCCGACTCATAGCCACCCTATTGGACAAGGCAGAACTGCCCCTGCACATTTCCAAGAGCTATTAATTTTTTACAGGGGTTTGAAGTCAGCTCTCTCCCACAGAGCAGCTGATGTTTCTGACCATTGACCTTGTGGTTAGCAGCCCAACTGGTAGCCCACAATGCCACCAGGGCTCATCTGGGCAGTGTCTAGGGTTCTCAAAAGTTAACACTACATTCCGGTTTCTCATAAATGAGGGGAAAATAGCAAGTTCATTTAGGAGGTTGTTAGAGAAATAGCTACACCTATGTCTGTACCATCAGAACGACTACTGAGTCCCTGCACTTTATTCAAGTTGACTTTAATACAAATTCTCAGTTGTCCATGGCTCCCTCCCACAAAGCAGTCCACGCCGTTTCCAGCAGGAAAGCACACAACTGGAAGTTGCCTTATTCACAGGGGCAGTTCTGTTCTAGCCTATGCAGTCACATGAGTCCAAATCGACTTGATAGTAATGAGGTGTATGTTTGTTTCTAAGGGATACCTGGGGAATGATGCTAATGAACAATAAAATAAGCATGTGTTGGAGGAAGTGAGATAGACAGCCAATCCCACTGATCTGTCCTAAGAAAACCTGAACAGTCATCGCCATGCCATCCAAACAACTTACACAGAAAGTAGCCCAACGGGACCGGCCACACACTCTCCACCAAGTTTGAAATAAAGGAAACAGGCTTTTCTGAGTTGATGCAGAGAATCTAAAATAAAATGTAAAAATTACTCTCAACCGGAATAGCCACACATTTAAGTTAGGGCAGTAATGAATGGTATGTCTGGGGGGAAAATCATGAAATTGTAACAAATATCAAATCTTATACTTTTTTTTTTTTTTTAAAGAACCCAGCCCTGGAATTTCAACCCAGGAAAGCTTTCTTTTAAATTCTAAATAGCAGTATAAATATGAATATACATGTTTCAATATAATGGTTGTCAGCTTTGCATTTCACTTGTAAGAGCTCTTGGTAGGCATAGAAGAACACAAAGCTTAGTTTTTCTTGTTACTTGCTCAACCAGTCATTTTACCTTTCATGGCAATCCACGAGATCAACAAGTCAGTTCCAATGAGGTATTTTTCTTTCAGCAGGAGGGGGCGCTAACAAAGGCAGCAGAAGGGACTAAGGCTGCGCACCAGCTTTAAGCAAATGATAAGCCTGAGCCACTGGGGCCTTGGTGAGGTTACATAAAAGGGCTGGTAACAAATGCACACAAGTAATGGGATCTGAATTCTATTATTCTTGCAAACAGTTTCATTAGCCTACAACACACTGCTCTGTGAGCTGCTGTGCGAAGAGCAGGCACAGCTACCCTTGTCTCTGTCGCTAACACTTGCTGTGAAGTCCTGTTTACTATCACACCTCCCTCCAAAAGGGACACCTCCGAAACCTCCTGCTGAGTAGACTGGACCTTTCCCAGGGAGCAGAAACTCCACTTGCTTTAAGGGCTCCATCAGCTGATGAAAACAGTACTTGTGTCCAAATGATTGTGCAGAAGACCCTCCCTCATAATCCTGTGTGTGGTATGCATGATCTGGTGTGGTCCAGAGGAATGAAAAACCATGTGTGCATCCCACATTATTGCAGTCTTACTGCAAATGTTCTCAAAGGGAAGACAACAGGCTTTCCAGACAACGTGGTGAATATGTGACGAGACGCTCAAAATCTCGTTCAACACTGTAGTTAAAAAGGTCTGCTAACTTGGGAGTCAGCAAACTTGGGCAGGATCTCTAGTCTTAAGATCCCTTGCTATGTGAAAAATCTGAAATTTAGCAGTATTTATCCAAAGTATTTACACTTACCATCTGTGGCAGAAAATAATTCATAAAGAGCCTGAGCAAGAACATTCACAACAAAGGAGTGAGTCTTTTTTCTTGCCCAATAGAATGATTTCTTGGCCTAAAAAAGAAAAAAGGATCATGTATAATAGGGGGTGGGGGACAGTTCTGATGTGGATAATCCCTTCAAGCCAATCCTTATCTGGAGGGCTTTCTACAAGTAACACTGTAAATATTTATATTTTCATGCATATCCTTTACAAAAACCAACAGCTCCAGAGCAGTGGGTCACGTGACTCTGATGCAAAATGTGCAACGAGAGTGAGCAAGGTGGCCCTTGAAAGCAGCATCCTACAACAGAAATGTGGCTGCTCTAAGATGCACAGGTTCTCATTCAGGTTCTCTAAGGCCAAACAGGACCATGGAAGCACCACGACTATGCTTCAAGCTCCCAAGTTCAGATCCCTCCATTAAAATCCCATTCCTCTCAGCCCAGGAGGAAACAACTTGAGGCGGTTTTCTTCACTGGCAAGTTACTATCTTACCTGGAGAAGAGCTGCATCGTCATAAAGGTCGGGGATACCCTTGAGCAGTTGACTCCACAGTTTTATATCGTTAAAAACAACAGTCATTCCTCCACCAGTAAGAGGGTGCCTCATATTATATGCATCTCCCAAAAGAAGAACCCCTACAAAGAGAGAATTGAAGTTAAGACACCCGAAAGCATCTTTGTTTTTTTTTTTGGGAGGGGGGCCCTACTGTTTATAAAATATATTGATATATACTAAAATAAAAATAATAGAAATACAAGGGGGAAAATTATGACTGAAATATGTTGAGCCAAAATTTCCCAAAGTGACTGAAATAACATTTATCAGGCGCCAGATAGTCACCACATGCTGAGGACACAGCGAGAACAAAAGGCTGATCTTTGCCCTCCTGAACTTCACATGCAAGTCTAATGCTTAATCGAGCCATGTCAATACATTACAAAGGCCTCTTTCAAAATGATTCAGGCAAGATGGTAAAGGTGCTACAGGCATCTGAATAAAAAGCAGGATTTCAACAATGGGGTAAAAAACAACCTAGGGATCTTCCAGCTTCATAGCAATACCCAGTGCCAGCTGAATACAGAGATAAGTCTCCATACTTTGAAGGGAAAGAATAGGCCCAAGGAAGATTACACCCAGCCATGTGGAAATTCAAGGCAAAAGACAAGAGGCAGATAGTATCACAATGGTTAGATAACTATTTTGGAGAAAAACTTTTTATTTAATCCTCTGTGAACTTTAATCCTATTGCAGCAAAATTGGAGAAATAGGAAGCACCATTTGGCTCAAGCTGCACCCTCTGTCTCTAGGATTCCTAATCCACTCTGACCTCTTCTTGCTCCAAGACTTAGTGACTTCCAAACAGAAGCTTGCTTTCATCCGCCTAAGACATAGGCAACCCTAATCATAGTGTGAAGGAGATAAGATGAAGAGTAGTTTTTTCCCCTGTAATGTTATACATATCTTTATAGATCGTGTCATTACAACCAATACACATTAATTTAAAAGTGGCAGCTTCTAAATGTTAATTCACATTTTTCTGGATTACTTTGGTGTCTTCATTAAAAAAAAACAAAAAGCAGAAGGAGGCTTTTATTTTTATCAGTTTAGCACGTGCTACGTTTGCTTTGCACTGTAATTGTGAACTGTTTATCGTTTACTGTGTGTGTGTGTGTGTGTGTGTGTGTGTGTGTGTGTGTAGCAGATGGTAATAATTGCTAGGCTCAGGAACCTGAATTTATCAGCAGCTCCCACCTGACCTCTCTTCTGAGCTCCAGATATGCAGTCAATGGAGTCCACAAATCTCCACTCAAATCCTACCAACACCTACTCCATCTGTCCAAAGAGGGGTGCATTACCTCTCCAACACTTCCCTAAACTTACACTCCTGTATCAGGGAATGGCTGGCAAAACTATGCAAACACTAGTCACCTAAGCCAGAAGCCTGGTCAGTAGAGAAATATCACCTCACCATCCCTTACTATATTAGCCAATTGAGCAAATGTCATGGTTCTACATCTATTGCCCAAATCCACACCCTTCCTTCCACTTCTAGTACCTTAACTCTAATTCAGGCCTTTATCATTACCCACAAGCAAGCCATCATCCCATTATTAGAGTGAGACTCATATGTCATTTGGATGCTTCTTTATAAAATCAGTCCAATAAATTGATACCTCGTTTGCTGACGGGTGATGAAGGAAGGAAGCTTGCTGGCATGGCCCGAATTTGAGAATTCAGTATGGCCTCTAGGAACGGTTCTTTCAAATGATCTGCAATAAACCCAACCCCAGCCAAAGAAACAGTTTTAACATTTCAATTTCAAATTACCCCACTATGTTTATCAAGTACATACACCTACTATGTATGTATTATGGTTGTTAAATACACATTTTGAGGTAAAACAAGAATTGGCCACTACATTTTATACAACCTATTCATATTAATGGTTAGGCAATCTAAGAAAACACGATGTTAACAGACATAACAGCTGATGGAACGAACACAATAAACATATAGGCCAAAGGACACAAATTCAGAAACAATGAACTGAAGAAAAGCACCCACATCTTCTCTAAGGTTGGCCGTTTGAATCCACCAGCTGCTCCTTGGAAGAAAAATGAGGCTTTCAACCTCAGAAACCCCAAGGGAGGCAGTTCTACTTAGCCCTACAGTTAGTATGTATAAAAGGGATTCGATGGAAGTGGGTTAAAACCCACTTTATTATTATTATTATTATTCAAAAACTAAGCACAGAAATAGCTAAGTAGAAAAGATATTTCAAGATTTCAGAGGCCTTAGCTAGTTGTCCAGGCTACCTTTAACACATAACAGGCCAATAATAATTATTCTGAAACTTAATAATTTTAAAGACAAAAACATTGAAACTTCTTCTAACTGGACTTTGTTTTTTGAATTTGTTGCTCTAGGTCAGATCCAGGGTACCTGGGCAGCTGGATGCATTTTTTACCTGCTGCCTCCCTTATCTGGGGCCTATTTTATGTACCACTTCAGGAACTGGCCCCAGAAAGCCTTCAGAGAGATTTGCTTTGGGACCATAGGTAGATTACAAGGAGAGTGAAATCCTCTTTCTTACCAGGTATTTGTGGGTAAATTTTTTCAGTCATGTATTCTCTTAAATTCCTTGGTATTTCTCCTCGAATGTCAACAAGTACTCGAGTTTCATTGGAGGAAATCTGATAGATGAGAACTGGACTCGGATTCGTTAGAACAAGTTCAGCATGATTTGCTTTAAACTGTGGTGCGTTCTGGAAAAACACAGAAAAACATTAAGCATTTTAATAATTTTCAAATGCCACATTGCTTTCGTTTTTCTACAATCTCACTGCAACTGTACCTTCATAAGCAAGCCAACAAAATGAGATGAAACAGAAACTTTATTGGAGATCAGGGTTTTCCTGAACTTGGAGAAAAGCCCATCAGCAACAACAGTCAGTGGTGCATGGAGTTCCTATGACAGAGAGAGAATTCTCAGTATAAGGTGAAGAGTGCCGCGATAAGATTGCACTTTCAAAGTGCATAGACAAACTTAAATGGAAGGTATCCCAAGAAGTTGTGATGTGGAGCTGAAGTTGCTGAAGGAATAACTACAAGATATTAATAAAGTGAGATGAAGGTACACAAGGCCCAATTTAGATTTTGGCAATCCTGGACCTTAGATGGCTGAAATCACCAACACTAGCCAGATTCGCTTATTATATTATTTTCTAATGTCATGTAGTACAAGTTTCTGTCCACCTGGATGTTTACATTTGCATTACTATACTATGAGCAAAGAAATCTCTTAATTAAAATACGTAGTGAGGGAGGGAAAAAGAGGAGCTGATACCAAGAGCTCAAGTAGAAAGAAAGTGTTTTGAAAATGATGATGGCAATAAATGTACAAATGTGCTTGATACAATTGATGTATGGATTGTTATAAGAGCTGTAAGAGCCTCCAATAAAATGATTTATTTTTTTAAAGAGTACAATAGGAAACAGCCAAGAACCAACATAGTAGTCCTTGGCCATTTTTCTTTTTTGGTCAGATTAACATGTGCTGGTACTGGGAAATATTTTAGTTTGCAATTTTTTCAAGATTCTCCTACCTTTTTTCTTTCTGAATTAAATAACTGCTTGTTTTATCCTAATGTTATTTCATGTTGAATCCTTCCTTTTTCTCCCTTGCAAGTCCCCTCTGCTTCTCTATGCGTGTACATTTTAAGCTGTGTAATCAAGGTATGTTGGAGAAAGATGAGGTTATCTACAGTCTGCGGGAAACTGATGGTGGTAGCAACAGTACAATTCTACTTGATGTGACTGAACTATGGAATGATGTATGTATTAAATCCCAGTTAATAATCTTTTTAAAAAAGGATCTACAGTCTCGGAAATGCTAGGGTGCAGTTCTACTCTTGAGTCGGCATCAACTCAATGACACGGGGTTTGGTTTGGGTTTACATGATAGATATTACCCCCTCCCATTTTTTCCTGGTACTTTAAAAAAATGTGGTACAGTGAAATAGACAGCATAAAAGTTGCCCTTTAGACCATGATCCGCTGAACAATCCACTCACATTCCTCACACATTCCATCACAATGCTGTGTGATGATCATCACCATCTGCCCCCAACATCTTCTCCTCCCCCAAAGAGAAGGACTCTGGCTATAGTTTACAGCACTGTTACTACAGGGTATTGGTTTAAAAATGCATTTGCACAGCCTGGTAAGACGCCCTAGACTCTAGGGCCTAGAGCAATGTGCTATGATCTACAAGTTCATCAGACAATTTAATAAATGAGAAAATAAGGAGATAACTTTTGGGGGAGGGGAAGAAGAACAAAAATCTCTTAGGAAGAGACAGTTGCTGAAGCTGACCTTGATGTCTCCAGTTTCTTTATCCCGGTACTGAACTCCCGTCACAGCATCATCTTCCTCCAGTAAATGGAGCACAACGCCTTCAATAAACTTTGCACTAAAGGACAAAACAAGTCTCTACTGTGGCACATTTGAATAATTTAAATTAAATCTGACCCAGCCCCCTAAGCCTTATTTAGTTTAGCCTTATAGCATATGCACTTTTGCAAATATTACTGACATCCACAAACTGAAGCATCCTGTGTTAACGTTTGAAATATAATTCTATTGATATTTTCCTGTGTCATTTCAATTAAAATCCACTTATTAAAACTGGACCAAGGATTGTCACAAAAGAAAAAATACAAACATCCACAAGACATTTGGTAAAATGCACAACCTCACTACTAATGATAAAAATACATTTTTAAACCTAAAACAATCACTTATGTCTAGAAAATTGGCAAGTTTCAAAACAAAAGAAGACTGCACTTTGGCCAGAGTTCAGAGGAAAAGGACATTTTCTTTTCAGCATCTTAGAAATAACTTATTCTGCCTAAGAATGATAGCAGCACTGTTGCCAGCTTATTCTAGTAGGCAGTCGCCACTCAACAAACACAACACCTCTCTTACCTCAGAAACCACCATGTTGGAGAATTCTTATTACCAAAAAGGTTTAAAATGCACATGAACTTGCTAAGAGGTTATAAACACTTGTGAGTGCCATACAGTACTAAAGAACCCCATCTGCTTCCGTCAGCATGAGAGGCCGTTCTCCAACCGCGCTACTTACAGAGAACAACAACTCTGACAACTGGGATGTCCAATGAAGCAGTGTCTTATTCAGTTAAAGCAGGGTAATGTCTAACAAACTGTATTCCAATAAACTGCAGCTAATCCATAGCGGGAAGTGCTATGAAAATATGTGCGAACACAGCATGTGCAAAGACAAAAGTTTGGAATGACCAGGAGTGAAAAAAAAAAAATCCTTCATAGAATTTAGCATTATGTGTGGTTTTATTTCCTAACCTATCAACAGCAAGTACATATTACTAATAGAATGACCAAGAAAAGTCTTGTTAAATATAAACTTGATTTTTATCTGAATGTTGGAAAAATAACATGTGGAGAGAACATTTGCACATTCATACACAAAAGGAGGTGGGTGGTGAAAATTTATTTAGAAGAATAGTTCAACCTACTCAGAAGATTCATCGCATAGTTTTAGGGTCTTCTTTCTATCTGGGTGTCTTTGCAGTTTTTCTGTAATGAGAGTATCCTGTGTCCATGGATATCAAGCCCTGTCAGCCCTACGGCGAATTACGTCTTCACTTGCTTTGCAAACACTCAAGACTATTTCAGACATGTGAGGGTTCTCAGACTTACAATTTTCTCAGAGTATTTAAAGACAAGAGGCAAATATAAGTTAATAATCAAAAGCAGCTGCCAGTCCTGTCAGGCTAGATTCTTAGTAGGAATGGACCAAGAATTGTCTCGAATTTATCTTGACTGTGAGTTGAAGGTATCCTTACCACACAAACCGTAACTCAAAAGTAGTTCACACTAACTATTACTCAGTTAAAACAACTGTATTCTCTAAATTCCACCACAAATCTCTGTAGTCAAAAGAAAAATTCTCTAAATACTATTCTCAAAGGCAACAAAGATCTAATACTGTGTTCTGACATATAGTTTTGATGTATTGCCAAACTTCTAAGTCCATACTTAAAACATAGGGAAATTTGTGAAACCGCAATAAATTCATTCGTGTAAATTCATTCACGTTCTACAGCTGGAGTTGTGGTCTCTCTTACTTGGGTTCTGCCATAGCTCTTTTGCGGAGACTCGAGATGAATCGTCCATGATGGAAAGCTCTTCCACTCAGCACTTGATTGTTTTCTGACAGAGGGTAGGGGATCTGAACCTCTGACCTGCTTTCATGATCATGAACTATGTAGCCATTTACAATCTGGGCATCCAGATCTCCCACGGTATCTGTAAATCAATTTGGTTCAAAACAATTAATTTTCCTTATATGCATAGAATTATATTTCACATCAAAGAAGACAGAGGAATTAAAAAAGAAAAATCCCTGCCTTCATAAAGTTGTAATACAGTTTGCAAAATTGGACAACTAATTCTGAAATCTTAATGCTCTAGAGAACAACAGTAGTCTTTGCGAATCTGTAATAGCTCTTATCAGACATGATAAGTGTGCCACATCCAAGCTTGTGTACCACATTACCTTGTGCAAGAAAATGCAATAGGAAAACAGTTAAGCAACAATCTCCTATTGAGGAAACAGGTTCTGTCTCTATGGACATTTTCAAAGCATGAGTATGTGTAGTAAGCCATTATCCACTTATGTTTACATTGTTGACTTGGCGGTTAATCTTACTCAGCCTCTCTGAAGCGCAGGACCTTGCTGAACAATCACTCCTTTGTAAAGCACATTCTTCACTTGCTATCCAGGACCCTGTCATCCCTCTCATTTCCTCTTCCTAATTGGTCCCACTCACCTTCCTGCTCTCAGTACATTTGCGTACCTTAGGGATCGGTTTGGACTTCTTGATTATGTTTGCTAATCTTATTTCAATGCTGTGCCTTCTCTCTTGCTCTCTCGCCTAACCATCTGAACCCTCAGCAAGTTGTACTGGTTTTTCCAGAATCTCACCACTTCCCATCCTCTCCTGCAGTCACAGGCGCCAGGCTCGTCATCCTCCTCTAATACTTTCTGACCCCGCCACCTTATTATTTATTCTCTTTTCCACACCATTACAGAATACTTTCCGATCCTACTTGCAAAATACATGTCTTCTTAAACCTGCCTAGTGAGTTCCCTGGGCGTAGAAGCTAATTCTTACAGGCCCCTACGTCCTCTGGGACCCAGTCTTCCATTAGCCATTTGACCTGCTCTTCATCTCAGTCAACCCCATTTTCTCATTCTTTCACCAAAGTCAGCTCGCTCCTCCAACAGGGCTTTCTCGCCAGATGCTCCCTCTACCAGGAATTGCACACACACACCCCAGGTATCTCCAGGGCTTGCTCCCTCACCACATTCACTTCTTTACTCAAACAACATTTTCTCAATGAGGCCATCCCCAACCACTCTATTTAAATTTACACTCCTCATCTCCCAACCCCCGCTTTCTGATTTTTCTATAAAACTTATCACTAGCAGATATCTAAGATAGATAGATAATAGAAAGATAGATCACTAGCTAATATATATTTTATTTCCTTAACATTGTCTATCACATACACTGGAACATGTGCTCTAATACCCTCCACCACACACAGAATACATGCCCATGCTGGATTTTGTGCGTGTGTTTTGTTCCCTATGGTAGCCTCGGCATCTAGAATAGTACTTACCATTTGTTCAATAACTAGTACATGTATTAAATGAAAGAATAAATGTCCTATCTTTACTAAACTCTTCTCGTGCATCCAGTATCTCCCTTGCTACTGTATTATCTTCATCACCATATAGCTGAGCTCTAAACCTCTCTGTCCTCATATATCCCCTCCCTCTCCCTGCCCTACTCATGTTTTCTACTAATCTCAGCATATTTATCTCCATTGTTTTGCCTAAACAACTCCACTGAAACACCTTAATCTACGCCACCAACAACCTCCAAACTGCCCATCCAATGGCCATTCCTCTATACTCATCTTACCTGATCCTTCATTAGCAAATTCCTAACACAGCTGTCCTGCCCTCTCCTTAGAACATAAATAGTTCCCCCTACTAAAACAATGTCCTATCTTAGAGTCAGTAAAACCAAACATTTTCTTCTGCCATTCTTTCAGTTCCTTCTGAGTCTCTTGCAGGCTTTTCTTCTTCTATCCAACCTTTGTATATCAGTTTCCTGTGGCTTGTTTATTCTCCCTACACGCTCTCCTTGGTTGGTCTCATTCATTGCCAGTTTGCAAATACTACAAATATGCTGACATATCCTAAATGTCTAACTTCAGCCAGCAAATTCTACTTCTCTGAGCTCTAGATTCATAAATTCAAATTAGATTATCTCTACTTTCATGTCTCAACATATTCCCCCCAAATTTCCTCCCACACCTGTTTCTCTCTTGGTCTTCTTCTTCCTTTTTTTCTTTTTCTTTTTTTTTTGGTTAATTTTTTCCCCTTGATCTTCTTAACAGCAAACAGTACCATCATCAATCAACTGCCCCAGCTAAAAACCTAAAAATTGTCTTTGATACTACCCTCTCCTTCATCTCTCATATCCAACCTGTCAGTAAACCAAGCCATTCATGACTGCCCACTTCTTTTTTATATGCCTTGGTACCATGCTAGCCCAAACCACTATCCTCTCTCGTTTGGAAATGAGCCTGCTTAGACATCTTGCATCCAATCTTGCTATCCCATTGGCCCAATCTTCAATCTATTCTCCAGTATGGGTGTACTTAGACATCATTCTACAAATTGAAAGGTGAATAAGTATTTACTAAATGCATAGCTGCTGCTTGAAAGCCATTGGTTGAATGGATGAGCATTGCCTACATGGAAGTTCCAGGTGACAATACTTATTCTAAGAATAGGACAGAATGGACACTCTTCAAATGACAGTTTTCACGCGTCACCACATTCCATGCCCTCACTCAAAGAACTGTCCAGGTCCTCCTTTATTTTGATCACTACCATTTTTTTGTCACTTTGTTATACCTCATTAAGTATACTTCACATCTCCTTACACAATTAAAAATGGGGTTTTGTTTTATCTTTTGCTCTTATGTTCATGAAAATTCATTGGTTATTTTGGACAACTGGGCAACTCATTTGTAACTGGTAGAACATAGTAAAATTTTGTGAATGAAAAAAAAAGATTATCTTTTTTACTAGTACTAAAAGAGTCTTAAAATGTTTGCTTACACCAACTCACTCTTCGGAACATGAACCTACCTTCAAGACCCAGGTCTTTAAGGACATGAAAGCCACCTGGCTGCAGAAATTCTCCAACTATCCTGTCAGGCTCTTTTAAATCTCTCTCAATGACTGTCACCTTTCTTCCATCTCTGGAAAGCACCGACGCCAACGTAGAGCCAAGTACACCAGATCCCACAATGATAACTTCTGGGTCATTTTGAGAAGTTACTACTGTACCTCCTATCGTTGTTTCTGAAACATTCACTCCTTTTTCACGCTGTTTGAAAAGAGAAGAAAAAAATTACTCTTTCCTACATTTTTACACACTTATGGGCTTCTGCACCTTGGAAAGAAGCTAAAATTTAAGTATTACCAACCAACTGACCTTTTAGCTTTTGAATCAAGATACCATCTACATGGCAATGAAAGAAAATTATTGTTTAAATTTAAAAGGAAAATAATCTCAAGAAAACAAATGATAGATTTCTTTCCTAAGCATTTTGAAAATGCTGTGCTACAGATATTTGGAAATCCACACCAGGCCAAATGTAAGTCTAGAAAAGGTATCTTAGAGGGAAAAGCAATTGTTCAATGCTTCATATACTGAGCACCACCAGATGCCAATCACTTAAAACTTCTGCTTTGATTTCCTGTTAAAAGCTTGAACGCGAAAGATTTCTACGATTCACCTTCGTTTTCTCTCGCTAAAGCAATGATTCTCAACCTAATGCCTCGACCCTTTAATACGGTTCCTCATGTTGTGGTGACCACCCCCCACAACCATAAAATTATTTTCGTTGCTACTTAACTGTAATTTTGCTACTGTTATGAATTGGGTGACTCCTGTGAAAGGGTTGTTCGACCCCCCCCAAAGGGGTTGCAACCCACAGGTTGAGAACCACTGCTCTAAAAGTTTCATTTCAACAATCTACCTTCATCTAAAATCACTTTACACTTACGAAGATTTTCAAACCCTGGCTAATGTTTTATCAATTAAGGATCATTCAACAAAAATTCCAAAAGAGTAAAAGACCTCATAATGGCCCTTAGGTATCAAAGTATCTGTTCTTTAACATTTAATGATATATTTGATTTATCCCTTTCCCCACCATCTTTGTCTTCCAACAGTCTGATAAAACTGTAAGTCCTTACATTTTGAAACAAGGTTAAATATTAAATCTCATCACTGCTTGGGCTGAACGCAAAAACTTCTAACTAGGATCATAAAGACCACAAAGTGAAAAAAGTCCTCTTCTGAGATTTTCACCCATCAGAATAGTAACGTCTGTTGGTTTGGTCCCTCTCCTTCTTAATGAACAACTCAATCTTATATTTATCCTTTGGGTGAATCCCCCAAATGTGAAAATATTTCAGATAACCAATTGTAGGGAACCCTAATGATTAAGATAAACGTCATTTGATGGGGTTTTAAAAAAAGAACTCAAGTATAAAAGAGATTACAATGCCCTTTAGAACTTTAATTCTCTTATGATTTTAAGCAACCTGGGGTTGCTCTAACAGATTCCATATGATAGCAACCAACATTATTCACCCTGTCTTCTTTGACCTTAATAGTGGATTGAGACCTTGTCCATTCCATTTTTTAGAATATCTCAGAGAAACACCTTTCTGTCACTTACTAAGGGAAGAAGGCAACTGTTGATTCTCCCCAACAGTATGACCCTAACAAACTTTATTTATAGTACTGTTCTGATCTGGGATCAAGACAAGTCCCCTTGGTCATCTTAACCAATTCCAATAAATTTTTCTAAGTTTTCCCTGTACACACACTTACTTCTGGGAGGAGAACTCTTAGAAGGCTTCAGTCTCTCAGAGCCTGGTCAGTAGAAACAGCATTCATGGGAGCTTAGTATACAACAGATCCCAGCCTGACAACTCCCAGTTAGGAAATAAGCAAAAAAGCCTGAGGCATCCACAAGTGGGACAAATATAGCCTGCTGGTGCCTCCATTCTCCTACCCCAAGTGTGTCGGCACAGCATGATAGCACTGCTGGCCTTCCAGCCATCTTCCAAAGATTGGTGACCCTGAGGAGTGTGAGCGCAGACAACTACCATTCTCAAATTGAGAATTAAAGACGACTTTTGTTTCCATCCCCTTCATCAAGTGTACATCTACTACACCACTAAGCTCATTCTGGACTCTGCAAAGCTCCAGAGAAAACGGCCTTGAGACTGATGACAACGGCTACTATAAAGGGGATTCAAAAAATTTGAGGGGGGAAAAAACCTACTATCTTTTAATTCCATTTTACCACAGACTTTCTAAAGCCCCTTTGTATTTCAATCTAGTTATGGACCAAGCATTTTGCAAACATTAAGCAATTTAATTCCCTACAAGCTTAGAATGGTGCTCACTTAAGAAAAGGCCATTAATTCTTACAGAAATAAAGTTTACCATAAAAAATAAAATAAAGTTTACCAACACCTCGGGGTATTTCCAGAACTCAAAGGGCAAATTACTTCATGGACCGCTCTGACCTAACCACAAACCACCTTCATCCCAGACGTGGCCTAATACCGCACTCTTGCCAGATCTCTCAGGCTGCCATGCCCACACTATATAGCCCATTCTCTACAGTTTCTAGAATGTTCTTTTCAATGAAGTGAAAATCAAATATTGTTACTCCCACATGTTTAAAAAAAAAAAAGGCTCCCGTGCTCCTTGAAAAATGTCCAAACTCCCCTGGCAAACAAGTCCTAACTGAAGGAGCCTCTGAAACCTTTCTCCTAACATCTTTGACCATTGTCCTCCTCTGCTAGGCCTTTGAGTTAGGACTGTCTCTGTACATTTGTTCAAGATCCTACTGAGCCTCAGCTTGCCAGTTGGCTCTTATCCTTTGCCTTGTCTATCACGGCAGCAGTGAACCCACCTGTAGCTGGCTTCCTTCCAGGTTCAGATCCAATCCTAGCCCAAGGATTTAAATGGAAATGGCCGGGGCCTGTTTTTCCACACAGAAAGGGATATTGTCCTCCTTCAAAATGGGCTCCTAACGTTTCGCGTCACCTTTCAGAAACCAACCACTCTTACCAAAGAAACAAATATCCCCAGCCACTCCCAAGAATGTTAAGGCAGTGACCAAGGAAGTGCCAAGCCAAAAGCGCGTCTTTCTTAAAAGAAAATAGATCCAGCTGAAGGAGAACAGTTAACAAAGTCCCTACACTCACACTTCCTCTTGCCTTTTTAACGCACACGGGAAGAAAACTTCCAGTTCCAGGGAGGGCCCCAATCCTAATTTAGGAGCCCTGGTGGCACAGTGGTTAAAGCGCTGGGTGCTAAGCCATTGAAACCCAACCCACCAGTGGCTAAAAGTAGGAGACAGGCCTGTCAGTCGGCTTCCTTCAAGAGCACAGCCTTCCAAACTCTAGCCTACCAAATGCCCACCAGTGGAACTCAACTCCCCAGCGTCTGAAAGCCTCGTTTTCAACGAAGAGCGCGGCCTTCTGCCCACCCTGACTCCAACCTACCCTCCTCGTGTCCACTTGCTCTTTCTTTTCGGATCCTGGGGGCGGTCTGGCCCAAAAGACGCCGACGAAAGGCAAGGCGGACAGAACGTTGGCCAGGGCTGTGAACGGGGCCAGGCTCTGCTGTCGCCCGGGGAGGCCCCCGGGGCGGTAGCGACACCGGTAGGAGAGCACCAGTCCCAGGGACAGGAAGAGCAGCCCACACAGCAGGAGCTCCTTGTTGGCCAAGGTGATGAAGTCCCCGCACTTCTTGTAGAAATAGGTGAAGGTGGCAATGCCCAGAAAGGTCCACATGGCTGCCGACGTCCCTGGTGGCACCGGTCACTGGGGCGCGGCTCCACTTCCTCCCAGGTGCTCTCCTAAAGGGCGGGCGAGGAGAGCGTGTGGAGCAGCGGCCACGCTTGGGAACCCTGGCACAGGCGACAGCAGGCTCGGGGTGACTGAGCATCGGCCGGCAGTAGGGCCGGGCCTGGGCCAGGGCAGTGGGCTGGGCGCGGACCCCGGCGTGCAACCCCTGGCTCCCGATCAGGCCCTCGCCTCCTTCTGGGGACCCATCCTTCCCTTTTCCGGGGGGCCGCCGCGTGCGGTCAGATCCTCCTCCTCAATCACCAGCGGCAGGTGGCCTTCCGGAGACCCGGACGGCGACAATGCCCGGCCACCTCCACCTTCCCTCTCAGACAAAAGATGACCTCAGAGTCCAGGCTCCGCCTCCACGAAGCCCAGCTACTGTCTCGCGTCTTTCCCCGCTGCGGAGACTCCCCAGACTCCCCAAGCCCCGAACCTTCCCGTCGGCGACGCGGCTGGCGCGCTGGCGAACGGCGGGCTCAGGTGAGCTTCCCTCAGTGCGCGGCGGCGGCGGCGGCTCCCGGCAGCCTCCTCACCAGCATCCCTCGCGGGCGGGGCTTCCACAGTAACCAGAGTAACCGCCCCGCGACCCCGCGCGCCTCAGCGCCCCGGCGTCCTCCTCCCAGGCGAGGTACCAGGGGGCGGGGCTCCGGGACGCGACCCCGCCCGCCGCTGCCACTTCCAGCCAATGAGGACGCGCACCGCACGGTAGGCCGAGATGGCGCTATGCTGCGATCAGCCAATCGCAGGCGGCGGAGCCCGCGCGGTGACGCCCGCGGAGGCGCTAGGGCGATGTTGCGTGGTGTGTGGGGTGGGGGCGTGGGTGTTGGGGAACGGGCGGCCCCCTTTTGGTGGGGGTGGGAGTGGGAGGAAAGCTCGGGGTGGTTCTGGAGGGGGCTGGGACCGCGCCTCTGGGTCACTGCCCCAGCCGGCCGCCCTGGGCCCTCCCGGAGGGTCGATGGAACTCCTGCAGAGGAGCCCCCGGTGGCCGCCTGTGGGCTAATGGTCGCCTTTTGCCCCGACGGCATTTACTGCCTGCCTGCGGGTCCCCGACCCAGACTTCCGGTTCTGGGCTTGGGGTGGGTAGAAATCGTAAGAAAGAACTTGCGAGGCATAACCAAACCAACCAGAAAGAACCTGCCTGCCAGGAGAGGAGACAGTGGGTCCGGCGTGACCTTTCCTTCACTCAAACCAGGGCGCTGGCACTGCTCAGGATAAGACAATGGAGAGAGGAGTGGGAGGGGTAGCGGCAGAAAGAAGTAAATAGAGGTGTATCCTAGGTGCCCCAGGGGAGTGGGCTAGGCACCTTGGCAACAGGGGCCTGCAGGGCCTGGGGAAGCCAGCCAGGCCCCTGGAGAGATACCGAAATTGTGTCCTAGACGATTATGGGACAAGCATTCCAGGGGGACGATTATGCAGAAGCCCCAGAGTGAGAGACTGACTCTTATAAAACGAGGAAGTCCCCTAGCACCTAAATCACAAAATCTTCTATCCCACAAATATTTGATGCCTAAGACAGTGATAACCAGAAGGTCAGTGGTTCAAACCCAGGAGAAAGATGAGGCTGCTGCCTGCTCTGGTACAGATGGATAGTCTGAAGCCCTATGGAACTGTTCTACTCTGCCCAGAGGGTCTCCCAGTAGGAACTGATTCTATGACAGTGGGTTTTCAGTACTTTACCTCTCTGTTTGACCAGTGGACTTGCCTTCCCTAAACTCCATGATTCTGGTACAAATCCTGCTTTTACAGCAAAACTGAACTGGGAATTCTTCCAACAAGCCTCCTTTCACCCTCATCAATCACAAAACACTCGGTTTATTCATACTTTCTTGACCATAACGACAGGAGAGTTATGGTCAGGTGACAGGGATGTAGGAGGACTTAGATTCTAGCTGTCACTAACCAGCTTTGTGCCTGGGCAGAACAGTCAAGTCACTCAGCCTCTCAAAACTGCCATCAAGTCTATTCTGACTCATAGCAGCCCTTAGGGCAGATTAGAACTGTCCCTTTGAGTTTCAGATACTTTAAATCTTTAGGAGAGCAGACAACCTTGTTCTGAGGGGTGACTAGGGGTTTGAACTGCTGGCCTTGCAGTTAGTTAGCAGCTCAATGTATAGCCCGTTACACCAGGGGACCATCATGGACTGGATTCCAACTCATAGTGACCCTCTACATGATTTCTGAGGCTAAAACGTTAAGGGAGCAGACAGCCTTCCATGGACTAGTTGGTGGCTTTGAACAGTATACTGACCCTGCACTTAGCAGCTCAATGCCTAAACCACAGCTCCATTAGTGCTCCTTCAACTTCCAGAAGGGACAATTCCCTCTTGAGGTCTAAAATCCTTTCCAGTGCTGCCTTAGAAGTGAAAGTATGGCATCTACCTGATCAGTTTCAGCCCATTCTATGTTTTAATGGATTTTAAAAAAAGAATTTACTAAAACACTTCCACATACACCATTTAACCTTAAAACAACAACAAAAAAAACAACATTGAATTTTAAAATGAGAAAATGAAACCTAAAGATTAAATGGCTTGGTTAAATCACAGCTTGTAAATGGTGAAACCTCTGGTTCCCCAATACTCTTAATTACTAATAACTGCTTTAAAATCCCTCTGCTATAAAACTATAAGATTTTTGATTCTTAGTGTCAACAAATTAGACTATTTGAAACATATAACAATTTTTTTTAAGTTCCAAAAAGGAAATCAGTTCAATGTATGAGAAATCATTTTCCTGAAGATAAATCATTAATGACACGCCTATTGCTGTCTGTGAGTTCCCATATTGCTAAAATGATAGGAGGCTTGAGCAACTGACTCTGGGAGATGACAATGGGAGTATCATGGAATAATTATTACTTGCTGACCTTGTCCTTGATGTATCAATAACACAATATTGTTTATGATGGGGTAATAACTAACTATGCCTACCAGGAAGTCCAATTAATACAGCTGTTATTCAAATGTGCACACCAACCACTAAAGCTAGCGATGAAGAAACTGAAAACTTTACCAACTTTAGACTAAAATTGAGCAAACTTGCAACCAAAACGCATTGATAATTATGATCTACTAGAGTGTAAAAGTTGGAAACTGGAAGATTGCAACAGAAGTTGGAAGACAGGGCTTTGGTGATGGAAACTACGCTGGAGATTGATATAGATTTTTTGCAAGCAAAATTACTTCCTCAATGCAAATACTTTTTTTCAGTGGCATAAACTATATACATGGACCTCACCAGAATACACTGAAACCAAATTGACTACATCTGTGAGACCAGACAATGGAGATGCTCCCTATCAGCAGCTAAAATAAGGCCGGGGAAGTATGTGGAACAGGCCATCAACTGCTTATATTTAAGTCCAGGTTGAAGCTGAAGAAAAATGAAAGCAAGTCTGAATGAGCAACAATCCAGCACTGAATCTATCTCACCTGAATTTAAAGACCATCTCAAGAACAGACTTCATACTTTGAATGCTAATAGGTATAGACCAGATAAAGGTTCGGGTTGATATTAAAAACATCATATGTGACGAATGCAGTCATTAAAAAGACAGAAAAGACCAAAGTGGGTGTCAGAAGAAAATCTGAAACTTGCTCTTGAACATACAGTAGCTAAAGTGAAAAATGAAATTTAAAAAAAGATCAACAGAAAATTTCAGGAGACAGCTGGAGAACACAGTATCCTGCGGTGAGTGAGGGGCGGCCTGCTTGGATCTGCAGGGGCAGGAGCGGGCCAAACCCCGGGTTTACCCACAGCCCCCCACCACAGGGTTCACTTCAAACTTGAATGTATAACTTGCCTGGCTGTCAGGAAGGCCCTCTGTCTATGGCCCCTTGCCTCTTGCTGCTGTCCTGTCCCTGAGTCCTTACAGGTCCCAATCCCAACCCCCACCCCCATCCAACAAGAACAAGACCAAGGGGCAGATGCAGATACGGCATGGATCTGTGGTAGGAGCCCCCTTTCCTGTAGCTGCTGTCAATCCCATGTAGCCCCCTCAGTACTTGTAGAGGCTCCAGTCCCTACGTGCATTATGACACCTGGTCCCTCTCCAGATGGGAAGGGGCCTTGCAGGGGACCCCCTCCCCACCCACCCAAAAAGGAAAATAAACGAGGACCCAAAAACAAGAACACAAAGTAAATCATTACAATGAGATGTGCATAAAGACCCACAGTTAGAAAATCAAAAAGGAAGAACAGGCAAAGTTCAAGAATTGAAGACAAAGTTTAAGCCTCAAGTTGAAAAACTAAAAAATTCTATGGGCAAAATATTGAATGGTGCAGGAAGCATCAAAAGAAGAGGGAAGGAATAAGGAATCATTGAATCAAAAGAACTGGTCAACATCAACTATTATAGCATATGAGTAAGAAATGCAGAAACTAAAGGAGAAAGCCCAAGCTATACTAAAGGCATTCTTGGAAAAACAAGGCTTTTATAGTACTTTATGCTTTAGAATTCCTGAAGAAGGCCATAAAGAATCCACAAGTAGGATAAGCTTGACATTTGTATTGTTACTCCTTTTTTAGATATTTATGAATTACATCACCTGGCCTCAATAATAATCACAATCATCAACTACCATTTATTGGTGCCACTTATGTTTTAATCCCTGTGCTAGATGCTTTGCAAATATGTATTTAACCTGTCATCATTCCTATTAGATGTTAGCTCATCTTTACAGATGAGAAAATTTGAGCTTCCAAATGGTTAAGTAACTTGCCAGAGATCACAAAACTGATGATTTTGCAACAGCTACTGCCTTGCATCTGAATTCTGGTTTTAATAGTAACCCCCCTAAATATAATTATCAAATATTAATCAAACTCTTAGTTGTCTGTGGCAATGAATATTGTATAAATATCCTCAGATAATATTGTTGTGACAAGTTTGGTAACACTTTATAACACATGAAATCTTTGGTTGGTGCAAATAGATAACTTGCTTGGCTGCTAATAAAAGTTGACGGTTTGAATCCAACTAGAGTTGCCTTAGAAGGTCTGGTGACCTACTTTCCAAAAAACTAGCCATTGAAAACCCTAGGTATCACCAGGGGCTTGCTGTAACAACTGGTGTGGTTTTGATTGTGTGTATAACAATGCTTGGGCTGAGGTTACATGAAAGCTCTTAATGTCCAATGTTTTCATCATTTTTGATAATAAATATCCCCAAACACTTCTTGTTTACCTTTATTTTCATTTTGTTAGCTGTTATAGTTTTAATAATATAACAAAAGGACACAATTGCCTTGTCAGTCAGTTATAACACAATCATGAACGAAAGAAAATCCCCATGAGATTGCATCACCCACCAGCTATAGGCCTTTGCAGTAGCTACAACTGGCTCTTTCTGGCTCCACATTCCTAATTTTCATCATTATCATATACTTCATGAAACATATGAGGAGGTACCCAAAGAAAAACTGAATTTTTTTAAAGCTATTTAAATTTTTTTTTTCACAAAACAACCTATCACCTTCAAAATACTCTCCATTACACTTAATACATGTGTCAAATCTGCAATTCCATTCTTACAAAAACATCTTTCAAACTCATCTGTTTGGGTAGTTGACAGCACCTCCCTCATTTTTTTCTTCATCTCTTCTACATCTTTAAATTGCTGTCTTTTCTTGGGCCTCCACTCAAGTACTCCCTCAACACAAGAATACTTTCTTCTAGTAAATTGGCATTCTATGATGCTCACCTTCCCGACACAA
>NW_022103896.1:15091372-15101548 GCF_000313985.2 Echinops telfairi
AAATTGCTGTCTTTTCATGTCCCTCTTCATTTCCAGAAGCAAAAAGAAGTCCCAGAGAGCGAGGTCAGGTGAGTCCAGTGCATGGGGCAAAAGAGGCATGCCGTTTTTTGCCAAAAACTGTCACACTGAGATGGCTGCGTGAGCAGGTGCACTGTCATGGCAAAACCAGTCCCCTATCTGCCTTTTGTGTCGCACACTGTTATGTAATTTTTTCCGGAACCTCTAATAGAAATCTTGATTAACAGTCTGACCGTGGAACAGACTCCAAATGCACCTGTCCCCCTCACATCAAAGAGGAAAAAAAGAGCATCATCTTGATCTTTAATTTCACTTGATAAGCTGGTTTGGGGCCAGGTTACAATGGTGTCTTCCACTGACTTGATTGATGTTTGCTTTGGGAGACTTAAGAATAGCACCGTGTCTTGTCAACAGTAATGACCTTGGCAAACAAGTCTGGATCTCTTTGGAGCTGTTCTTTCAAAGCAAGGCATGTTTTCACTTGATGTTCTTTTTCCTGGTCAGTCTGAACCCAAGACACAAATTTCACAGCAACCCTTCTCATTCCCAAATCTTCTGTTAAAATTCACTGAGCTGAGCTCCAAGAGTCCAGATAACTTCCTCATCTCTTTAACGGTCTGTCATCGGTCTTCAAGCACAAGTGCATGAATTATGTTGACATTGTCATCTGTTTAGGAAGTTCATGGACGTCTAAAATGACATTTGTCATCAACTGACATTTCACCTTTTTTGAAACAAGAAAATTTTCCCCATAGCACTGTCCTTGAAGGTTGGGTTAAACATCACAACAATTTATGTGGCATTTTTCCCAAGTAGAAAACAAAATTTCACAAGTGCACACTGTTCTCTTAAATCGGCCATCAAAAAAAAAGGTTCAAGCGAAACGGCTTTTACAAAAAACTCACTGTGACCAGAGAGAACCTTCCCAGGTGACGCACGCCATTGAGTGTACTACTCAGAGGAAATAAAATAATTCAATTTCTGATCTGACCAAGAGTTATAGAACAAGAAAACTCAGAGGAAATAGCTTTTTATCAACAATTTAGGAGCAAAATCTACAAATCCTGCTTCCTGATTTGAGTCTAGGAGCCCTGGTGGGGTTGCCAAGTAAGCTTTGAACTGTTAACTGCAAAGTCAGAAATTCAAACACACCAGTCCCTCTGCGGGATAAAAATGAGGCTGTCTGCTCCCATCAAGATTTCTAATCTTGGAAACTCTATAATGTTGCTATCAGTCAGTTAGACTCTATGGCAGTAGGTTTGGTTGATTTGGTAGTCTGGCTTGGGCCAAGAGACAACCGATTCTTATCACTGTCAATTGAAAATAAAACACCCAATCATTAGAATATTCAATCTACAGACTCAATGCCTTCAAAATCTGTCCCATTTCTTTATTGTAGTCTAAAAAGGAAAGCAGAAGCCACCAATCATACTTCATAGTCTTATAAGAAATATTTACAAGTCTGTCAAGAATAATGGTTTTGAAAAAAAATAACTTTCTGTGCTGCTGTCCAATATACACTAACTACCAGTTGCATGTTGAGCACTTGACATATGGCTAGTGTGACTAAGGAAACAAATTTAAAACTATAATTAATATAAATTTTCAACAGCCATATGTAACTAGAGGTTACTGGACAATGCAATTCTAGATGCTCTGAGAATTGACTTTAAGTAAATAAAAATGCATTTTAAACAGATGACTCCTTTCTTCCTTAGGACTCAACAAGACAGTCAGAAATCACATTTTTTGGTTATTGTCCAAAAATAATCTTTCTCTGGTTTTCTCTGGGTAAACTCCAAGGGCTTATAACAACCTATCTTCACCCACTAGGTCAGAAGGAAATAAGCTAATTCAATGGAAACCTTGGCATCAGGATCTCAGGTGTCCATTTGCTTATTGCCATGGCTATAATTTCTTTAGAAGCTGACCCTATCTTACCTTAAATAAAATTCAAACATTTTCTTATTTTTCTCCATTCTTGGTGTTATGCTCCACTAGACAGATCCAGTGATCTGGTTCTCTGGGTCTTCCATCCTGTAACATAGGAAGTTTGAGTTTTTCCCATTTTGGCAAACACACCAGAGAACTTTGGAGCATAAAATTACAGACTACCTTAGCTGTATGGGTCCAATTAAAAACAAATAAACCAAAAAACAGACTTTGGAACTGAAGAGGAAGATCAATTTGGAACTGAAAATGAAGGCATGAGAGTCATTACCCCTGAGGAGTTTTCCCACGTCCATTCATGTGGGAAATCCTCAGCTTTGGGAGACTCAAAAGATTTTGCAATGTGAATTTTCCTGTGTTGATTGAGGTAGGCACTTCTGCTGAAGCATTTCTCACAGTCGGCACATTTATAAGGTTTTTCTCCTACATGGGTCCTCCGGTGCCTGATAAGGTTAAAGCTTTGGCTGAAGCAGTCACCACAATCAGGACATTTATAAGGTTTCTCCCCCGTGTGTGTCCTTTGATGGATCACTAGTGTGGAACTCTGACTAAAAGTCTTCCAGCATTCCGAACATCTGTAAGGTTTCTCTCCTGTGTGTGTTCTCTGATGCCTAATAAGATGGGAACTAAGGCCAAAACCCTTTCCACACTCACAACATTTATATGGTTTCTCTCCTGGCTGGACTCGGCACTCTTCTATGACATTGCAGTTCTGATTCAAGCTTTCTTCACATTCAGAACTTTCATAAGATCTCTCTCTTAAGTGTGTTTTCTGGTGTGTAATAAGGTTTGAACTTCGACTGAAATTCTTCCCACATTCAGAGCACTGGTAAGGTTTTTCTCCTGTATGTATTCTTTGATGCTTTATTAGAGTAGAATTACAACCAAAGCTTTTTCCACATTCAGGACATTTGTAGGGCTTCTCACCTGTGTGTATACGCTGATGACGAATCAGACTGGAACTCTGACTAAAACTCTTCCCACAATCAGAGCACTTATAAGGCTTTTCTCCAGTGTGAGTCCTCTGGTGTTCTATCAGGACATAGCTGTGACTGAAGCATTTCCCACATACAGGACATTCATATGGCTTTTCACCTGTATGTGATCTGTGATGCTGAATCAGGTGAGAGCTGCTACTGAAACACTTCCCACACTCAGGACACTTATAGGGTTTCTCTCCTGTGTGAGTTCTCTCGTGTATAATAAGATGAGAGGTATTATTGAAGCTTTTCCCACATTCACCACACTGGTAAGGTTTCTCTCCGGTGTGTGTTCTCAGATGCTGAATCAGGTGAGAGCTATTACTGAAACATTTTCCACACTCAGAGCATTTATAAGGTTTTTCTCCTGAGTGGGTCCTCTGGTGAATACGCAAATGAGAACTATTATTGAAGCTTTTCCAACACTGAAGACATTTATACGGTTTCTGTTTGGAGGATGTATTCTGCTGGATGGAGACACTGGTGTGTTCTCTTAGGTCCCATTGCCAGTGATTGGATTTTTCCTCCTCTTTTCCTATAAAATTTTCCCACTGCCTCTCTGACTTATTCTCATAGGAATCATGACACCAAATCTCATCTCCTTTCGACAATGATAATAGAGTTTCTTTTGTATCCTCATGCTTAGAATTTCGCAAGCCATCTCTTTTAGAGCACTTTGAAGGTTTCTCTTTAAGCTTATTTGCCTTAGGTTTATTATGTTGAACAATTTCCAAATTATTCTTATGCTCATCTCCTGAAAGAATAAAGAAATATTCTAAATATATTCCCCAATCTTTGCTGTAGGTGAGGACAGCATTCTGAAAGGCAGTGAAAGACAGGAAACAACAAAGTAAAAACCTCATAAATTATTTTATATTAATTTTTTTATAAACAAGTTTCATTTGTTTTATTCTCTATATTCACCAAGAACAGGTCACTTTAAAACATTCTTATGGTCAAATTTTTGTACTTAGAACAACACCAACATATTTGAACCAAAGTTGTCAGCAATTGTCAAAGAGGACTATTTATGTA
Organism: Echinops telfairi; assembly: GCF_000313985.2. Lineage (NCBI taxonomy): Eukaryota > Metazoa > Chordata > Mammalia > Afrosoricida > Tenrecidae > Echinops > Echinops telfairi. The sequence goes on from NW_022103896.1 coordinate 15,095,356, forward strand.
AAATAAGTATTAAATTCTATTCTCATAAAAGGGGAGATCTAACTCAAAGAGAAACTATGACACCATCTGAGGTGAAAACTAGACAGTTAATACCTTAGTTAAAATCTGAGCAAATACATAAATAACAATGATAGCTACAATTTATAAAGAACAATAGCTTGTATATGATATTTCACTAATCCTAAAAAATGCCAGCCATTTTATCATTCACTTTTCCACAAAGATGAGAAAAATGAGGCTGACACAGCTTGTAAGTGACAGAGCAAGGGATCAAATTAAAGTCTATCTCATTCTAGTGCTCTGTTCTTTGTACAATACTGTATCACCTTCATCGCTAATACAGAATTTCCTAAGGATTCAGATCATCTTGTTAATCCCTCACCTGAATAAGGGCTTTTCAAACTCTTTCTCTCCTTAGAGCCATTAGAATCTGAGACCAACAGTTCTTTCTCTTGTTCCATCATAATCATCACAGCCAAGTTAGAGATCAGAAACCCTGTAGAAGGAAACAGGTCATATTTGGAGGAATTTATTAAAATATATTGCTTTGCTTTTCTTTCCAACTGCACATAACAACTTCAGGCATAAAATGCACTTTATCCCATACGGAAAATAAGAAACATGGTCCTAAGCAATTTTAGAAAATCCTATCTCCTATCTCCAATATGTTTAAAATTAACAAATACATTGAGAATTATCAGATAATCCTACCTTTTTCTAAGGAAATAACAATAAAATGAAATTTCATATTAAAGGTCTGAAGATTAAGCTAAAAATGGGAGGCTATACAAATTGTTCACCCATGACTCAGAAACACGGGTGTCCTCTTTTAATTGAAAAAAAACCCAAAGAAGTATTTTGGAAAAGGCATCAATAATAAAACAAAGAAATTATTAGGAAGCAATACGCTGGCACAAGAAGCACTTTAGAATAAATATATGGCACAAAGCCTAGAAAGGAAAGAAAATATTTTTGCTTAGTTTAAAAGAATAACTTGGTCCTCAAATGGAGAAAGGAACCTTTGTAATCTCTTTCAAAGAAAAGTTACGTAAACCCCCAAATCCACTATCACTGAGTAGATTACAACTCATAGCAACCCCGTATAGAGTTTCTGAGGCTACAAATCTTTACAGGAGTAGATCACCTCATCTTTCTCCTGCAGAGATGATGGATTTGAACTGCTGACTTTTCATTTAGCAGTCCAACGTTTACCAGACAATTGCCACCAGTGCTCTAAAGAAAAATTTGAATTTATATAATCAAAAACAAGAAATTGGGATAAAGTAGATCATTATAAGCAAACCAAACCATTGCCATTGAGTCAATTCCTACTCATTCCAATCGTGTAAGACATATAACTGCCATGTAGGGTTTCCACAGCTGTAATCTTTACACAGGCTGACTGCCACATCCTTCTTCCAAGAAACCACTGATGGGTTTGAACTGATGACTTTTGGGTTAGCTAATAACCCCTAAATATAATGGAGGTTAAAGAGGAAACTCTTTCTTGTCTCTTACTACCCAGTGCCATTGTGTAGATTCCAACTCATAGCTACCTATAGGACCCAGTAGAGCTGGCCCTTGGGGTTTCTGAGACTATACATCTTCTTGGGAGCAGACAGCCTCATCTTCCTCCAATAGTGATTAGTAGGTTTGAACTGCAGTTAGCAGCCCATCACCTAATCAACCACAACACCAGGGATCCTTTCCTCTTACTAAGTCTATCATTACAATATCCATTCAGACAAAATTAAGCTTCTGGAATCAATAAAAATCTTTTTGCCTTACTTTTTCCATTACTGTCAATTCTGACTCATAGCAGCTTTAATAGACAGAATAGAACTGTCCCATGGGGTTTCCAAGGCTATAAATCTTTACAAAATACTCTCAAATCTTTTCCCCATGGATCGGCTAGTGGATTCAAACTATGAACCCTCTGGTTAGCAGCCACGTGCTTAACCACTGCACCACCTGGGCACCTTTGATCTACTTGAAGGGACCAGAAAATGTTGCTTCCCAGTGGAAAGTAGTTGTATGCAGACTTGGTGTTCATTTGAGGATCTAGGGAAAATAAAAACTTTAAAGAATTTCATTTAGATGATATGAAAAATATATACTTATCATTTTCACCCTAATGCTGCCTAGTATGTGCCAGGCAGTGAAAGAATGTACGCATACTATTTCATTCTCAAAATATCTCCCTGAGGGTAGAGGGAGAGCGGGTAGGAAAGAGGGAACCAATTACAAGGAACTATATGTGACCTCCTCCCTGGGGAATGGACAACCGAAAAGTGGGTGAAGGGAGATGTCGGACAGGGAAAGATATGACAAAATAATAAATTATCAAGGGCTTATGAGGGAGGGGGAGCGGGGAGGGAGGGGGAAAATGAGGACCTAATGCTGGGGGTTTAAGTGGAGAGGAAATGTTTTGAGAATGATGAGGGCAATGAATGTACAAATGCGCTTTACACAATTGATGTATGGATTGTGATAAGAGTTGTATGAGCCCCTAATAAAATGATTAAAACAAATACCTCCCTGAAGTAAATGAACAACAATCTGCATTTTATAGATGAATAAAAACGATGTTGGGAAAGTTGGCCAAGGTCATACACATCAGGAAGTGGTATGGAAGGATTCACCCCCAGGTCTACTGGATTGACTATCCCGGCTCCTGTATCTGTTACAGTACATCCCAGTGGCGAATAGTTGGACTTGCCCTCAAACACAAAGGACCCTGAAAGTACTTCTATTTGGGACTATACTACGTGGATTTTTAGAAAACAGATTTACTTCCCCAGAGCTCTTACCAAAGTGCGCCTGTGTTCCCTAAGCAAGCTGGATCTCTGTTCTGGGAAAGGGTCAAGTCTCATTTTCAACAATCTCTGAGTACTTGAGTCGTGGAAAGTTAAAAAGGAACACCTAAACGCAAAAGGTGGGTCCAGGAAACGTCTCCCGTTGGGGTGGTATGTTTTGCTGTCTGGATTTATATCAGTTTGTCAAAGTTTACACCAGGGAAGCAAGGCTCCATCTTTTCTCTATTAACTTCGGTGATGGAGGAGCCCTCGAGGACAGTGGCGCAGCCAAAGGGCTGCAAACTTTAGACCATAAATGACATTAAAAGGCTGCCCTTTAAGATGGCACGCCGAGTAGAGCAGTTTTGATAATCTTACAGAAAACGTGATGGAGAGGGAGGGCCGTGCGTGGGAATCCGAAGAGGCTGCCAACAAAATTCAACTGGCTGCAGCTCAGCTTAAAGAGCCGTTGGCAGAGGTCCCAGGAGATCCGATCCCAAGACGGTGTTGGAACCTGGCAGGCGAGGGAGGCGCGAGGACCAGTCGGTCCGACGGGAGACGCGGGGCCTGGGCGCTCGCAGCAGCAGCAGCAGCAACAGCATCCTTCTCCGAGACAGACACGGCTCCCGCTCCTCCGGCCCGCAGCCCTCGGCTCCCGATCCCCCGAGAAGGCACTCACTGTTCTGGGGGCGCACTCAAGGCGCCCTGCACCCCCCAGCTCATCCAGCTGTTCTGTTGGAAGGAGCCCCCTCTCCTCCAGACCCCACCAGGAACCCAGGGGCCCAAACGCTCAACCCTGGAGGACAGAGACGGGAAGTTGCCCAAACTCCCCAGAGGGGCCTCGCCGAGGCATCTCTAGGACGGCGAACTCTCGTTGATCTTAACCCCTAGGATCCCGGAGAAGATTTCCTTCTCGCTGATTCCCTCACTTACCTAGGACTCCGAGTGAGATGTAGTTCCCCACTCTTGTCAGACACTTTTCCGTGGGCGACCGATTGGAACTTATCTATGTCCTTACCGTGTTCATAATCAGAATCAAAATCAATAGGGAATAAATTAAGCGCCTAATGCTTCTGGCCACACCTCTGTAAATACAAATGTAGATCAGCCTATCTGTGAAATGACTGGAGAACCAAGGCATTCATCCCCTTGAAAAACAATTCGTTTACAAGCAGTTTTATTAATAGCGCTGGGAAAATCCTTCCGTTTGTCATTACAAGGGAAAGTAGAAGCCAAGCACTTTATCCCCCTGAAAGCAAACGTCCAAGCCTGCGCCCAGTTACAGTTAAGATAGTTTCTTCACTGCTGCACACCCTTTTCGTCCCATCCTCTTGAAAAATGAACATTATCAATGAACCGTTTTTTCTAAATCGTTTTATTGGGGGCTCTTACAGGTCTTATAACATTCCATACATCAATTGTATTAAGCATATTTGTACATATATTGCCATCATCATTTCCAAAACATTTTCTACTTGAGCCCTTGGTATAAGCTCCTTTTTTCCCCCTCCCTCCCTCGCCCTCCCTTGATCCTGGGTCAATTATGTGTTGTTATTATTATTTCATATCTTACACTGTCTGTTGTCTCCCTTCACCCACATGTCTGTTAATGTTCCCTTGCGGGAGTGGGGGCATGGGGAGAGGGGCTGGCTCTAAATATCCAATCTAGTGATGGGCTTCCTTCCCCTTTCTCCCCCTTCCCCCAATGAACTGCTTTTTCAACTCCTCTATCCCCACTCCAAATACTCCCTCATATATTCTTTTTGCATGTATCTCCATTTCATCCTTACTCATTCTGTAGCCTGTTTCTCCTGCAACAAATCACCAATGACCTTCATGCTGCACTACTGAGCGCTCCGTTTCTTTTGGAACAATTTTTGTGTGACGATCACCAGGCATTCCCCTAAACTCTCTAGCCAGTCCTTTTAGTCTTCCCCAAACACCGAGGTTTCATAAGGTCAACCCTAAACCCTCTCCACTGATAAACCAATGTTCTCTGTCAAGGCAAGCTCGTCCAGCCCCGGTGGTTTTAAAATACCATCTAGCAAATGTTTTCACCAATTTGTAGCTCCAGCCCAGGCCCCATCTCTAAGCTTTTGACTCATAACCAGTGGTTGACTTAATATCTCAAATTGGAAGACTCAATAAAACCTCCAACCCAAATAAAAACATTAAGCTTACTTCTCTTTCAGTGTTCTTCCCCATTCACATACACACAGGCATAGAATAAACTAAACCTGTTCCTTTTCCAGTATGCGCTTTTCAGTAATGCAGAAACCCACGAGTCTTTCCCTTTCTCCCACAATCAATCCCTAAATAAGCCAAGTCTATTTCATAAAGAATTCTCCAATCCAGACACTTCTCCTAACCATCAGTGACACGGTTAACTCAGACAGTCATCTGAGTTAACCCACCTGCAGGACTGCCTTGGCTCTGAAGAGTTCTATAAACGTCCTCTCTTGTCTATCCCTTATTCTCCTCACTGGAGTCACAGTGACCTTTGAAGAAAAAGATAAATCTGATTCTGCCCTCAAATTTCAACTCCCACATCATTTCTTCACAAAGCCTTTCCATGTCCTTCTGGGTAGGGTCAAATCCCTGTACCGTGCTCCTTTCGCACCACGGTCTTCTCCAACAGAGCCCATCCCAAGACTGCATTTAAGAACAGAAATCTATTTTCTCACACTTCTGGGAGCTGAAAGTTCAAATCAGGGCCTCCATCATGTCATTTCTTACATCCCCAGTGATCCAGTAGTTTAAGGACATGGGTGCTAATGGACAGGTTGACAATTTCTCCCTGGAGAAAGATGTAGCTTTTATGAAGATTACAGCAGCAGGTGGGGCTGGCTCCCTCAACCCCTCACCACTTTAATTTAATACTACAATCAACTTCCTGAATGGATGAAAATGTCGACATAACTTGTGCACTTGTGCTCAAAGTCCAACATCAGACCATTGAAGAGATGGGGAAGTTATCTGGACTATCTTGGAGCTTGGTTCAATGAATTTTAACAGAATATTTGGGTATGAGAAAGGTCGCTGCGAAATTTGTGCCTCTGACTGACCAGGAAAAAGAGTATCAAGTGGAAACATGCCTTGCTTTGGAAGAACAGCTCCAAAGAGACCCAGACTTGTTTGCCAAGGTCATTACTGGTGACAAGACACGGTGCTAGTCTTATGACTCTGAAAACAAACATCAGTCAAGTTTGTGGGAAACGCCATCATCACCTGGCCCCCCCAAAGCTCATCAAGTGAAATCAAAGATCAAGAGGAGGCTCATTTGTTGTTGTTTTTTATGTGAGAGGGATAGTGGATTTGGAGTTTGTTCCACCTGGTCAGACTGTTAATCAAGCTTTCTATTTAGAGCAGTGATTCTCAACCTTCCTAATACCATGACC
>NW_022103896.1:15102460-15104483 GCF_000313985.2 Echinops telfairi
ATGACGTCTTTTTCCAGGGACTGGTCCCACATTATGACATGTTCAAATTACAATGTGTGTCAGTTTCACCATCCTCGTATCTAAGAAACACTTTGGCTGTACTTCTTCCGAGACAGATTTGTTTGTTCTTCTAGAATGCGTGGTACCTCAAAGATTCCACTCCAGTTCCATACTTCCAATGCATCAGCCCTTCTTTGGTCATCCCTCTTCAATGGCCAATCTTTCACATACCTTTGAGGTGATTAAAAACACATGACTTGGGTCAGGCGCACCTTAGTACTCAAAGTGACATCCTTCCTCTTCAGCACTTTAAAGATGTCTCATGCAGCAGATTTGCCCAATGCACTATGTTGTGTTACTCTTAACTTCTGCCTCCATGAGCATTGGATTGTGGATCCAATGAAATCTTTGACAACTTCAATCTTTCCTCCACTTAGCTGTTGATCAAGCTGTGAGGATTTTTGTTTTCTTTACACTAAGTTGCAGTCCATACTGAAGGTCACGGTCCTTGCTCTTCATGAGCAAGTGCTTCAGGTCCTCCTGGCTTTCAGCAAGCAAGGTTGTGTCATAAAGCCAGCATGCGTGTGATATCTGCATATCGTAGGTTAAAAACCCTTCCTCCAATGCTGATGCCACAGTTTGCTTTATATAGTCCAGCTTTTTAGGTCATTCATTCAGAAAATAGATTTTGTAAGCATGGTGGTGAAAGGGTACAATCATGATGCATATTTCCTGAATTTAAACCATACAGTATTCCCTGTTCGTCTGTTCTTTGCCCATGTACCTGAGTAAAAAGAAGTGACTTGTAGTTCCCATTCTTCTCCATGTTATCCACAATTGTCCACCCAATTAACCAATATCATTATTATTATAATATTACTATTTATAATTATCCACATAATTGTCCAATGTTCTCCATAATGATCCACAGTCAAATTCATAGTTAATAAAACACAAGTAAAGGTTTTTTCTAGTGTCCTCTGCAGAGAGAGCCAAGATCTGTCTGATGTCAGCAGGACATCCCTCGTTCTACATCCCTTTCTGAATCTAGCTTAAATTTCTGGCAGCTCCCTGTCCATCTATGGCTGTAACCACTGTGAAATGATCTTCAGCACAGATGTACTTGCAGATGATATTAATGATATTGTTTGATAATTTCCACATTCTATTGGGTCACCTTTCTTTGGGACAGGTACAAACAAATCTCTCTCAGTCAGTTTGTCAGTAGCTGTCGTCTACATTTCTTGGTATGGACCATTTGAGTGCTTTTTCAGGTTGTTGAAACATTTCAATTCCAGTAGCTCCTTGCGCCTTGTTTTTCTGCTAATACTTCAGGGCAGTTTATATTTCTCCCTTCACTACCATTGGGCTCTTGATCATGTGCTATGTCTCGCAATGATTGAATGTCAACCAGTTCTCTTTGGTACAGTGACTGTGTATTCCTGCCATCTTCCTTTGATGCTTCCTGCATTGTTCAGTGTTTTGTCCAGAGAGCCTTTCAATATTACAACTCGAGGCCTGAGTATTTTCTTCAGTTCTTTCAGCTTGAGATCTGCTGAGTGAGTTCTTCCTTTTTGATTTTTTTTAGCTCCAGGCCTTAGCACATCTCATTATAATACTTTACTCAGTGTTCTTGTGCAATGAATATGGTGTACATATAGCTGTTCTTGTCCTGCTCTTGTTTCTTTAGGACAATTGCCAACTTTTTAAGGAAGAGTCATAGTCCACAGAGGTTGCACCATATTCCTCTGTGGACTATGGATCACTTTGTACCTGATATTTGAAATTTCCAAATTATTTTATAATCCCACCAGCAGTATACGAGCACTCCAATCTCTCCACACCCTCTCCCCTACTTGCTGTTTTCTGTCTTATTGAACTTTGCTATTATTGCTGGGGGTGAGATGATAGCTCCTTGTTAGGATTATCATCTCTTTAATGCCTAGTGGAGGTTGAGACTCATCTTCAAAGTGGAAGAACCTCAACAAGATGGCGCATTGGGCACAACCGTGGGCTCAAAGGA
>NW_022103896.1:15105668-15108767 GCF_000313985.2 Echinops telfairi
CTGCAGTGAGAAGGCATGCAAAGCAAAGAGGAAAAGTGAGGACGGCCGGAGTAAGAGGTGGGCTTTAAAGAGCCCATCTGGCCCCCGTGCCCTTGTGAGAATCTTGGCCTACCCTAAGAGAACTGGGAATCCGGTTTAGGATTTTCCTATAAGGAACGATAGTGCTTTCAGGCTTAAAAACTACATGGACAAATGTAAGTGCAAGCATAAGTTAACTCGATGAGTCAGAAATGTTAGGGCATGAAAACATGAGTATTCCTGCGACAAGGCCTCAAAGTGTTAAGTCATCATTCTCTGTTTTAGTGTTTACTAGACCTTTATGGAGGAGCCCAGGTGGCGTAGTGGGCTATACAGTAGACTGCTAGCCTCAAGGTCAGCAGTTCAAAACCACCAGCCCCTCTGAGGGCAAAAGATGAGACTTTCCCTCCCATAAATATTTATAGTCTCTGTAGGGCTGACAACAGCTCAAGACATGATGTCCCCTCACTGGAACATATTGTGACAGAGGAGAATACTGGGGACACATGGCAGGGAGTTAGTCCAGTCTGAACCCCCAACAGCGGGGTGAACCAAGAAGGGAACATAACAGATCAGCAACGAGAGCAAAGCCAAGCCACAAAGCCCCTGAGGAGCCCCCAAAATAGACTTCAGGCTAGGAGGGGCAGTTCCCAAAATTCCCCCTGGACCAGTGGGAAGATGATCATAAAGGCCAGCGGACAGACCTGGCATTATGTATGCTTTTTGGTGTGTGTTTTCTCTAGTATTATTATCTTTTTTCTTTTTTTCTTTTTATTCAGTCTTTTGTCTCTGTTATTGTTGCTTTTGCCTCCCTATATAAGAGCGGCAAGGGAAGCAAGCTCAAGGAGAAAACAATGGACGGATGGTTCCAGAGGGACTTGGGGGGAGGGGGAGGCGGGGGGAGGGAGTGGTGAGCAAACAACACCATAGACAGCGGAACAACTAGGGAATTAAAATCAACTATGAGGAGGATGTAGAGATCCTGGGAGTGTTGGAGCAACAGCCATTTAGCTGAGAGGAACAACTCAGGGTCAGAAGAAGGGTGAGCATGATGGTGGGGCAGGTGGAAGATAAAGGAAACAGAGGAAAGATCTAGGAAGCAAAGCTATGGATAGAGGTATAAACATAGGTGTGTATATATGTAAATATAGTAATTCATCAAAATAGAGGTATTGCCTTATGTGCATATATTTATATAGCAATACACTGAGTTAGTGGTTGGGCTTTGGGGCTCTGCTCAAGCTCTGCCTCAATACAAGAACATTTTCTTCTAATAACCTGGCATTTTGAGATACACAATCGCTGAAGCAAAATGGGTGCCCGACTATCAAAGGATATAGCATCTGGGGTCTTAAAGGCTTGAAGTTAAACAAGCGGCCATCTAGTAGAGAAGCAACAAGCCCACCTGGAAGAAGCACACCAGCCTGTGTAATCATGAGGTATCCATGGGATTGGGTGACAGACATCAGAAGACCCAAAACAACCAGACTAATAACAAAAACCCATATTGTTGAGATGACGGGGGTCAGAGCAGAGACCCCAAACCCATCTGTAGACAATGAGACATCCCTTCACAGAAGGGTCACAAGGAAGGGATAAATCAACCAGGGCACAATAGCACGGATGAAAGACACAATATTCCTTTGGTTTCTTGAGGCTTCCTCACCACTAACTATCATGACCCCAGTCCTGCCTTTCACTTTGGGCTAGAGGAGAGCATGTACACACGTACAGATAAGAGATAATTGTCAGGACACATGGAATCCAGGAACAGGAATGGGAGTTGCAATACCAGGAGGGTAGGGGGAAGGTGGAGAGAGGAGGGGAGGAAAGGGGAACCGTTTGTAATGATTGACACATAACTACACCCCAACCCCCAGGGGGACAAACAACAATAGAAACCATGGGGGAAGGAAGACAGTGGTCAGTGTAAGATATGAAAATAATCATTTATCAAGGGGTCACAAGGGTTGGAGGGGGAGGGAGGGAAAAAAGAGGAGTTGATACCAAGGGCTCAAATAGAGAGTAAACGTTTAGAAAACGATGATGGCAACATACACAAATGTGCTTGAAACAATTGATGTATGGATTGTTGTGAGTTGTAAGAGCCCCCAATAAAATGATATTTTAATTAAAGAAAAAAAAAAGGATTGGCAGTTCCACACATCCACAGGGGCAGCTCTAATCTGTTGTCTGAGGTGGCTATGAGTTGGAATCGACTTGATGGCAATGGGCTCTTTGGAGAGCTTTATGATTTTATTTTGATGAGATTTATTAATTTTCCTTGAGGTCTCCCTGCAATGTATAATTTTCTTCCCAAATTTAAAACAATCCAATCAATCTTCATATTGTCTTGCCTTCTTTTCCTTTTGGAAGTTCTATAAATGCTCTAATTACTCCTTCTGTTTTTTGTGTTGTTCTTGTTAAAAGTTGGCTTCTCTGGGAAAAAGGGACATCTCTAATTCACTGTTCTCTGTGTTGTGGGTTGACTTTACTTTGGGTCCTTGTGTTTTTCGGTTGGATTCTGGGTGATGTTGTCCTGTGCATTAATCTCAGGTTGTTGTTTGATGTTGTTGGTCTTGGACAAAGAACATATATATTTTTAAGTATTTCTTATAAAGTTAGTCTAGGTTTTACAAATCCTTTAATTTCTGATTAGCTGGAAGTGTCCTAATTGCACCTTTGAGAAACAATTGTACTGGATCGATAGTCCTTTGTTGACATTGTTTCTTTCTTTCTAGACTTTGCTTGCAGCATCCCATTCACTTCTTGCCTGTCTGGCTTCGGCCAAGAAATCAGAGCCTAATCTTGCTCGTGCTTCGTTGCAGGTAATTTTTCATTTCCCCCGGAGCTGTTTTCCAGAATCTTTCTTTTGTCCTTGGGTTTGAGATATGTTTGGGTGATTTTCTTGAGGGATTATCTTCTTTGAGGTTTCTTGAGCTTCTTGAATACATATATCCTCATCTTGCATGACATCAGGAAAGTTTTCTTCCAATAACATTTCTACAAAGTTGTCTCTCTTCCTTCATGTCCCCTTCCTTTTCTTCTCCCCTTCCCTCCCAATTTTCTCTCTCTCTCTCT
>NW_022103896.1:15109688-15111037 GCF_000313985.2 Echinops telfairi
TACCTGTAATTAGTGGGCTTGCACACACCCCCCAAAGATATATTGGCCTAGGTTAGCAATCAAGAGCTCTCTCGGGCTCCCCTATTCTCTCCAGTCCTCACTCCCCTGTTCCCTTTCCTATTGTCCTCCTTACCCTCCCCCTATCTCCACGTGGACCACCAAGCGAGGCTGAGGTGAGCATGCTACCATGAGATGTGTCTGACTCCATTATTTCAATCTCTCTTCTCTCTCTCACACTCTCTATGACTTTACTATAATCTTTATGTATATATTGACTGTTCAATTGCACCTATCGACCCCACGATTAGTTGCGAGGGGCTGGCCTTACCCCACAGCAGCCTAAATTGTTAACCACGATGTCACCAGGGCTCTGTTTTTGTAAGGTTTCTAATTTTCCTTTTTTTTGGGGGGGGGGGTCAGTTTGTGCTTTTATCCCCCAACACCCCTGAATTCTTCTAGAGTTCTACTGTAATTTCCTATATCTTCCTCTCAAACCTTATTAGGAAGCCCATCCAAGAACGGGTAGCTAAAGGATCCTTACTCTTTTCTTTATTTCCCCAAAAATCCTCTTTTGGGACTGGAAAGTCCACCCGCATTCCTACTTCTAGCTTTGTGGAGAGAGTCAGGGGGAGCAGAGATTTGCCCACGTTTTCCTCTTTTTATCTCCTCTACTGGGTGTGGTGAAGAAGTGGGAGAAGAAGGGGGAAGGGAAAGCTATACACCTGAGAGATCGGCCCTTTCAGGGAAGGTGGAGTGAGGTGTGAGCCAGTTGTGGCCAAAGGTGACACTGACTTGAAATAAGTGTAGCACAGGCTCACTTCCAGTACAGCTGTTGTACTTATTGAGGAATCAGCAAAATTACAAATTCTGCCTTCAACTAGTTGGGAACGCTCACAGCAGCCAATCGGCCCTTCCTCTCCTGCACATCCTGCTCGCTTCAGATGGTCACCAGCTCCCCAGTGCTGACGATTCGCCACCACCACCACCATCACTACCAAGAAGACAAGCTCTCTGTTTTACAAGCCTGGGTATTCTCCTGTCTCTGAGAGATGGGCTTAGCACTGATGATTATATATTTTTGAGAAATTATCAATAATTTTGGTGCTTCCCAGGGATGACTGCATTTTAAAAGAGCAGGTAGTTAAAATGATGGCATCACTAGTTGGCAGGTGAGGTAAAGCCATGCGGTGAGTGTGATATATAGAAATTTGAGCAACTTCCTTATCTCTCAGATAAAATGATAACCTTTTACCAAGAAATGGAACCTCCCCCTAAGCCTTAGTAATGTGGGTAGATACATCCATCTTTCAGAACGACAAGGATTTTTTAAAAACATTTTATTAGGGGCT
>NW_022103896.1:15111876-15113431 GCF_000313985.2 Echinops telfairi
TTTCTTCACCACATTTGCTTATGCAGAAAGTTGTATGTTTCATTGGTGCTATACAGCACCCTGACTGGCTTATCTCTTCCTTGTGACCCTTCTTTAAGGGGATGTCCAATTGTCTTTGGACTTTAGGTCTCCACTCTGCACTCCCCCTTCATTCACATTGATATGATTTTTTGTTCTTGGCCTTTGAAGCCTGATACCTGATCCCATCCACACCTCCTGATCACACAGGCTGGTGTGCTTCTTCCATGTGGGCTTTGTTACTTCTCAGCTGGATGGCCACTTGTTTATCTTCAAGACTTTAAGACCCCCCTCCCCCCAGACACTACATCTTTTGATAGTCGGGCACCATTTGATTATGCACCCGCTTTGTTTTCAGTGATAATGTTGGGAAGGTGAGCATCATAGAATGCCAGATAATTAGAACAAAGTATTCTTGCATTGAGGGAGTACCTGAGTAGAGGCCCAATGTCTGTCTGCTATCTTAATGCTTAACATATAAATATATATACATTAGCTCTATCCCTTTTATTAGAAATTTATTTACACATTACATACATAGCTTTTGCCTACTTCTTTCCTCTATTCCCTTTCATATTCCTCCTGTCCCACGATCACGCTCACCCATACTTGATGTCATCTCACAATTTCCTCAGGTCGTCAATATGCCAAACGTGTCTCTCAATTCAGGTAGGATGTACTCAGCATCTGATGTTGGCTCTTGTGAACTTATTTTCATTTTCTTCAGCTTCAACCTGAGCTTTCTACGTGCTGCCAAGTGGATTCTAGTTCTTAGTGATCCTACCTGCAAGAGAAAAAGAAAACACCCCTAGGGCTATGCCATGCTCACACTTTTTATTATGTTTGAGCCTGTCATTCCGACTGCTGTGTCCATCCATCTCATTGGAGGTCTTCCTCTTTACTGTTGCCCCGCTGCTTTACCAAGCAAGAGCTAGCTAGCATTGTTCTGCAAATTTTGAAATAACTTGTTGTATTTGTCCAACTCCAAGAACATGTTGCTGAGCATGTAGAAGTTTCTTGGGAAAAGCTATGAAGTAATTCTTGGAGAAAGAAACAGACCCTGGAGTTAAGTAAATGAGCAGAAAGAGGTCATGGCATGAAACTAGAAGGACTTCTGGCCAAGAGTCCAGAAGCAGAAGGCAGTCATGTACTGGGCGACAGGGGGGTGTCCATCCTTACCATGCAGGTTCCTTGCCTCATCCTCTCAGGAGCCTGTAATAGGTTCATTTCAACGCATGACGACACCATGTGTGTCAGAGGAAAACTGTGCCCCAAAAGCTTTTCAAGGACTGGTTTTTGGGAAATGGATCACAAGGTCTTTCTTCCGAGGCCTTTCTGGGTGGACTTCCAACCTTTTGGCTAGTTGTCACATTTACTACTCAGTTGGGATACTACCCGGGAGGCTCCTGTAAGAAGACAATTGTGTCGGGAAGGTGAACATCATAGAATGCCAATTTAATAGAAGAAAGTATTCTTGCATTGAGGGAGTACTTGAGTGGAGGCCCAATGTCCTTCTGCTACCTTAATACTAAACCTA
>NW_022103896.1:15114705-15131731 GCF_000313985.2 Echinops telfairi
GAATGTACAAATGTGCTTTACACAATTGATGTATGTATGGATTGTGATAAGAGTTGTATGAGCCCCTAATAAAATGATTGGGGGGGGAAAAGAAGACAATTGTGCAGGAAATGGCCGCTGGTTGTTTTGTCTCTATTTTTCCCCCCTTGGACAAGTGAAACGTTTGCCTGCTCGTCCTCCTTAAATGTGGAATTGTTTCTCTGAATGCAAATCCTGGCTTACCAGCAAGTGATGTGACTTTTGGTGACATATTGTGGGTTGAATTGTGCCTCCCCCAGTAGGTGTTGAAGGCCTAACCCTTGTACCTGTAAAACAAAACAAAAGCCCCCCCCCAAAAAAAAAACCCCAAAAAACAAATTGACTGCCTTCGAGTTGATTCAGACTCATAGCGACTCTACAGGACAAAGTAGAACTGTCCCTGTGGGTTTCCAAGACTTTAACTCTTGATGGGAATAGGAAACTCCGTCTCCTTCAGGCCTACACAAAGGTGGCTTTATGTTGAAAATAGTGTCTTTGCAGATGTAATTCTGATAGCGTCATAGTAGAGTAGAATCATATCTAAGTCCGGTGGTGGGGAAGACAGCAGTGACAGTGGAGGCAGAGGCTGGAGCACTAGGACTACAAGCTAAAGACCATCAGTGATCACTGGCAACCACGAGAAGAAGCAAGAAGAGGTTTTTCCTGGAACTTGATTGTGATGAATTCAGGCTTCTGGCCACCAGTACTGTGAGAAGATACATTCCGATTGCTTTAGGTCACCTCGTTGCAGGTAATTTGTTACAGCAGCCCTAGTAAACTAACCCAGAAGCTGGATGAGCTCCATCTGTCAACCACGAGATGATACCTTGGTGTTTTGTGTTTTTTTTTTAGGGTTCAATTAGAACACGTTTTTTTGCTGGGTGTCATTTCAAGCAATTCCAGCATCTAGTATTCCCTTAAGACTGAGTAGAACTTCCCATGGGGTCTCCAAGGCTGTCAGCCACATGGTAGAGGCCTGCCACATCTCTCTTCACCTGAGTGCCTGGCATGATTGAACTACCGGCCTTTTGTGGGTTAGCACTTGTCTGCATACTTGTCCACAGCCCCACAGTGGCCCTTCTGTCGCGATTGTGCACCTCCACTTTACAGGTGAGAATCGGATCCATTTGGTCGCTTGTCCCAAGGTCTCACAACCAGTAAGCAGTGTAATCAAGATTGATCGAGGGCTTCATGGTTTTAGAAGTTGAACCGCTCTGCCCAGATGGAACGATGCAGAAAACAGGAGCAATGGGCATTGGGACGACATGCAGTTGTCTGCTTGGTGAATACTTAAACCAAGAACCGTTTCCTAAAGCTGCGTATCTCCTGCTCATAGGGATCGGGTGGACCAGAGGGTCACCTCTATTTAAGAGACCACGGACAGGACAGATGGGAAGTGTAACATGTTTTCTGGTCTATTTTCCTGGTTAATCAACACAATTGTTGGCTCCTGGAGGCACACATAACGGTATCTGGAGATGCTGTTTTAGAAAATGTGGATTTGGTTGACAGAAGCTGTGAGCAAGTCAGTCCTGCTCTTGGAGAGCAGATTAGTTGGCTAGCAGAAGAACTGATGGCGGCGTCAGAGCACAAAACGCTATCCAGAGGGAGCCTTACTGATCCATGGTCCCATCCTGAGGCATTTGTGCTCTGTTCTGAACTCTAGCATTCTGAGATGTTCTTGCTCATTTACTGCTCCCTTTGTCCTTTCCTCCTTCCACCCATCCAGTCATCAGAGGTTTGGTACCTAAGGAGCCTCAGTGCATTGGGTTGCTAACCAAAGGTCAGCAGTTTGAAACCACCAGCCACTCAGGAGAAAGATGAGACTTTCTACTCCTGTAAAGAGTTACAGTCTCAGAAACCCACAGGGGCGGATCTCTGATGTCTGAGAGGGTCGCTCTGAGTCAGACCGGACTCGACAGCATTAAGTGTGAGAGAGGACTCCTCGGTGCACAGTGGGTGACAAGTTGGGCTGCTCAACGCCACACTCAGCAGTTTGAAACCACTCGCTGCTCCTAAGGAGAAAGATGAGGCTTCGTACTCTTGTGAAGATTTACAGGCTTGAAAACCCTCAGGGTCAGTCCTACTTTGTCCTCTAGGGTCCCTAAGCGTCAGGGTCGACTCAAGGGCACTGAGATTTTTGAGTTACATGCCACAAGTGTTAGACATTGGCCTGGTAACTGCAGGGTTGGTGGTTGAGACTTACAAGCCATAATGATGGAGCATGAGGCTGTCTGCTCCTGTGAAGGTGTATAGTCTTGTCAAACCGAAGTAGAGTGCCCACGAGTCAAAATCAACTGCAGAGCAGTGAATCTGGTTTGCTTTATTACCTGCTGACACTCTGCTGGATTCTGGACTTTCAGGAAGTCAAGCAAAACCTGCTCGCAAGGAGCCCACTGACCCATATTTCACAGACAATGGTGTAAGTGCTCCAATCAGATGACATAAACTATGCTACAAAAGAAATACCGCCCCCCCCACCTCACGCCAACCTTAAAGACTTCTTAAAACATGCAACCATCTAAATGACATATCAAGCAAGTCCACATGGAAGAAGCATACCAGCCTGTGTAATCCAAGGAATGCAAACAAAATGTAAATCCAAAAGAGGGAAGTGGATCAGAGCGTAAATTGTGAACATCTGGTTTGCAGAAGGCTATGATGACAGTGGAAGGCCAAAATCCATGTCCAGGAGCAGGTCTGCCCCGCCCCCACCACCACCACCACCATGGATTAAGTCTTTGGTGAATCCCCTCTGACCATAGTCAATAGATAAGAACAGCCTTGTGATCAGTCAGAGAGCATTGTAAAGTCAATTACGGCAAATGTGTTGGTTAAAATGTAATATGTTATGATTTGATCTCCCTGTTGACCCACTTTAAAGTTGTTCCAGTTTTTAATACCTTATAATTTCTTTTGGAATGAGGTTTTTCCATGTTTTATCTACTCCTTGTAGGTTTGTTTGCTTTCTGTGTGTTATGTATGATTTTCTATATACGAACCCCAGGATGGGTAGATCTATATAGACAGAAACTGGATTGATAATCACTTAGTGGCATTGCAAGGGGGCCTGGGGGGAGATGGAGAGCTAATAACAATGAGGACAAGAAGAAAATTGTTCTGCAATTGGTTGTAGTGTTGATTGCACAAAACATCCTAATATAATTGAACAGTTAAATAGTATGATATGTGAAATTTATCCCAGTAAAATAAATGACTTCTCCCCCATCCTAAATTCAGTAGCTTGCAACAACAAAGGTTTATTTCTCTTCTTGATCTCCATAGGCTGGAAACACAGGGAATCCAGGGCGGGTGATCCCTTCAGGATCAGCGGTGTGAGTGGTGATACTGGGAGGCTAGAGGGAGGGTGGGTTGGAAAGGAGGAACCGATTACAAGGATCTACATGTGACCTCCTCCCTGGGGGATGGACAGCGGAGGCGTGGGGGGTGGGGAGACGTTGGACAGGGCAAGATATGACGAAATAATAATTTATAAATTGTCGGGGGTTCATGAGGGAGGGGGGAGCAGGGAGAGAAGGGGAAAAATGAGCAGCTGAGGCCAGGGGCTTAAGTGGAGAGCAAATGTTTTGAGAATGATGAGGGCAATGAATGTACAAATGTGCTTGACACAATTGATGTGCGTATGGATTGTGATAAGAGTTGTATGAGCCCCTAATAAAACGATTAAAAAAAAAAAGGCTGCAGCTCTGCTCCGTGTTTTCGTGATGGGATCAAAGCCAGTGGGGAGCAGCCTCTGTCTAGAGCAGTGGTCCTCACCTTCCTCATGCCACGACCCTCTCACACAGTTCATGTGGTGGTGACCTCCCAACCATAAATTTTCGTTGCTGCTTCATCACTGTCATTTTGCTACTGTTATGAATCCGGTGACCCCTGCGAACGGGTCGTTCGACCCCCAAAGGGCTCCAGACCCACAGGTTGAGAACCGCTAATTTAGAACATGTGGATCTCTTGAAAGGAGGGAAAAAAGAGAGAAACTGGAAATATGCAGTAGCTCTTTAAAATTTCCACTGATAAAGTGGCATTTGTCATTGGCCAAAGCAAATCACATGACCAGGTCTGACATCAGAGAGGCAGAGCCTTTGGCAGTTAACAGCTGACATTTGGCAGTTAACAGTTGGCAGGAAACAATTGCTCTTAACAGTTAGAGAAGAGGCACTAGGCACAGACTGCAGGCAGAGAGACATCATGGTGGGAGCTCCTGTCAGTTCTTTGGTTGACTTGAACTGAAGTCCACACCTTTTCCTTCCTCTCCCCCTTTCCACCCTTAGCAATCCTCTCCTCCAGAGCTAATACAGTGGAGAGAAGGTATGGGGATTAGTGTTAAGATTTCTATAGGACTCACAGGGAGGGGGTGGGATACAGACTGGGTCAAATTCTTTCATGATAACCCTAGGTGGCATTTCGATGTTAGGAGTTGGGAGAATTTTTTCGGAAAAATCATTGGGCTTGGGAGCCAGACACATATGGATCGGAGTCCTACTCTGCCTGTGTGATTTGAGGAGTCATTTGGCCCTTTTGAGTTTTGGTTCCTCCACCTGTAAAAAAAACCCATTGGGTCCATCGGGACAACTCCACCAACTCCTATTGACCTCATAGGACGGAGTAGAACTTAGGTTTCTGAGGCTGGAGATCTTGAAAGGATCAGAAAGCCTCATCTTCCTACATGATGGATTCGAGCTGCTGACGTTGTTAGCAGTCCAACGCATAACCCCGGCACCACCAGAGCAGTTAAGAGGCTGGGCGCAGAAGGACTATTCCGATATTAGCCCTTTCTAAAACTCTGATGAACAATAGCATGTGAATTTGTTCCCAGATGCTTTGGGAAGCCAGTGCCCACCATGAGCGTGGTTGGCAACAGCTGAGATGGGCTGAAGGTGGTAATGATCTGAGACAGGCTGAGGGTTGAGTGTATGCAAGTGTGGCTGGCAGACCTGACACTCGGGCATGTGTCTTGTTGTAGTGCTGATGGTCGTGAGTCTGAGAGAAGGAGACGGTGGCAGGTCTGAGCTGTGGCGGAGGATCCAACTTCCAATTCTTGGTGGCAACTGATGCTCTCGGGGCAAAAATATAATCTGGTATCAACAGGAACAAGAGGGTTCCTGAATGTTAATCGGAACCAGTAGTTTAGAAACAGAAGAAACCTTAGTAGTGATTTGAGTTCAACCCCTTCAAGTCACAGGGAAACAGCTGTAGATACTAAGAATGGAGTCACCCTTTCAACGTCTGAGTGGCAACTGATACAAAGAGAAGAACTTTCAGCTGTGCTTTTATTGACTAACCAACGTGCCAATCCATTCAGCCTACAGTGCCTTTCTTAGCATTCACCGTTCCCCAAGGCAGATTCCTTATGTACACATCAGCCGAAGCAGTAGAACTTAACACGTGACATTTCCCCCGACACTTAAGCAATGGTTCTAGGTCCATGTAAGTTAACGAGAGTAGGAACCTAAGAAGTTGGATTGGGCTACGTGCTGTAAACACCCTAAACAAACAGCACGCATACAGGAAATCATTTGAATGACGGGACTTAGTCTTGGGTGAGGCAATGACTTTGAGGGAAAGCCAGACGGGGAGGTTCTGCCCACAGACTCTTTTCTCCTCCTCCTGTGTGAGGAGGGGCCTCACCAATGCCACCCTGTGACTCCAAACACTGCCAGGGGCTAGGGTCTGGGCATATTTTCAGTTCATGCCTGGCAGGATGGCAGCCCCACAGCAAGCAGGACGGGCTGTGCTGGAGGAGAAAGAGCTGCTCAACTCTGGCTGCCTCTTAACCTGAGGACAGAGTTGGGGCTCACACCCTGGCGGGGGTGGGGGTGGGGGAGGGCTTCTGTGAACGGAAGAGGAGGAAGCCTGGTTGCACAGCGATTAAGCACCTAGCTAGTAACTGAAAGGCCCTCAGCTTCAAATCACCAGTCCCTCCAGAGCAGAGTGTCCATCAGGCCTTAGCAAGCCTATGGGGCAGCGCTGTTCTTTCTTGGAGGGTTGCCATGAGCCGGAATTGACTCGGTGCTAATGGGTTGGGGCCCAAAGCTACACGCAGAGTCTTAATTCTTCTAGCTCCTTTCTGACCCACGTAGCAGATAGCACTCTGCATCTTGGGCTAATTCCAGCGGAAACTTTGTAGAGAGAGCATAAGAAGGCAATCACACCCCCATGGCGCCCCCAGCCCGAGGACAAAGGGGCACTTAGATTTGCACAACAACCAGGAGACCCTAGTGCTCATCAGACGAAAGTTTTTACATTCCTTTCCTTGGTCTCTCCATTCTACTCTTTACTCAAACTTCCTACTCTTAAACCTTCCTAGCATGGCAATCACCTTTATAAAGTATAATTGCCAGGATTTCTGAGATGAATTTCCAAAAGCCTTCAAAAGATAATGAATGAACCTCGAGGCTGGTTTGCAGGTTTGAGGATTTGCCACCCCTGGGAATGTCCTTGGCCACATTGTCCAAGATGGCTCGAGCCATAGGGGAATTCCAGCAGCAGAGTGGGCAGAAGGAGGTGCATGGGGGTGCTCTTTCCTTGTCAGGGCATGACCTAGAAGTTGCTTCCATCACTTCTTCTGGTTTTTCAGAAGTTTGGAAATACTCACATGGCCGTACCTGGCTAGAGATGGCTGGCTGTGGACTCAGATACAAATAGGGTCGTGCTATAAAGAAGAACCAGCCTTGAGGGACCTGCAATAGTGTTTTTTCCCTGGCCAATGCATTTGGCCCCGCAAAATATGGGCATTCCTCTTTCCAAACACAGACACGTGTACTTCCTCTCTAAGGGAGACAACCCCAAATGCCTTGACTTAGCGTCCAGGCCAGGAGAGCATCTCAGTGATAAGCAATCAGGTTCAGGTCTAGTTCTTTGGTGATCTTCGGGGTGTCTTATACCAGGGTTCCCCAATGTGACTGGTTCCTCGCCCTGGAATAGTGTCGGAATAATCGGGGGTGGGGGGTGCGGGGTGGCAGCTGCAAAAGCAGACACCTACGTGCTTTTAAGTGCCAGGGGGCCCTGAGTAATGTTTGTTGCTGTTGTTTCTGAAAAGGGAGCTGCAGGCCAAATAGGTTTAGGAAATTTGTTCACCACCACACAATGTTGTGATCAGAGCAGGAGAACCACCACACAAACCCACCTTCAGAAAAGAGGCAAAAGGGAGAGAGACGCAAGTCCCTGGACCATAGCAATGGGCTGGGCTGGGAAGGATCTTGCCTGGGGGGCGGGGGGTGATCGCATGGCGGGCCTGCTGGGTTGCCCTGGTTTGTTTTCCAGGACCATCCTTGGCCAGTTTGCTCTGTGTGCTTGGCATTTCCCTCAGGGAAGCACCCTTTCGTTGGAAGTAGGCAGGCTATGTCCTTGAGGGCTGCTGGGCTTCTCCAATCTGGAGCTTCGGGCCTGGGTCCAGGGCTTGATCCAGTCGGGCTTGTTGTTTCCGTGGGGAGAACATTCTCGGGAGGTTTCATTTGAGTCCCATCTAGTCCACATGACAACAGGGCAGCACGGGTTTTAGCTAAACCAAGACCCTTTCTTTACCCACCTCTCTGCTCTGCCTGGCCGTCGCGCCTTAGCTTAAACCGCACTGGTCTGGAGGCTAGCTAAAGCAAGAAGAGAGCACTAGCCACCAGGAAGACCCCAAACGGTGGGGGGAGCAGGCCACATCCTTCACTGAGCTCTGCCATCCTCTATTACCTGACAACACTCTTGAAAGAGTTGCTTGGGGAAGTCTCGGGGAACCAGTTTGTACCCTTTTCTGCAACTGATTCTTCAGTACCCTTTTTGGAACTCAAATGCTCCTCCGATGACCTCTCTCTCTCTCTCTCTCTCTCTCCTTTCCTCTTTTGACTAAGCAGTCCCCCTCCCTCACACTCTCTCAGGCCAGCTCCATCAGTGCCCTTAAGTTTGTTTACAAATAGTCTTTATGAGACAGGTTCTCTTCCAGCATCCGTACATAAAAGCTTCGAACTGGCTCTGGTTGGCCCAAGTTGCATTGCCCGCCCCCCACCCCTGACCTCGTCTTTATGCCCCTGGGATGACGTTCTTGGGCTAGCTGAGGACATTGACCCACTGTCAGGTGGCACCTCCTGATCAGAGTGTACCACCTCGGACCTTATCAACGTAGCCAACCTCCTGGAAGAAATGAAAATTTCTTTCACAAAGAATTGACATCAGATCAAGGGGACAAGGTAGACTTGGCAAGCTAAAATGAAAGGTTACCGTATCTGACCAGCATCGTGGGCAACAAGGCTCTTTGTGTCTGGAAGGGTGGGCTAAGGTGATGGAGTGGAACTGCCCACTAGTTCTTTGTTTTGTGAAAGGCTGCTAAAACCCAAGCCATAACGCCCTCATTGCCCTGACTGAGTGAGTGCTCTTAACTTCAGACACCCAGAGGAGGGCAGGTCAGAAATCACAGGATAACAAAGATGCCCTGTTTCTTCCTCTTCACAACTCATCCTAGTCCTCGCCCGCCCATGGGCCTGCGCTCTGCAGCTGCAGTTCCTTGCCTTCATCCCCCCTTCCTCTTCCTCTCCACATGGGTACAAGGAGCGCCTTGGAGTGGGGACTGGACTGAAACAGAGGAAACAACCAGGGTTGTGGGGAGGGCAGAGTACATGTAGGGGCGAGGCCAGAGGCCAGCCACCTTCTGGTTGGTCGGTTCCACTAGCCAAAACAGTTAATAGGGAATGAAGTACCAGTCAGCCTTCTCTGAGAGAGTCTGGGGCTCCACAGGGCCAGCCCACACCATCGCTGTTAACATAGCAATGCTTTTCGTTTGTGAGAATGTCCATCCATGTGCCCCACCTCTGCCCACACTCCCTCTCCTGCCAACAGTCCCACTTTCTCCAGTGCACTCGACCCTTTGCCAGCGGATTCATCCCTGGACAGGACCAACCCTGAGACCCAAACAGGAGAACCTCGCAGACAAAGCTGCTTGACTCAATGTATTTGAAAAGCTGTTGGAATGAGAAAAAAAAAAAAAAAAGCAACAAAAAATACTTGGGGAACATTTGTTCCTTTGAGCTTAAGACCCGCCATCCTACCATCCTTCTGGTGCCCTGCTTCTCCAATTTCCTGAAATGCCCTGGCTGAAAGTTTTACAGTGTTTGAGTTCATCTTTCCACTCCCAGGGCAGAAGGGATGGAGAGGCAGATGGGGGCCAGGAGGCAGGGTGTAGCATAGCAATGCAGCCAGTCTCTAAGTAGCTCTGAGTGATGGTTTCGGCGACTTGTCCCTCCTTGGCAGCAGGCAGGTCCTGATGAAAGGCAGTCCCGAGGACTGGAATGGCCACACTCAGCCTCCACGATGACGATACAGAGCAGGGGTTGTGGACTTCCTCTTGTAGCCAGCCCCCAGCGATTGCTCCCTGGACCACACCCCTCTCCTTAGAAATGTGGTATCCAGAACTCAGGAGTCACTCTTAAGTCCTGGAAGACCCTTCAACCCAAGAGGCTTAGTAAACGAATTTCAGGTGGCAGGTGGCGTGGGAACGTAACCATTCCTGGCAGTTCCTGGAGTCAGAAGCCTGTTTCGTAGCCACTGTGGTGGAGTCTGGGCACTGCCACCTCCTTGGTCACTGGATATTTTTCAAGGCTGGACAAAACGGAATCTCCACTTGCACACCCTCTTCGCCATATGAGCTTGCCCTTTCCCGACCCAGCGACCCTGTGCACTACAGATCAAAGCACTGCAGGGTCCCACACCAGCCTCACTGTTGTTCCGATGCTGATGCCCGAGCCCCTTGGTGCCACCACGGTGCCCAGCCATCTCGAGGGTCTTCCTCTTTGTCACCACCGCTCCGCTTTACCAAAGATGATGTCCTTCTCCAGGGACGGGCCTCTCCTGACCCTATTTCTCCTCCTCTTTGAATCTGAGTAAGCCCTCCATGGGGTCGACCCACAGAATACGGCCGAAGTGATGCTGGGCGGTTCCCAGGCATAGACATGACCTGGCCAATGAATGTGCTTTCTGCCTCTTAGAAGTGAGACATCATGTAAGGGTTCATTTATACACTGAGACCACCATCCTTTGAGAAGCCCCAGAGGCCACGTGGGAAGAGATCCGAGGTGGGGTGGGGTAGGAAGACAGGGGCAGCAGGCATAGGATAGTTTAAGATAACAGGGTTTTAACTTAAATTTCTCTGATTTTTATACTCATATCTCTCATCATATTCATAGAGGAAACAGACCTAGGCCTCTAAACAAACCATGAATCGGCTAACAGAGTTTTCAGACCCAGTCGGTGTGAAGTTTTTTGGAAAGTGAAGTGAGGTGGGGGGAGGCTTTTAAAGACTTGGAAGGAAGCATCAAAGGGGTTTGATGGGTTAAGTAAGCAGCCTGTCATTTGGGAGCAGGGAAAGATGACACATTGGTTACTGGTTACTGTGGGGTACTGATGTCTTTATGATTGTGTGCCTTTGGCTGACTGGGTCAGAAGGCCTTTCAACTCTCCAATGAATGTAATCCTAGGTTCTTATGTCCCAATTAGCACATTCCAACAATTGCACGTGTTGGAAGGGGGCTTACAGACTTCTTGGAATAATGGCATTTAAGAGATCAGGACATTTTCCCAGGATCTTTTCGAAGTCCTCCTATCTCTTGAGAGAGATAGAACTGTATGCAGGTGGGCTGGCATACATTTTGAGCAACTCTGAGAAACAGCTCTGAGAGAAGTGCCCAAGGTGATTGTGAGGTTAGCCAACTTGTAGGGATTGAGTTTAAACATTTAAAACGCTCTTGCTCAAAAAGTTGAACCGCCCCCCCCAGCCCCCCACCCCCACCCCACCCCCCCACAGCAGCTTTCACAGAGCCCCGTAGACACATCAAATTCCCGTGAGAACAGTACCAGTATGAGGGGGCCTCAAAAAATATGTGGAAGAAAGTGGGAACAACAAAAAAGAGCGGGGATTTTCCCATAAACTTTTTGAAGCCCAAGTAGGACTGTTGGTACCGTGACCTTGAAAGGCTATCATCATTTGGTTCTTTTTGCCTTCACAACAGGGCAGGGCATCTCAACCGGAACCTCATACAGGAGGGGCTCCCAAAAGTTCATGGAAAAAAAATCTGTCCAAAAGTCTTTTGATTCCATTTTTCTACAATAATCTCCCTCGCCCCCCCCCCCCCCGCCCCCCTAATAACTTGATTGTGTAGAATGGGCAGCAGCATCCTAGGTCTCCATCCACTCGATGGCAGTAGCATCTCCCAGGGGTGACATCCCCAAATGTATCTCTGCCCCCATTGCCCTCAAGACAATTCTGGCTTATTGTGACTGCCCTGGAGTTCCTCAGACTGCCAATCTCAGCAGACGGCTGGCTCCATCTTTCTCCCCAAGAGTGGCTGGTGGATTTGAATTTGTCTACTCTGTGGCCGACAGCCCACTGCCACCACCAGGGGCCCCGCAGTCTTGCCAAACGTCCCCGGGAAGCAGGGGAGCAAATTTGGCCCAGCGGAAGAACAACTGCTAAGGAGAGAGATTTTGTCAACACAATGACTATGCAAGTCTTGTGAAGGGATTTCTTTTCTCCTTTTGATTATCCCACCACCTGGAAGTACTGTTGGGTGTTCAGGTTTGAGAAAACGCCTCTCCCACCACCCATTTCTGAGCACCAGCTCTATTCCAAAGTCCAAGTCAGAATGTGGAGTCTAAAGATTTCCCTCCCCCTTTTCAAGTTCTCTCTTCTAAGCCATGGAGGACCCACAGCAGGTCCTGTCGTAGAAGTCTTTTTCGACATCTTCCTTCTACGTGCTGCCTCTTCCCTTCTCTGGGCGAACAGTTCTCATTAGTGTGTGTGGGGGGGGCCTTCCATTGCTCACGTTTGGAAATAAAAGCACGTCTGTATACGTGTGCATTTGTATGTGTATTTACTCACAATACCTCTTTTTTAATGCAAAAGTTGGTCTCCTAGGAACACTGCTGCATACCCAAACCCAAAGCTTAAGGTCTTATCTGTGTCCCGGGAAGGGTCAGTCTCTGCCTTCAATGGAGAAGAGAGACGGGGATGGAAGATCATTGCCGTAGAGCATTGCCAAACTGTCACGCTTTCCAATCCTTTTGGCAGATTCTGTCCCCCCACCCCCCACACACACACCCCACGTACTTGGGGAATTCTCTAAAACTGACCTCTGATGAAGCACTCATTTACGGGGACCAATGTAACCGTGGGAGGATTTGTTTGAGACAGGAAATGGTGGACAAGAGAGCGTTTTATATTACCAGTCTCACCTGAGCTGAGTTCATAAAAGGCTCAAGCCAGGGCAGACAATGAGTCGAGCGACCTAGAAGGGTTAATTATACTGGGTTCTGGTGAGATCCATTAAGACGTCTCTGACTCTAATTTAGTCATGGACCCTCTAGGTTTCCTAATAGTAAAACAAATGCCTTTGGGTCAAAGCCACAATGCATGTTTTATCATAAAAACTTCCAGACAGACATAAACGTAGAGACTACACTAAGCTATGAAGTCATGACCTCGTTTCAACAACCATCAGCATCTTGACACCCTTGTTTCCTACCCCAGCCCATCTAGGGGCAAGTATTTCAGATAGTAAATGATTAATCTCTTAAATGCATCCTTAAAAAATAGTAATTGGCTGGGGTGAGGGGTGGGGTAATGAGGGGGAAGGGGAAGGAGGGGGAGAAAGAAGGAGGTAAATGGGGAGGGGAATGATGGAACATTTTCCTCTAACTACAATGCTCATGTCAAACTCATTACAGTGAACAGTTTGTTGATATCATCGAGCATCCTATCCACATTTAGACCTCTCTATCTAAAAATATCTTTAACTTCAGTTTAGCTAGACAAAGCCACTCACTGATATCTAGGGGGTTTCGATCTCTCTGATTATCTGAAAAAAATACCTTTAACATCAGTTTACTAAACAAAGTCACTCATTGTTATCTAGGGAGTTAGCTATTATTGTTACCTATGGAATACGGAATGAGAAAATGCGAATCCAGAGCACCTCTAGGTGGCTGAGAACAAAGTGTCATCCAGGTGACTCCGCGGGTGATTTGATGCTTTGGTTCATAGGCTATTGGACATCTGTGTTTCCCCCTTAGACTTACCTTTTTTCTATTTGGATGCCCTCCCTCCTTCCCTTGTTTCTCTGTTGACGTGATGTCTCACTTTCTTCCCCTAGTTCTCTAAGCATGCTCCGCTCGTTAGAAGGCGTTGCCATCTCTAGTGATCAGGCCTTGGAAGAAGAAAGCTAATGCCTACTCAGGTGGATGACTTGGTGTGGGAGTCTATGCTAGTTGTAAATGCCAGACATAGGCCAGCAACCCGAGGGTTGCCTGACTCTTCTTTGCCTGGCTCTAACCACCCTTAGGTTCTCACTAAAATTGTGTTGTACGCTCAGCCCTTTCTGACTATCCAGTACTCACCTGGCCAGGAGAGCAGCAGAGCAGGGATTATAAGTTTGGGTCCTGGTCTCCCCCAAGCTCAGCTTAGTGTTGTCAGTTGCACGGGCGTTGCAGCCAAGCTTCCCAAGTTCAAATTCCAGGTTGGCAAAGTAGGAGCTGGGGAACTTGGGCCCATTACTCAGCCCTTGTTCCTCCATTTTCCAGTAAAAAAATGGCAGTGGTAATAGTATAGTACCCACCCCATTAAGTTGTTGTGAGGCTTCCGTAAGTCAACACGTGTAAAGCACGTGACATGGTGCCTGGCACACCATTTGCTATTATTATTTGTCAGGCATCACTTAGATGCTACAGGACCTCGAGCAAGCCACCAAGATCAGACTTGCTATCATTCTGCGGTAATTGGGGGATTACAATGGGACCTACCGATGGGATTCTGGTGAAGAGGAAAGGAAGTGACACTCGCAAAGCCAAAAGAGCAGTGTCTGGTACACAGAAAGCACTCAGTAAATATTAGCTATTACTAATATGGCGGTTTATATTTACCACAGCTACAAACCCGAAGCCAGAAACTTCAGGTTTCACAGAAATATGGGCATCTTCATTTCTGATAAGTCAATGATTCCAAGTGTTCTTGTAGGTGTTCTTTCTCCCAAGCCCTCCTCCAAGTCTTCCAGAGTCTGGCTCAGGGGTAGATCTTCTCCAATAGCCAGGGTTCAGGAAGTCCCTGCTAAGTCACCAGTCCGTCATCCACTCAGATGCCCATTATCTTTGTACGGGAAGACCCTACTGTTTCGGCGCCACACCTGGGACCTGGGACCCAGCCAAGCTCAGGGGTTTGGGGGGACCCAGGATCAAGCTTCGTGGCTCAACATTTCCAGCTACAGCCTTGGAGCTTACCCTGGGATTCACCTGTCTCTTAGCTTTTAACCAAGTGGCTGGAAAAAAACCCAACAACACAAAAACTCTTTTAATCCAGAGGCAAAGCCTTTTGCTCTAAACCCTGTTCATTTTAGTGTTTGGTCTGGTTTTAAACATAAACATTGGACCCTAAGTCTCCAGAGTCTGGGAAACTCAGAGCCTGCCACATAGTCCCATGGCAGGGGAGGGGTCCACAAAGGGAAAAAACCCTACACTAAGGTCTCCCAAACAGAGCCCGCCCTCTCTACAGCTCTAACTCTATGAGCCAGGGCACAGAAATGAGCTCACTTCCCAGGCCCTGGGTGAACAACCGCCAGCCTCCTGCCAGGCACTGAGGGAGGCAAGCAGTGGACCAGATTAGAGGGCCAAGACAGATGCCAACCCTCCCTCAGAGTTCTCTCTATAACAATGGTTCTAGATGTTTTTACCCCCAGGGGACATTTGGCAATGTCTGTAGACATTTTTAGGAGTTACAGCTGGAGAAGGGGGAGAGATTTTAAAGGCATACAGAGGTAAAGGCCAGGGATGTTGCTCCACAGCCTACACCCCCCCCCCCAAAGAATTGTTGGGCCCAAAATGTCAATAGTGACGAGGATGGGACACAGTAATTGTCATGCAAGACAGAAGGTGACAAGGCAGGTAGTCCTCAGGCCCATCCCACAAACACCTCTGAAGGAAGAATTTGTAATCAAGGAGAGTATTCCTGATAGTTTTTCCTAAGGCAGGGATGACCTGGGACCACAAACGTCTAGACTCCAGCTCAAGGTCTTTCCCACACACTTCTGGACAGCAGCTGTCTAGAATATATGGAGAGAGCTCCTACCAGCCAGGGCTCTCAGGCCAGGCACACTGAGTGAGAGCAGGCTGCTGATGTTTAGGGGTGTTGCTACACATGGGCCTGCCTATGGGTCTGGGGGTAGCAACTTGGCTCCATTGGACTCAGATCTCTGATGTCATTCCCCCTATCCACCCACCCCCACCCTACCCCCCCCCTGCCCCAGGGACCTTGTTGTTCAGCTGGTTTCTTAGGGGCCCTGGAGGCTCTCAAACCTGGCCTCCCTCCCCCCCCCCCCCCATCCCGAGAGATTCTGATAGCTCCAGGGAAGAGCCCAGGCTGGGGTATCATTTGGGAGACGAGAAAAAAGAAAAGGGAAACAACAAAAAACCTGCAGACAATTCTTGTGTGCAAGCCACAAACCACTCTCATCGTGTTTCGTTGTGGGATGCAGTTCAGAATGCTTTCTGAGTTGGCAGCCTTGTGTAGGGGGGAGGGGGGAAGGTCGTGGCAAGGAACAGACAGAAGGGGTGGCATTTGTGTTGGGTTTGGAAAGACCGATTGGCTTTGACTCTTTAACAGTGTGGGGAGAGTTATCTGATGACCTTGAACTTTCCAAAGACGTTGTGGATTTAAAAGTTTATTAGATGGGGGTGATGCTCATTTCAAATTTCAGATGAGAAGATCTGTATGTAGGAAATAATCCACATGAAGTTATTCATTTTGATTTTCAACCCTTTAAATAGAAATAGCCCTTACTGCATAAAATAAAGTTTATCAAAAAACAACATCAACAACAAAAAACCCAGCATTCTTAATGGCTGATGCAAGGACTTTTAGAGTCTCTTGATTTTACTATTCCGGATCTGGGAGGGTGAGGAGGGGAGACCTCAACCCAGTCCCTCACATCTTTTGGCACCTTTCTGGCCTTGCTCTCTGAGTCTACTATACTCCCGGAGCCATCTCGTTTTCCCGCTGGCTGCACCTACCCGCTTCACTCCCCAAGTGACCGTTCTCCAAAGGTGGCCATGAGTCAACACGCTACCACCCCTATCTGGTCTCCTAAAGGGCCTCCTCTATCTCAGTGACTGGCAGGCAAGCCCAGCCCTCTCCCCTCCCACCTCCACTTCCCAAATAAGCACCCATTCCAGAAGGTCCTTTCTTCCTCAGCAACCCTCGCCGCCCCACTCCTGCCCCCTCCATGTTGGTTGTATGCACTCCCTCCCCAGTGTCCCATGCTCGTGACCCCCTGCCCCTCCGTGTTGGTTGTATGCACCCCCCCATCCCCCAGTGCCTCATGTTCGTTGAGGTTCTGCCATTACTTCATCCTGGCAACATGGCAATAGCCTCCCGGGTCCATTCTTAGGCCTGTCCACTCTTTCCTCCTCCTCAGAACTGGAGCAGTCTTTTCTAAAACAAAACAATGATAATAGTTTACAAGTGGCCTTAAAAAAAAAATTCCATGATTGAGAGGGTATAGGAGGCTGGTCTCTGTTTTGCCCTCTTTGGGGCATTTACAAAATTGGTTGTCAACTCCGCATGGCTTCAGCATTTCCCACTGGCCGTCAGTACGTGTTGACTTTCCATGCTCTTGACGATTCTTCCTAAATACATCTCTCCATTTGCTTTCTGGTTGCTCTACCCCCAGTCAAAAGTGGCCCTAGATGATCATCTCATTTAGTAGACCTCGCTTCCCTGGTACAGTGCCGCCAGGGGTCCTTTGGGAAAAACTCAAGGAGCTGTCTTCGTGGATTCCGCTGCCATGCTGGCTTGATCCGAGGGAACCAGTCTGTCCCAACAGCAGATTCTGGTCTTCTCCACTCATCTCTGAACATTGGTATCTCATCCAATGCTCCTAGAGTAAGAATGAATCCTAAGTGACTCATCTCCCCACTACCCCTCTGCAAGGTATGTCCAGTTGTCTAGAGATGAGTCAATTAGGGTTCAGTA
>NW_022103896.1:15132430-15147926 GCF_000313985.2 Echinops telfairi
TGTGTGTGTGTGTGTGTGTGTGTGTGTGTGAGAGAGAGAGAGAGAGAGAAAGAAAGAGAGAGAGAGAGAGACATGAGATCTTACTTCAGCTGAAAGGATGTGGCAGCTAGCACGGGAATCTTTGAAAAATGCAGCTAGTATCCGGTGGCTGCATGATCGAGCCTTGGCCTGTGTGGAGCGTCTTCGAGCACGGAAGGGACAACCTGTTCTGTATCTTGCCAGAAGCCATGTAACTCTGGAACCATCTTCTTGAATACAAATCTGGGAACATCGAAAGTGACTGTCGTGTTGGGGTGTGTGCGTGTGCATCTGATCTCAATATCAGGAGGGCAGCAGCAGCCAGCTGGCTGGCGCCGTCTCCATCAGTGGTTAATCACATCTAGCAATGTGGACCGTGGTCCTGATCACGGGGATTGAGCAGCTCTTGCTGTAGGTTAGTTGCTGGGCTGAGCTCTTACGTGTACAATCACCTCTTTGACAATTACCCTAAGAATCCAACTTGGCTCTTGCTCCCAATTGTTTCCGTGTCAGAGATAAGGAAACTGAGGCAGGGAGGTTAAGTAGCGTGTCTGGGCTCACATGTCCAGGGTTAGTCTGGAGTTTAGAGCCTTCAATGACCACCCCCCCAGGTCTGGACCTTTGTAGGGCAAAATGCACATTATCTTCAGCTTGGTCCAAAGGATGGTTGGTGACCCAGACTCCATCTCTCTCCCCAAGCTCAGCCCCAGAGGGGCCCACTGGGCACCCTGCGCTGCCTTTGTGGAAATGTTCTTTTTTACCCCCAAGGTCTTTCCCTACCCAGCCTGCATTTGACGGCCTCCCACTCTCACCCCTTGGAGAACTGAGCTCCTCCTCCCCTGGGCCTTGCTGTAACCAGGGCAATGTGTTCTGACCTCCTTGGCTGCAGGTGATGAGGGCAGGGCAGGGCAGGGCAGGGCAGGGCATGCTTTCTCCTGATGCAATGCTCTGGATGCCTGCTGCTCAGAGGGGAGGTTCCCACTGCGCGTGCTGTGGGCAAAAGCTAGTGGCCAGGAGCACAGGGAAGAAGAGCCCAGTGGTGGGCCCGAGGACCTGGAGCAGGAGCACGAGGAGCAAGCAGACAGTGAGGGTCCCAGAGGCCGGGGGCGGGGTGAGGGGGTGGTGGCAGTGTTTACCTCCCTGGGAAAGGCATTGCTCAGGAAGGGTGTGGAAGGTTCAGCTGACCCACCTTAAATTCCCTGGAATCAAAATTCCTCAAATTCCCAGAGGGGTTTTGTGAGACTAGAGCCAAGTTCCCAGCAGTAAGGTGGCAAGAACGAGATGCAGACTCCAGTGTCCTGGGTCCCAGTGTGGCTCTTCTCTATGGTCCCTACCTTGTGCAGTGGGATTGGAATCCCCAGTTCCCTTTGCAGGCCCCTCCTTTAGACCGCCACTCCTAGGCCGGCTCCCGAGGCCACTTACCCACCCGTCTGGGTTGACCAGAAGCCCTGTCACTTCTCTTCGTGAGTTCCGGGCCCAAGTGATCCTAGCCTCCTGCCCTCCTCAGCCTTCACTTCCCAATGGAGCAATGCTCCTCGCTAGGCAAGCTTGACAGTGAGAGGGGGGGGTCGGGTGAAGTGCTTTCATTTCTTTAGGAACAAAGACGAGGGAGGGCTAAGCCCCTCAGGAGCGCGGGAAGATGGAATAATTCTCTAGAGGTGGGGCTTGGAAAGAGGCCTGGGCTCCCACCTCTCTGCTTTCCTTTCCCTACTTTCCCAGCTCGTGGCTCTGGGGAACCTGACCCCCTGACCCCTCAAAAGGAAACCAGCTAGCTGGAGAGGCTTCTGGAATACCCACATGGGTCCCTCAGAACAGCTCTTGGCTGAGCCTTCTGGGTTAGCAAGGCTCCTAGGACCACACCTCCCGATGGTACCCGGAGAAGGGTGGGTTGTTCAAGGAAACTGTATCTTCATTGAAAACGGATCCAGTTGGGCTCTTAGACTTTTTTAGATCCTGAATGCGTACTCAGCCTCCCTCCAAATGACTGCGGCATTGTCTTCCTCTGGATCCCTTTAGCCCGCGCCATGTGTCTCTCATCACGACCTTTGATCCCTGGTTCAGATCACAGTCCTTTGTGAACATGCCTTCCCACGACATGCCCCTCCTGCCCTGGGCTGCTTTCCCACCAAGGCCATTGGCGGGGATCGTTTTGGAATTCCCAGCATATAGCAAGAGCCCAGGGCCTGGTAGGAGCTCCACGGAACACGTGTGAGATGCGGAGCCTCAACCACACATCTCACCCCTCCTTGTAGCACTCATTTTCAATCCTTCTCCCCTTATCGTTTTATGACTACAGACAAAGGCATGAACGGAAGTCTGAGGGACAGCGAAGGGACATGGGCATGATCCTGGGGATATGCGACTCCCTCTCGCCTCTCCACTCACCCTTCGCTCATATCTTCCTTTCTTTCTTTGGACCTTTGCACATGCTGGTGTCTCTTCCATGGAAACCGACGGACTGTACTTGGCTTATTTTAGCTTGACCTTTGGGACGTAGCCTTCACCCATCACCCACTGGGGCAACTTGTTCATAAGCTCCTCCTCCCGCCAATTGAATGGTCCTCTCTGGAATTTTGAGTTCTGTTTCTGCTCTGGGTCACAGTACTCTATGTGTCTGTTTCTCCCACTGGAATACCAGCTTCTTGAAGGCAAGGCCCGAATCCCTGATTCAGCAAGTACTGTTGAAAAACCAACCATGCCCCAGGCACTGATGCTACACTGGTACGTAAGGGGCCCTTGTGGAAGCCAACCTCCAAGATGACACCCAGCGAGCCCCACCTCCTGTTATCCCTGCCTTTATGTGGTTTCCTCCCACCTGAATCAGGATTGATAGGTGTGAGGATAAAATATGGCAGAAGTGATGGTATGTGCCTCTCATTCTGGGTGGCAACAGATTAGCTTACAAAGGTCTTGTTTTCCTTCCTTCGTGGTCTCTTGGGTTGCTTGCTCTAGAGTGACTCAGCTGTGATGCTGGGACAGAGACAAGCCCCTCCCTGTAGAAGCCCATGTGGAGGGGGATCAAGTTGACAGTAACAGCCAGCCAGGGACGTGAACCACCTTGGAAGTGGATCTTTCCAGTCCTGTCAAGCCTTCAAATGACATCAGTCCCAGCGGACGTGATGGGAGGCCCTGAACTGGAGCTCCCCTCCCCCCAACTGGGCCACTCCCCAATTCCTAACCCACAAAAAGCGTGGTCCTTGCTGTTAGAAACCAGCCCATGGTGGGTGGTTATGTGATAAGAGAGAACAGATACGGTCCAATTGTCATGAGCTTACCTTCAAGTGGAAGAAACGGAATGAGTTGAAGAGTCATTTGCCTGTTGATTCATCACCCTCAGGTGTGGCTGGGTGCTGAGAAGGCAGAAGCCAATCAAGCACCAGACAAAGCCCCTGTTCTCATGAGCATTATGCTCCTGTGAGGAGGGCGGCCCATCAGCACAACAGACAAGGGAAACCACATGAAATAGTAGGGTTGAAAGAAGGACCAAGAGTTAGATCCCACGAAAAGGAGCAACGTGGATAACAGGGAGGGAGCCGAGTTGGCTTTGGTGATATACATCCTAAGCATGTGTCACCTCTCTCTCAATACCGTAAAATCCTTCAAAGTCGATATTTTGGCCCCATTTTACCTGTGAGAAAATTGCAGATCAGCAAAGTTCAATGGCCTGCCAACGTACACAGCTGATGGCAGGATCGCCGAGGTTCCTCTCCGACTTCAGCCAATGAAGGATCGTAGCAATCCACCAGGTTGATGGTTTGGGATTTTCCTCTCAGCCTTCATCCTGTGCCCAAGCATAGCCCAAGCATAGCCCACCGTTGGCACCAGCACCACATACGAATGGTACAGGTGGCCCAGGGACCCACTCTCTGTAGTGCTGATCAAAGCCTGGATGGATGAGCATCCAGGTGGAATCTCCCCAGGCCCCTAAACCTTGGTCGGCCATGGTACTGCCCTGGTTGGTCCTGAACGCAAGGTCCACTTCCCATCCCACAAACCCCCTCCCCGCCCACTTCCCCCCAGGTCTCCCAGTGTCTATTCCATTTGCTCTGCGTTTAAGGAGCTGCAGCTGCTCTGGTGGCACACGCGCGATCCTCTCGCCCAGACGCTAGTTTCCCTGTTCTAATACGACCACCAGATGGCGATATAGTAACGCTTCCTGGACGCTTACTATGTACCAGGCATTTTTCTAAGTGTGTGGGTTCTTTTCCTTCGTGATGTAATTGGCTCTTCACGGCACCTTATTATTTTCCTCAATGGTTACCACTCAGGTCAGTCTGCTTGGTGGTAGAGCCTGAGAGTCAGACTCACGTCTCCTTGAGTCCAGAATTCATTCTTTAGTCCTGAGCTCCGCACACGCCGAGCTGGAAGAAGCTTGCTGATGATGATGGATGATTTCAGAAGTCATCTTCTGCATCCTTTGGTCCCTAGGCAGGGTCAAAGCTTGTTCAAGAATTTTGGGGTCCAATGACCTTGTTCGTGTCTCCCCTACATCATTCACTTGATAAAGAGTAAGTGCTTACCACTGGCTTATGTTTGACCTATGATGTGATAGCGTTAGGCATAGGTTGTCATGGACGCACAGTGAGAGGCACCCAGCACACTGGCCGGTCAGGGATGCCCCCAGGTGATGCTCATCTGAAGCTTCACAATGCCGTAAATGTGGGGTAGCATCTAGGAGCACCCCAGACAGCTGGAACAAGATGTGCAGAGCCAGAGGAAAATGACTAAGAAAGGCTTATTTCATGATGTGGATGGAACCGGGACGGAGATTAAGCATTAAAGCAAGGGTCAGAGCAGTGCCATTGTAAGAAATGTACTCTTTAGCCAGAAAGCAATGGGGTGGGAATTTAAGGGTTCTAGGCAAGGAACTTATCTAATCAGATTTGCACGGTAGAAAGATGATTCTGTCAGTAGTGTGGGCGGTAAAGGGGAAAGACCAATTAGGGAGGCTATGGCGTGGTTTAGACAAGAACTAATGAGTGAGAAAGGAGAGTTAGGTAGCGAGAGAAGAGAGATGAGGGAGAGATTTGAGTCCACTAGTCAAGACTTGGCAACTTCTTGGGTGTGTGGGGCAGCACAGAAGGAAGTGTGGAGGCTGACTCTGACTCGTCTCGAGTCCTGGCTTGGGTGTGTGGTTGTTCAGTGGTCCCGTGCCCTGGGATGGGAGTCGAGAGGGGGAGATTTGAAGGAGCATTAGTTATTGAGATGCTATTATCTTTGAAGTGCTTGGGACAGCCCCTATTTCAGGTGAGGAAATACGGACACAAGGGTGCTGTGGCGTGCCCACACTCACACAGCCCGGCTAGTTGTACGGGTGGAATCGGAACTTAGGTCTTCCCATTTTCTGGGGTTATCTTCACTATACCTAAGCAGATTTGCTTTGCCAAAATAAATAAATAAAATGGAAGGAGGGCTTGGGTCACATGTGGCAAAGCAAGCATTTACCTAAGTTGGCCTGACATTTCTATGTTCATTTACTCATTCAACAAGAGTTATGACCCCTGTGTCATGGGTGTAAAGCTGTGTAGTGGTAAACATGACAGGCCGAGAGCCCACCTTGCTCAGGTGGTCCTCACACTCTCGAGAGGAAGATAGGCACTATGTGAATGAGCACATGCATACACTTACTGTGCCCGAGCTAAACGAGAGAGAGGCAGGAGAGGCAGACAGTGTGGGTGCAGTTTTGGAAAATGTCAAGAAAAGCCCTTCCGGGGACATGGTATCTGCTTAGAATCGGAATGATGGGGTAAATCACACAATGATCTCGGAAGAGGGCTTCCAATTGAGGAGAGTTCAAACGCAAAGGCTCTGAGCTGGGGAACAAGCGTGGATAGTCCAGCAATCCCAGGAGAGCGTTTTTAGGAGTGAGTGGGCAGGAGAGTGGCAGGAGATGATGACACTGGATGCTGGGGTCGGGCACACTCTGGAGGGCTTGTAAAGCAAGACTTATTCTGAGTAGGATGGGGGACTTTGGGAGGTTTGGAGCAGAGGCGGGGCATCATCAAATTTATGTTTGAGTTATCTAGCTACATCTGTATTTCAAGTTGAGGTCGTTTAGGTTCAGGTGCAGTTGTAAGAAATAATACACAGAGATCCTGTGTACCCTTTGCCCAGTTTCCCTCCATGATAGCATTTTCCCAGACTATATACATGTCCAGTATCACCACCAGCATGATGGCTGTAATCTGCATTTCCCTGATGGCTAACAAAGTTAAATATCTTCTCATGTGCATATTATATATATATACCTAGTCCCTTTGGTGAAATGTTTATGCCTTTTGTCATTTTCCTCACGGGACTTGGTGTTTTGTACTTTTGAGTTTGGAGAAGTCTTTATAGATTCTAGACAAAGGAACACGTGCTGCGGTGGTGGTGGTGAGATGCCCTCACGTTGGTCCCGACCCATAGCGACCCCATGTACAACAGAAGGAAACCCTCACTGACTGGTCCTGCGCCGTCCTCACCATTGTGATGTTTGAGCCCAACAGGAGGCTTGCAAATATTTTTTCTCAGTCTATAGCTTGTCTTTGAAAAAAGGACCTTTGGGGGAGAGCAAAAGGCTTTGCTCGCGATACAGTCCGATGCATTCACCTTCCCCCTTTGGGTGTGAAGTATGTGGTCTTGCCTTGTCTAAGAGCTCTTTGCCTAGCCCTAGAACCCAGGCATCTTAAATTGGGAAGTGGGAATGTAGTATTGGGAGCAGAACAGAGGGCTCCCTGGAGACCTGAAGGTGGGTGACAAAGGAGCGGGCGAGGGAAGAGTGGCCAAAACTTGTTCCAGTACTGATGGAGGATGCTATGAAAGGACTGTTTCCCTGCCTAGTTTGAGTCACAGGGGCAATGACCTGACGCTCTGCTCTGGCTTCTCCCTCCCCCAGGAAGACTCACAGACCCTGAAAGGATGATTTCTTTTGTTTTCAGACCCAGAGCCTTCTCCCTTCTCTACAGCCGTGTGCACTCACTGCCGCCGTAATGACCGACTTCCCATAAAAACAGTGTAAAGAAAACATTAGTAACCCATTTTACAGAAGAGACAACCGAGGCTCAGCAAAAGGCTG
This sequence comes from Echinops telfairi, assembly GCF_000313985.2. NCBI lineage: Eukaryota > Metazoa > Chordata > Mammalia > Afrosoricida > Tenrecidae > Echinops > Echinops telfairi. The sequence continues at coordinate 15,139,506 of NW_022103896.1, forward strand.
GGGCTCAATGTCAACCCCCTCAAGCCAAGTCTGTGGAGCACTTGGAGACAATCCAATTTGCATACCCATCTGTCAACCAATAGAGATTGATAGGTGGTTCCCTGTGCTAGGTTGTAGGGTGGGTGGGAAGCTCCACCCCCTGAATTCTGTCTCTGAATCGTCACCACTGGTTGTTGCTCTAAGTTGGTGGTCCGCAAAGGATGCTCTGTGGAAATCACCACCACCCAGTCATCCCCAAGACCCTTGCACGGGATGTGCAAGGTCCTAGCTATTTTCCCAATAATAGTAAGGCATTATTTGCCCTTTCACCATGTTGACATTTGAACAAACGCCCCCAAAGGCAAGTACTGGGAAAAACTGCTGATACCTTCCCCGTCAATCAAGGCGGTGGGCCCCAGCTGCACCCGCAGTCACTGCAGTCTTCAACAGCAGGTGTTCTTGGGGCGGGGGGCGGGGGTGGGGTGGGTGGGAGACGAAATGCTTGATGGAAAGTATGGGGAGGCCTTTCGGCTGCACCCCAAAATAGCATGGTCCGTGACTGCAATCACTTGAGTGGCCAGCAGAAGAAGCCTCTGTTTTTCCCCACGGAAAGCAATCTTCTCTTGAGACAATGCCTCACAAACTGCTGCGTTCAGACGTGGCCATGGGGCAGACTTATCTTCCATGTCTGTTTAAAAACCTGTCAGCAACAACATGAGCCTGCCACGTGAAGGAGAGCCACTGACAGCGTGGCAAAAACGTGGCTCGTGATACAAACCTTGAGTTTTGGGGTGAGAAGTGTGATCACTTGGGAATGAACTTGTATTTGCCACAATCACCTGGGCAGCTTTTCACTACTTAGTTATCTCTATTGCTGTCAGCAGTGATATAAATGAACATGTGTGTGTGTGTGTGTGTGTGTGTGTGTGTGTGTATATTACATAAAGACAGTGGTTTATACTATAAGAAGAACTTCATAACTTAGATAAACTAATAATTTCCACATGGTCAAGGCATGATGCGACAACTCAGCATGGGCTAATGATCCATTGAAAGATCAATGGATGGGTTTTGGGCTCCATGATGCAACTGACCTTTAGAAAATTTTCTTGTGACAAAGGGTGTGTCGTATCAAAGGAGAATACCCAGAACGATTGACAAGGCTGTTAAAATACTCCTTCTTTTTCCAACTACTTATCTGTGTGTGGTTGAACTGTCTGCATAGGGTTCAACTAAGAGAACACAATGCCAAAGACTGAATGTAGACGCTGATAGGAGAACCCGCTGTCTTCTGTGAAGGCAGATGTCAAAGACATAAGAGTGTAGAACAGTGCCCCTCTGGGCATACTGTACCTTTTGGTTTTGAAGGAAATTAGTGGAAAATTCCCCAGTTTTAACTTCTACGGTGGTAAATGTTGACAGATGTAATCCACATAAACAAAAGCTTGTTGGGCTGTCCTTCGTTTTTAAGGCTGTCAAAGGTCCTGAGACACACAGTTGAAGAACTACTGCTTCGGGCTAGATTGGCTAACACTCTTGCTAGGTGGAGTGAACCACGGGAAGGAAGCACCATCCAACATTAGCATTCTTTTTCCGATTGCTCTCCTGCCCCAGGCTTCAATATGGCCCTGAAAGAAGAGGCATGTGAACAGGAGACCCCAAAGTTCTGAAAAGGGCACTCCCCATTTCTGGCACTCCCTGCTAATGGAAAGAGCAAAGGCCTAGCAGTAAGTGTAGCCTACTCTCCATCTCAGCCCTGATTTTACCTTCGAGAGAACCTCAGCAAGTCTCTTAACTTCCTTACCTCTATAAAGTCCGAAAGGTGAATGCCTGGCCTTCCTTCCTGGTATTGTGTTTTAGGGTTAAATAAAACCAGGAAGGCAGATCTGTAAAGTGCTCACAAATGTAAGTTATGGTCATTTCCCAACAAGGAGTGCCCAGCCAACAGCCTCTCATTTTTAATCTTTACGCCTTGTGGGCAAGAAGAAGGTCCCGTTCCCACCCAGGAGGAGCCCTCGGGTTAAGGAGGGAGGGCGCAGCAGCCATCAGAAGACAGTGTGATGTGGTAGAAGATCTTTGAAATCTTAGCCAGCATCCCCATCGCCACCTCCAAGCACTCAGCCATGCTTCTCGCTGCTTTGCAACCCCTTTTGCATTTGGATAACTGGACAGTCCTGCGTCGCTTATGAGAGGCGACGAGAGAGAAGAATTAGGGGGAAAGGCTGTGTCTGATCGAAAGCCTGACCTTGGGGAGACTTGAGGTTTAGCGATCACAACATGAGACAATAAAACTTCCCTGCCTCTTTGGAGATGGAAAAAGTCTCAGAGGGCCTCCTGAAGTCTGTGTGCCCAGAATGAGAGGTCCCAATCCTGGGAAGGGGACCACAACCTTTGGAGGGGTGGGGTACCATGCGGAGGAAGGAAGAATCAGTATTCACAGACCCACCCTATACTGGCCTTGCTCTCAACCAAGCACAGCCCAACGGCAAAACCAGGAGGTTCCCTGGAAACAGACTTGGCACCTGCAGGCTGTGCCGTGTCCAGTCTGGTGACCAAAGCACACTATCTCCACTGGGGAGCTCCTGGGGTGTCCTTCTCCTTGGCCTCCAACCTCCTCGGCAGCAGCCAGCATGTGGTCCTGTGGGGATCAGCCCGTGGGGAGCCCATGTGTATGCCCTCAAGACTTTGTTCAGCCACATGCTGGCTAATCTTGGGTCACCAACCTTCCCTTAGGGAAGGTGGGGGAAGGGGTGGTGGTGGCCCAAGGCCCTGGGGAATGAAGGGGTGGAAGGCTTAGACAGGAACAAGATCGAGGCTCAGCAAGAACCCAAGGAAGTGACTCATTCTTCCAGGCCTTCCTGGGCAGGAAACGGGTGGAAGGAAGAGGGTCTGCGTTGAAGAGGTGGCATTTGAACTGGGTGTGGGGTGCTGGACCTCAGTGCCACCCCTCCCAGTCACCTCCACAGAACTCCGTCTATCTTATCCCGGAAGAAGCTGTTTCCTGGGAAAGAGGAGCCTACGAAGAAGCTGCCACTTGGAATCTGACATCTGTCCAGCCTCCAACAGAGGCCGGTTTAAATGGGTTGCTTGTTTGTTCAGAGCGTGGGGGCCACCCCAGCGTGCATGCCCACCTTCCCGTAAGGAGGGACTGACCTTCCCTTGGGAGGTTCTGGGGGCTGAGGGAGTGTGCGAGTCTCCAAGCATCAGTAGTGCAGACAAGGCCAGGCTGAGTTGGGATGTTCCTGCGTCTACAGCGTCCTCACGGCAGCCCTGCGCTGTGGTCTCTGAAGCTCCTAGATCATCAGCAGGATGAGTCTCAAGCCCTATAGCGAAGCAATGGTAGAACGAGGATGTCAACCCATCTTGCACTCCTATCACCCCCCTCATAGGCATTTCTACTCTTCCAGTTAGCCCAGCTGCCACCATCTCCTACCTTGCTCAGTGTCTGAGTGCAAGGCTGTGGCAAGAAGAAAGCTAGGCCGCGGAGCCACGTGTCTTACAGTGTAAGGGGGTGGTTGGTAGGCAGTGCCTGTCCCCCCAGACACTCACGTTTCCCTTCTGCTCTAGCATTAGAAAGCCTCCCTGGGTTTCAACTGATTACATAGTTACACAGGATCGAGACCAGGAGTCCGGGCTTATTCAGTAGCTGCGCGCACGGTCAGAGGACCCGGTTCTGACCCTCGCGGCATGAGAGGAAGCGATGGGGGCAACTTCTGGTTCCTACCCTTACGGGGTGAGGGTGTGACTTCCTGCTCCCCACTGGGCGGAGTGAGGCTATGGTGCTGAGCCGGCTCAGATTTTATCGGGCCGGCTTCGAACCGAGCCACCGGAGCGATTCCCAGGTTGGGTGGGCTTTTTTCCTCCTCGGTTTTTATTTATTTCTTTTTGATGAGAAAGAAAGAACCCTCCATCGTGTTGCCTGTGGTGAGTTCTCTTGAGGATCTCCTTGTTGCTGTCGGGGAGGGAAAACGTGGTGAACCAATCACTTCAATACAAGCACGAGCGATCACTTTTACTCCGAGAGCACACTGGGTGCGGGATGGCAGTGGGGGCGGCGCAGCTGATTGTCCGGTTCAGGCAAGAAAGACTTCCCTGGGGCAAAGGAAGGGGCGTGTGTGCGAGTGAAGACTGGCAGAGTGGGTAGGAGTTGGTCACGGGGTAGCAGGGGAGCGAGGAAGCAGCCTTCGAGAAGATTCTGGGACCTTCTGGTGAAGGGCCTTCTCAAGAAGGCGCCCGGTGGGCAGAGCTCCTCCCCCCTCGGTGCACATGAGGCATCAGTTCTCAGTTTCACAATCTTCTTCCCCAGTGATGGGTGCCGTGGCCTGAACCCAGCGCCTATGGCAAGACAACAGACGCTAAGCACCTCTGGAAAGGGGTGCGGGGCAGGTCAGGGGAATCGAGCGGGATTTGGGGGACAGAGGCAAACCTTCTTCCAAGCCAGACCCACCACCCAGATAGTGGCCGAGAAGCCGAATATGCACCTGGCTGGCTCCCAGGGGCAAGGGCTGGGCCCAGCAACGAAGAAAAAACTGAGGGTCGGAGAGAGCCATCTGGAGGGACCAGGAGGCTGGGGCCAGGCAGGCCAGCAGGCGAGCTGACGCTCCCAGGCGTTTTTCATGAGGCTTTCCACGGAGCTGCTCTTTGTCCTGGGGGCTTAATGTGTGTGTGTGTGGGGGGGGGCGCTAGTGGGGTCCCAGTCACTTTAAGACGGACCCAAACGCAGTGGAGCGGGCTCTCCACCCAGAGCCCCACCTTCTCCTCTTCTCCTCGCACGCTGAGTTAAGGAGCTTGATGTTATTTCCACTTTAAAAGTCAAGAGGCTGAGGCCCAGATAGGGAAAGGCAATGGTCCCAAGTCACCCGTGGGTGGCTCCAGAGTATGCCTGACCCTGAAGACCTGGGGGTAGATAAACCCCAAACCAAACGCACTGCCAGCAAGTCGAAGCTGACTCATAGCAACCTTATAGGACAGGGTAGAATGGCCTCTGGTGAGTTTCAGGGACTGCACATTGTTACAGAGTAGAAAGTCTTGTCTGTCTCCCAGGTGGAAGGAGACACATTTGAACCTGCCCAGAGGACCACTCAGACAGGACCACCAAAGATGGCCCACAGGTGGGCTTGGTTTCGCTGGCCAATGATTAAAACAAGAACAACCCACAGAGGAAAGCCTTTAGGCAGGGCCGGGTCCTTGTCATTTATCATCTTCTTCCCCATTTGCGGATCCACACATGGGCCCCCCCCCCCAGAAGGCACTGGAGTATGTGTGGGCTCCAATCTGGAAAAACCTGCCTTGGGGGCCATTAGCAGGCTGAGGGAAATTCCCTGCATCCCCTATCCCAGCCACTCCAAATCAGAGACTTGGAGCCTTGAATAGATGCAAACGATAAAAACCATTCTCCCATCAAGGAGAATTAAACATGGAGGCGTGAGGGTCTTGCTTACTAAGCTAGCCATCAGGTGCCCACTGCAAGCATTTAGGGGAGATGACACTGGCAGGTCCCTTCCTGCACCCCATTAGGAACAGGAGTGTGGATCCAGTCACTGGTAGGTCAAGGAGGATATCCAACCAATAGGTTTGTTGCACTCTTGAGGTCTGGTCCTGCTTGGGATGAAAACCCGGAATGCATTAAAGCTCTTAACTGGATCGGACTTCCTCTTTGTCTTAGCCACTGATCTAGAACAGGATGTCCCACACGATGATGGTCTCATAAACGGATGCAACTTTGGTCAGGGTCAGACTTGGTGCTGTTCCAAACATAGTCCTTGGATGGAATGGGAATGTCATGATGGGGAGGGTCTTTCCAATGCCCCCTTGGACAATTTTGATCCCAGACGTTAACATGATTCCATTTGATGCGATGTTCTGGGTAAACAGCTCATTGTGAGGTACAGGAAGACTAGACCGGGGGTTGGGGGTGGTGGTGGTGGTAAGCTTACTATGGGGGCTCAGGAGCAAACGCTGCTTTGGGGTTCACCTCTAGAGTCTCTTCTCTTCCAGTTCCTGAAACATCTTCATTCTCTCTTCCTTGAAGCTTGTCGGTTTCCCTACTTAAGGACCCCTGAGATTTGAGCCTCTATGAGACCCGGCTCTGCTGGGCTGGCCTCCTGGGCTCACATCCCACCGAGTTGGCTCCCAGGAAGTCCTTTACAGCCTGGAGCCTGCTCCCCTGAGTCCAGCTGGAGTTTCCTTTCCCTGCTGGGCTGTACATCCTGCCTGTTACGAGCCCACAAGGAACATCAGGAGCATCATCTCTTTCCTCCCAGATCCTGTCTCTTCCGCTTACCTTCCCACATTTCCCCCTTCTCTCTCCTTCTCCCTCTCCCTCCCTATTTGCCATTAAACCAGTTTCTTTTGAGGACTAGGGAAGGAGAGAGGTAGTATCTTTGGACTTTATTTAAAAACAAAAGCAAATGATACCCACACATAAAACCTCTTTAGTCCTGTGTTACAGGAGCGGGTAGAATTTAGTAAACTCATTCATTGATTTGTTGATTCAATCAGCAAGTATGTATAAAGTTGCATCCCAGACAGCAGAAATGATATTGGGGGAAAATCTAAGGTCCCAATCCCGAAAGAGACAGACAGCCCATCTCCCAAAGGGGGAAGGATTTAGTGAAGAGGTTATTGTAAATCAGCTGGACCGTTGGTTGCCCAAAGAAGTGGGGAGGGGTGATTAGTGTTGATTTGAGTTGATTGAAGTTGTCAAAACCTTCTGGTCCCCTCAAGGCAAAGCGAGGCCCTTGGCCGGACATTTGTTCAGCGATTCCCCCACAGTGTCTATAGTTTCAGCGCTAGGGAGATTTCCTTTGTTGGTTGAAAAAAAATTGTTTTCCCCCTTCTAGTCCTTGGAGGAAGAGAGAAGGGTGAGGACAGCCCAGTGGAGACAGGACGTCAGTGCAGAGGGAGGGGCTTCTTAGGTTGCCAGCTTTTAGAAGGACCCTCTCGTGGGTTCTGCTCTTAGCACACAGGATGTTGTAGTATCCCAAGAGTGGAAGATATTCAAGGAAAGGGCTCAGTGAGCAGGGAGATGCACTGAGCCTAGACACAGCTACTGCTCCCTTTGCCAACCTGCATGGCAGGCACCCGTCCCCGACCAGGTGGGCCGAACCAGAAAATGTAAGAGTTGTCCGTTTTCTCAGCTCTCCTAAGGTGGTTACATAATGAGTAACCCTGAGACAAGGAATCTGTCACACAGGGTGTCTTCCGCATTAGAGCTTATCTGTCTGCCGAGCCTCCCAACACAGCCATAATAACCCTGGTCAACAGAAAACACCAGGCGGCGGCTGCAGGATTGGGGAGCACACTCAAGTTTATTTGACACCCTGGACTCCTTCGTGGCCCAAGGGAAGTGCATGGAAGGCGACACAGGGAATGAGTACGTTTTCACTCAGGGCCTCGGGACAGTCACTTTGGGCACAGGACTCAGCGTGCAGCAGGCAGTAGGGAAGGGAGGTCAGGAACTGTCTGCCTGGAATCTTTAGATATGGTGGGAGGTAGGAATGAAAGATGGTGGCCGAGACCCTTGTCTCCTGATGCACACCTCTGAGGGTGGGAGGGCTCGTCTCGGCAAACACTATGGGACACAGAAAGGAACATGCCAAGGGCACGAAGTCACTGAAGGTGAGTTTAGTCCAAAGGGGGAGGTCTGACCCGGAGGGCCTGGCCTCCTCAGGCAAGCCCTTTAAATGAGGATGGAGAGGGCAGAAATGGAAAGAGGTCGGAGATGAAAGACGTCAGCGTTCCAAAGCAGTTGATAGGCTCGCGATGGGTCTTGAAGAAGCAAACTGCCAGCTTGGTAAGCAAGCCGCATGTTGGGGAACTGTGGGTGGCCTCAAAGCCTTGAGGCCCTCAGTCCTACAGCCGCAGGAAACTAAATTCTGCCAACAACCAGTGGGATTGGAAGAAGAGGCTGGACCAAGATGAGGGAGCAGCCCCCCAGGAGGCCCTGACGTTGACTTTGTGAAGCCAGGACCAGCGGACCCAGCTAAGCCACTTTGAGACTTCTGACCTGCAGAAACTGTGAGACAATAAATGAATGTGGTTCTAAACACAGAATTGCGGTGATTCTTCTGCGGCAATCAAAAAAGAAAGAGTTTAACTTCTAGGGAACCCTCTATTGATTTTAAGATCTACTTGTGTCATGGACTTCCTTGCCCTGGGGGTAAACAAATAGTATAGCATTCAATGTTCACGTCAATTGTAGTGAAGCCTTGTCTAAGAAATCTTGATTTAAATATATATATATATGTAAAATGAATGCAAACGTGTATTAGAATTTTATAACTTTTTGTTATAAGGTACATATTTTTTGTATTCCTGCTTTTTTAAAAATCAAGAAGTCTTAGAACACACCTATCAGTATGATTTCATTCATAAAGCACCCAAACATCTTTTTTAAAAATCATTTTGGGTGTGGGAGACCTGATAGGGCATGATCAAGGG
>NW_022103896.1:15150943-15152491 GCF_000313985.2 Echinops telfairi
ACAAACCATTCTTGTACTGAAGTAAGATTTAAGTAGAGGCTCAAAGTCCATCTGCTTCCTTGTTGCATTTGCATATATATACATATATAAACCATACATATTTACATATGAGAGGGTACCCAAAAAAACCTGGAAAACTTTTTTCAAAGCTATGTATTTAAATTTTTCTACAAAGCAGCCATATCACCTTCAAAGTACTCTCCATTACACTTAATATGTTTGTCAAATCTGTGAAACATTTTCAAACTTACTGTTTGGATGGTTGATAGCTCCTCCCTTGTTTTTTTCTTCACCTCTTGTACATTGTCAAATCACTGTCCTTTTATGTCCCTCTTCATTCTCAACAAGAAAAAGAAGTCACATGGTGCGAGGTCAGGTAAGTGAGGTGTGTGGGGCAAGAGAGGGATGCTCATTTTTGCACCAAACTGGCACACTGAGATGGCTGCATGAACAGGTGCATTGTCATGGTGGTAAAACCAGTCCCCCTGTCTGCCACCAATCAGGCCTTTTTTTTGGTTGCACATTCTTAAGCAGTTTTTTCAGAACCTCTATGTAGAAGCTTGATGAACAGTCTGAGCTGGTGAAATGAACTCCAAATGCCCTATGGGTTAACAATTTCGTCCATTTGGGAAGTTGACAGATATCCAGAACAAGGTTTGTCATGAATCGGCATTTCACCTTTTTTGAATGAGAAAACCATCCTACATTTGAGTTTTTATCATAGCACTGTCTTTGTAAGCTGTGTTCAACATCACAACAGTTTCTGTGACATATTTCCCAAGCAGGAAACAAAATTCCACAGCTGCACACTATTGTCTTAAATTGGCCATCACAAAAGACGAGGTTTGAGCAAAACTGCTTTTATGAAAAAATTCACTATGACCAGAGGGAACTTCCCAGGTGATGCCACTGGGTGCACTAACTCAGAGCTGTTTGATGCTCACCTCATGGGAAAAGTGCGTACTACAGAAGCTCCGCTCTTCCTAGTGCAATTCAGCTTTAAAACAAAACAAAACATATATATATTTTTTTCTTCTTTCCTCTTTTTCCCCCTCCTATGCTAATATTATGTTTACTCATCGTTCACCTCTTAGTAATTCCTCTCAGATACAATTTGACACTCAGACATCTTCCATGCCTTTTCACATAAGGCTTTATTGAGTCCTCCCAACAGTGCTGTGAAGGTGATGGTGATGGAGAAAGTTTCACAATGAGAAGCCTAAGATCTGGAGAAGGTATGTGATATACTTGAAGCCACAACTCTAGACAGAGTTGGGTCCAGAATCTTGACTTGTGTTCCCCATGAGACTAGGACAAGATCACAAGATCTCATTTTGTCAACACCCTGTAGAGCAGCGGTTCTTAACCTGTGGATTGCAACCCCTTTGGGGGTCAAACGACCCTTTCACAGGGTTTGCCCAATTCATAACGGTAGCAAAATTACAGTTATGAAGTAGCAACGAAAATAATGTTATGGCATATCAACCTGTGTGATCATGGGGTGTCGAACGGATCACTGAAGACAAATGGGTGCATAAGCAAATGTGG
>NW_022103896.1:15153378-15154505 GCF_000313985.2 Echinops telfairi
AAAAAAAAAAAAAAGAAAAGAATGTTATGGTTGGGTGGGGGTGTCACCACCACATGAGGAACTGTTTGAAAGGGTTGTGGCATGAGGAAGGTGGAGCACTGCTGCTGTGGGGCTATGCTCTACACGCTTGACACACATGGAATGGCCATGAGCAGGAATCACTGGCAACTCGTTTGGTGTTTTGGTGGTAAACACCTTTGTTGATGTTTGGCTTTACTGAGTTGATGCTAATTTCTAGTGCAACCCCTTGTGACAGAGTTGACTATGAGAAGCTGACTGTCAGAGCTTTGTCCTGTGGAATCGCTGGGTAAGTGTGAAGTACCTTCCATTTAGTAACTGAGCACCTAACTCCTTTTAATCTCCTGTATAAGCTGGCAATTCCACCAATAACCCGATTGAAGGGAGAGTCACCCAAACTCAAAAAACCATTGAGCCCATTCTGACTCATAACAACCCTGTAAGACAGAGTAGAACTGTCCCAGTGGGTTTCCAGGCTGTAACTTTTATGGGAGTAGAAAGCCTCATCTTTATTCCTGCCACCCTCAGAGGAGCCGATACTTGTGACCTGCTGACCTTGTGGGGAACAGCCCCACACACAGCCCATTATGCCACCAGGGCTCCCAAGGAGAGTCCCAGAGGACACAATTTGTTCCACGTGAACCTGCCCCTTCTGACAAAATCTGATTGGGTTAGCTGTGCATAGCAGACTCAAGGTAGCCAGCCTGTCTTCTGGGCGACTACTGAACAAGGTGAACTAGCTCAAAATGATGATCTGGGCTGACTGGATTCCCTTCCAGGACTTAGGACCACAACAAACCAAACCCACTGCCCTCAAGTTGATTCCAACTCAGCGATCCAATATAGGGTTCCTGAGACTGCATCTTTTGGGGATCAGACAGTCTCATCTTTCTCCAGTGGAGCAGCTGGTGGGTTTGAATCACTAACCTTGGGGTTAGCAGCCCAACACCTGACCTACAGTGCCACAGGGCAGTCACGAGAACCATATGTGACCAGGTGCCATGTGTAACCAGAAGTAAAACTGAGCAGGAGGGGAAGAGGTGCCATCTGGGAGAGACCAAGCAGCCCATGAGACGATTGTCCGTGGAGTTGCCTTTCATCCAGCCATA
>NW_022103896.1:15155798-15157891 GCF_000313985.2 Echinops telfairi
CCGGTCAACTTGAGTGAAGGGGTGGAGTCTAGCCTGTCAATCAGGTCGCAGGTTGATGATCACATTTGGAGGCATGAGGGAGATAAATAGCTCACTGGAGCCCAGACCCACTCTCTCTGCCTTCCCTTTCCTGCTGTTGAGACACTCAGAGAGCTGGAGACCCACACCAGTGTTGAGATACTTCCACCGCCACTAGATCCACAAGACCTTCTACCCACTGGCCTGTAATCTTCCTGCATTCAGCATCATTGCATGTGCTATGTGAGTCTAAAGAGGAATTTATGGGCTAGTATTGGACATATGGGCTAATATCAGACTTAGGGACTTAATCTGGACTGGGATGTTTTCTCAATACGCAATTGCTCTTTTATATAAAGCTCTCTGTTACATACATATGAGTGTCTCTGGTTTCGTTTCTCCAGTCTACCTGGACTAACACACTCTCCTTAGGTTGGAAGACAGAGGCTGTCTCTCAACAGAGGCCCTTCCTCAAGAGTCTGCGCCTTGGGAACCAACTGGGAGAATATGCAGAATCAAAAGAAAAAGGAACTTTATTGGTTTAGGCCACAAAATAAACAAAACAGAGCTCAAACAAACACAACAGTCCCAGCTCACGGAGCAGGGGCTGCGAGTGCAGCGATCCCATCTACACCAAGTACAGCTGAGAATCAGGGAAGGTTGCAAACAGCAGCTTGCTAAAACTGACTTCACAGCGTGTGCCCACTGATGCCCCCAGAGTTGAAATTCTAGGTGGTGGCTGCCATTTACATCATTGGTTCTCATCAGACTCTTTGCACCCACTCTTTCAGTTATTCCTCACAGCAACCCTAAGTAAGTTCTAAGCTCATTTTACAGATGAAGAAAATCAACCACAGGATGACTAAATGCCTGGCTCAAACCCAGCTACTTCTTGAGATCAAGGTTGTCAACCCAAGTTTCTCTGACTCTGAGCCTGAGCACCCTTGTAAGTATTGGTACATGAGTTGAGAGTTCTCTGCCTTTTAGACAGAACCAATGGGCAAAGGCTCCAGTGCTGCAAACCTTATCCTTTGACCTCCATGCTGAACCCATATCCTTAGATCGCTGGACACTGCACCCCTCTCACTCTGTGCTCAATGGTCAACAAAGGCGAATTTTGACTTCAGCTTCATATACCACAAACCTTCCAAATCACCAACTCTACCCAGCTCCTCCCAATCCAAGCAAGTTCTCCTGAGTGTTGGTTTTTGATCCCATTTCCAGCCTCATTCTACTTTTAGAATGTACCAGTCGTCCTCAAACGCTAACCTTGCATTTGGACACCACCCCCTGAGCTTGTGCAATAAGCCTAGTGCCGCCCATTGATTGCCTTGTGGCTCTCCGTCCCACTGCACCGCCTCAGTAAAGAGAGCATGTGACACCCTTGATGGCCTGGCCTGACCTTCCCACCAACCCTTGACCTTGGATTATCCCCTCAACATTGGTTAGAGCGGGCATTTCTTGCTGTTGACTAGGTTTCTGCTTCCCCATGACAGCTATTCTTCCACATATTTCATCTTGGTTACACTCCCTGCCTGTTGTGTTCCTGACCTTGGCCCTTCCCAGTTTTCCGTTTCAAAGGTAGCATGAGAAGCTATGAAAGGAAAGTCCCTCAGACCCTCACTCAGAGCCTATTTTTATATTTTGTGGAGGTTTTCAAAGGTGCATACAGAAAAAGGACACACGCTGATGAGTGTATAATTCAATGGATTACCACATAGTGGCTAAACCTCTGCACATGCCACGTGGGTCACGAAACAGCACATTGACAATCACCGTACGCCCTGCTGTTCTTTACAATTGCTGCCTCCAACCTCCTCCCCAGAGGTCACTCGTATCCTGATGCCTAGCATCTTAAGTGAGTTTTAAAATTATACAGGCATATAAATGGAAACAAGGAGCTCTGGTAGCACTGCCGGTAAACATTGGGCTGCTAACTGCAAGGTTGAGAGTTTGAAACCCCAAGCTGCCTGTATTAGTACGCGTATACTAAAGAAACAAATTCATTGACACGCATATGTGTACAAGAGAGAGTTTTATATAAAGGGTAATTGTACATTAAGAAGGCCTCCCAA
>NW_022103896.1:15158890-15164138 GCF_000313985.2 Echinops telfairi
TCGTTGTGATTGGTTCCCCCTTTCTCCCGCCACCCTCCGTTTGTTCATTTCTATCACCATGCTACTATCCATTGTATGAGGGCGGCATCATTTAGCTGCTTGTTCTATTGTTGAAAGGTATTTGGGTTGCTTATAGTTTGTGGTCATTTAAAATTAATTCTGGCATGGATATGTGTGTGTGTGCATACAGACACAAGTACATATGTGTGCGTTGACTGTACACTAGGAACATTTGACTCCTCAAACACTCACTCTCACCAAGTCAGTCTGACTCACAACCCTACGAAGAGAGTAGACCCACCCTTGTGGGTTTCTGAGCCTGTAAATCATTTTCACTTTAAAATAGTTGTATTCGCATATGCTTCATATATCATACGGTTTGATTGTTTAATCATATTAAGAAGACCTGTGAAATCATCCCCACAATACATTTCTGAATATTTTCTTCTCATACTCATTGTTGTGAGCTCCCCATTTCCCCCATCCACCCCTGACATGCCCCTAGGCAATTGTCAATCCAGTTACTGTCACTATGGATCGACCTGTCCTGGATTTCTTATACAAGAAGCCACACAAAACGCAGACAGGAAGCAAGAAAACAACAACAACAATGACTACACAAAACATAGAAAACCTCAATCATAAAGAAAGAAAAATATTAAAATATTAAAAACTGAAGTAACTTTAGAAAGGGTCAAAAGGGAGATCAAGTGATAAGATTACATTTTAACCTGACTACATCTGCCATAATCAACGTTACAATGTACTCTGTCTTATAGCAAGAGTATTTACATCCCCTCTACTATGGTCAAAGGGCATTCACTAGAGACTTAATCCATATGGGTGCCCTGTAATGGATTTTGGGCTTCCACTGTCACCGATTGCCTCTGCAAACCAGGGGTTCACAATTGAAGCTCTGATACCATTCTTTCCTTCACAGGCTGGTGTGCGTCTTCTCTGTACACTTAGCTGATGCCTGATGTAGATAACTGCTCATTTTAAGAGAAGCCTTTGAGACCACAGACACTATTCTTTCTGATAGCCAGGTACCGTCTGGTTTCTTTACCACATTATTCTATAGCACTTACATCTTCAGTGATCTCTTCATGAGGGCGAGCATTGAGCAGGGCCATGTCATAAGAAATAATTGTTCTTAGATTGGGGCTAGCATTAAGGATGAGGACAAAATCCATTCATATACCTACGGTTTATGTATGTCTCTGGTTCACTTTAGAGACATCATTACCATTTTATGATACACAAGATGATCAATATCCTCCTGGGGCATAAAGTAATTCTCCTAATGCTATTTAGGCTTCATTGGGTAAGTTCTGACACATAATGACCCTACCCATAACAGTGAAACAGTGCCTGGTCCTGCACCATCCGCACAATTGTTCCTATGATTGAGCCTATTGTTGCCACCATGGTATCAATCCACTTTCTTGAGTGCTTTCCACTTTTTTTTTTGCTGCCCTTCTACTTTACCAAGCATGATGTCCTACTCCAGGGACCAGTCTCTCCTCAAAATGTGTTCAAAGTCTGTAAGATGAAGCCTTGCCATCCTCGCCTCTAAGGAGCACTCTGGCCACACTTCTTCCAAGACAGATTTGTTTGTCCTCTTAGAAGTTCATGGTACTTTCAATATTCTTCCTCAGGACTGCAATTCAAATGCATCCATTCTTCTTTGGTCTTCTTTATGCTATGCCCAACTTTGTTTTGGTTTTTCACTGTTGCTACATTAAAAAAAAATCATTTTATTGGGGACTCATACAACTGTTATCACAATCCATACATACATCAGTTGTATAAAGCACATTTGTACATTCATTACCCTCATTATCCCAACAACAACAAAAATAAGTGTAGTCACAGAATATTCAGTCTGCATTCACATTTCCCAATTGTTACATACATCTTTCTTTTGTACTTTAAAAACACGTATCTAAATAAGGTCTAAAAGCTGTAATGGGTTGATAAATCTCTTAAATATGTTTTAATCTATAGTTTCCTGATTTTCCCTTACACATTTTTGTTGAAGAGACTATATTGTTATGTAGTTTTTAAATATTTTTTAAAATTCTAATTATATCCCCATGGTGTTATTAACCTGTTTCTCAGTCCCCAGTATTTCTTGTAAATTGGTAGCTTGATGTGGAGCTAGATCAAGATGACTTTGTGGTCGGTAGGTGCTTTTCTATCACGGGACAGCTGGCTGTTTCGCTCTCTAGTTGGACACTGTCGGCCATGAATCACCGCTGCCTGGAAGCACTAGTTCTTTAGGAGCTCCAAAATGGTGGTGCTCCAATTACTTCTGTATTTAATAGCTGGGTATGTCTAGAAAAGGAAGCGCTCTCTCATCTACAACATGGGTATAGTACAATATGAGTATACTCTGAGGTATAGTAGTACTGGAAATTAGTACTACCTATAAACACGTGCTTGCTTATCTCTTTCCCTGCATTTATTTTTTTCTACATAATATCAATAATCTCCATAATGTAGCCTCTTGTGGTGCCTGCCTTGGGCTGAGTTCACTAGAGAAGCAAACCCAGTGAAGTGTATGCATGTATAACTAGGGAGAGATTCATAGCACGAAAATGACTCAGTCTTAGAATAGGCAAGTTCAAGTCCAAGCAGGTTCCAAGTGCATAGGTCAGATGTCAAGCTGGAGGCTCCTCCTGACTCAGACTGCTGCCAGGGCTAAGGAACTCCAGACTGACTGGAAGACCACAGGCTGGATGAATCAAAGGTCAGCAGGGCAGGCCTGTGACTTCAGAGGAGAATTAATCCGAGGTCAGATGACAGGCTACCAACACTCCCAACACTGGCAGTCAATGAGGCAGGCC
Organism: Echinops telfairi; assembly: GCF_000313985.2. NCBI lineage: Eukaryota > Metazoa > Chordata > Mammalia > Afrosoricida > Tenrecidae > Echinops > Echinops telfairi. The sequence goes on from NW_022103896.1 coordinate 15,161,740, forward strand.
ATGGGCTCACGTCTAAAGAACCAGAGATTAATGAGCCAAATCCAGGTTCCAGACCCAGCCAAAAAGCAAGCAAGCTTTCTCATAGTGTCCACTTTTATTGGAAGCAGGACACACACGAGGCAATTAATTAATTACTCAGGATTGTGACCTGAGTAAGAGTGTTGCATTCCATTAAAAGCTTATCCTACTATGGAGGCTTAGAACTGATTGGCTGTTAAGTCATCTCATGAGATGTTACGAGGTGATAACTGCCAAACCACTGAGAATCCTAGCCCAGCCAAGTTGCCACGAAAATTTCACCATCAAAGTGACTCATGAAAATTGTTTATTGGTTAGCAGTATTATGAACTCCTTGAATTACATATATTAAAGTTATATTTATTCATGTTTAAATGCCCCATCTTTTTTTATCTTTTAGCAGATTTATTGAGAACTAATTCACCTGTCAGACAATTCACCCATCTGCATACACAATTCAACGGTGTTTCACATATTTGTAGATATGTGTAAACATCACTGCGGTCAACCTTAGGGTATTTACATCACCTTAGAATAAACTCCATAGCCTTTGTCTAATTGTTCAACTTTTTGCCAAAACACATTGCTGAAGGTAGGAGACAAGAATATTCATTTAGCACTTGGTAACTTAGTTTATTGTACAGTGTATTTAGATGTTTGGTATGTGGGCCTCCCTTGGTGCTCTGACCCCAGCTCTGCAAACATGAGACCGATCCTCTCCATCCCCAGGTTGTGTTCCCTTATCAGTGTGTCCCTTCACCCACTGGAGGAACTCATTCCCATGACAACTGGATCCGAGTAATCAGAATGTCCTCAATGCCTCGGCCAGCCTTGGTGTGTTAATGACTCTCAGTGTTGGTGGGTGGATGAAATGGTCCTCGAGGAGAACGCTATTGGAAAGAGTTCCTTCAGTGGACAAGACAGGAAAGCAGGGGAAGAATTCAGAGTGTGGTAAGTGTTCCAGTGAAGGTGTGTGCCAGGTACAAAAAGCACCTTTAAGAGAGTCTGGACAAGAAGGTGGCACCTTCACAGGGGACAAGTGCCATTTGAGCAGGACTTAAAGGGGGGTTCCACTGAGTGCTGGCACTGGGTCCCAAAGTTTATATCTGTCTGAATGAAATCCCAGGTTTCCGTTGGGATGCTAACCACAGGGTCAGGAGTTCAAATCCAGAAAGTGGTTCTGGCGGGGAAAAGATGAGACTTTCTGCTAATTTACAGCCTCATAAACCTACAGGGGCAGTTCTAGTCCAGCCATAAGGCTGCTATGAGTCAAAATGGACTCAATGCCAGTGAATTTGATTTTGGCTTTATCTAAGTAAATAATACAAAGTAGAATTACACACAGCTGCAGCTACACCTTGAATGATAAGGCTTTCCACTCCCATAAGGAATGGCAGTCTCTGAAAGCCACAGAGGAAGTTCTACCCCGTCATACAGGGTTACCCTGAGCAGAATTGACTGGATAGCAGTGTGTTGGTTTTTGTTTTCCCGATTGAACAGTGTGGGTCCACTTCTACATGGACAACCTGGTAGAAGGGTTTAAATTATTCAAGACGGCTTTGGACTTCTTTTATGACATGGGCCCTTCTATGATACAGACACTGAAACTAAAGCAAGTGATGGAAGGATTGTGCCATATAGACACATGTTTAGAGAAGAGCAAAGAGTCCTACAGAAATTACAACGTACTTCCATAGAGTTACACTGAAGGTGGATGCCTCTCCCCACCCCTTTCCACCTCCTCCCATCTTCTGCCTCTGCCACTCAGGAGACAGGACCAAGCCCTCCTCCTTCTCCTCCTTAGCCTTTTCAACATGAAGTCAACTGCTATGAAGGCCTTTTTGATGATCCATTCCCACTTAATGAATAACTGGGGGCGGGGGTCAAACATTATATGTGGATTTTTGACTGTGCATCTAACCCTTTGATTGGTGCCCCTAACCCTCATGTTGTTCAAGGGTCAACTATAATTAAACATACAATTTTATGTTACTATAATATATATTATATACAAAATTTGGACTTTGGAAAAGTATAGGGAAAAAGCCTAAAATTGGTATCCGTCACTCATCTGTGGGTTTGTCATACTGTGGCTCATACCTTGCTGTGATACTGGTATTTCAAATAACAGCAGGGTCACTCATGGGGAACTTAAAGACTAAGAACAGACTAGGAAGAAGGAATGGTCAGTCCACTTCTGAGGGATCAGCTCTGGAAACCCATAGGAATCGCAGCAGAACATTGTCACTTATGATGCCAGAAGATGAACCCCTCAGGTTGGAAGGCATTTAAAATACAACTGGGTAGGAGCTTCCTGCTCAAAATAGACTGAACCATAATGACAGGGATGGAGTAAAGCTTTCACGACCTTCCCTTGCTGA
>NW_022103896.1:15165953-15167208 GCF_000313985.2 Echinops telfairi
AACTGCTAAGGCAGCTGCACCCTGGTGTGACCATCAGAATGCAAGAGACCCGAGAACTAAAAAGGCGAGGCTCACCAAGCCATTTATCCCTCCACCCTTCAATTAATCCCACATGTGTTTATCGGCCAGGTTGGCACAATAAACTAACTACCTCAACCAGGAAATCTGACGTTTCCTACAAGAATGAGAATGCCTGGAATGTGAGGTGCAGAAGTCAAATGCTTTCAATAGCAGTTTTCAAGAAACTCAGTCTCAGGAGCCATAAAGAAGCAATGGCAACAACGTTGAGACCTACTGATAAGGCTGCAGGATTTATTCTGGACTCTTCTACATGAGGCAACCAACATCCTCTGGGGTCTCCTTGTGGAGATGCCCTACACAGGGACCCAGGGTCATGGGGTATAAACTGGAGGGTGAAGTCTACTCAGAGCATGCTTGCGTAGACTTGGCCAACTTTCCATGTCCTAAGAACCAGCTTCAGGCCATGCCAAGCCATGTTCAGGATCACCAAGTACCCAGAAGGGGACCATGGACCTGCATGGAGATCACCTCCATTCTTGTGTCCTGTGTTTATCCCAGAGCTCCCATATCTCAGCATGGTAGTCACCTAATCTGGTGTCAATTTAAGGATTAAGAGTGTAGGGGTGGAGTCTAGGCTGTCAATCTGGAGATAGCCAATGAGATTTCTGTGGGCATGGCCTTCTCCCGAGAATTCTGGGAAATCTGGTACTTCCTCCTTGGAGGTGGAAGACACCTCTCTCTCTCTGCTATTCCCTGGGAGACATTGCAGAAGACAAGCCACATGGACGTAACCAGACCTCAGAAGCTGGAGAAACCACAGAGAGACCCCTGCCAACACTGAGATGCTTACAACGCCACTGGACCCAAGGACTTTCTACCCACTGGCTTGTGATCGTCCTGCATTTGACTCCATTGTGTGTGTTTCGTGAGTCTGAAGAGGACTTTATAGATTGGTATTAGACATATGCTAATATCAGACTTATGGCCTTGGACTGGACTGGGTTGGGATGTTTTCTCAATGTTCAATTCCTCGTATATAAATCTCTTTCATATACACATATGTGTGTCCATGGATTTGTTTCTCTAGTCTACCCAGACTGACACACTCAGCAACTGTGGTCTACTTCTGTCTGATCTAAATTCATGTGAGAATCAAGGGAATATTGTAGGATCCTTGGGGCCAGGGTGGATTATGTATTGGGCTCCTAACTGCAAGTCCAGCAGTTCAAAACCA
>NW_022103896.1:15178406-15180835 GCF_000313985.2 Echinops telfairi
ACACAGACTCTCCTTTTGTTGCATGCTATTGCATTAAACAAGGAGCTCTGGTAGTGTAGTGGCTATGAGTCGGGCTACTAACTGCAAGGTCAGCAGTTCGAAACCACTAGCCACTCTTTGGGACACATGCTGGGTCTTCTGCTCCCATAAAGATGACAGCCTATGAGTCAACATCAACTCAATGACAGTGAATTTGGCTTGTAATGATTCAACTAACAGTTGGCCGTTCACACGATCTAGTGTGGCCTCCCGGAAGAAAGACTTGGTGATGTGCTTTGGTAAATGAATAACCAGCCAGGAAACTGCAATGGAGCTGTTCTACTCTATAACACGGGCGTGGCTGAGAGGCAGAACGACTCTGCAGCAACAGGTTTGGGGAGGGTTTTAGTAGGAAAGGAGGGTTTGCATTGCAGAGATTTACTTTGCAATCATGTCCACTGTCACAATCAGTTTTTGCAGTAAAACAGCTCAGAGGCCATATATGACCTCCTCTGGCTTCCCTATTGCCCCATGGACAGAGTGAGACACGCCTTCACGCTCCATCCTTCCTTACTTATCCTGACGCCAATGGTGAGTCTCAATGGGAAGACTCAATGGTGAGTCTTCCCAAAGCACTCCACTTCTTTGCTGGCTCTGATAATTTGTTGCCACAGCTACACAGAGCTCACAGACAACACTCATCATTAAATGGGTTTGCTTAGGGAAGTTAATAGGTCACCAGGAGACAAGACCAGTAAGGAAACAGTCATTGGGCCACACAGCATCACTCCTCAGCCAGCAGCCAAGTCTCTCTCCTGCCAGCCTCTCGACCATGGGTCCCTTGGCCTCTGGCTCTGTAGACCAGGAAGCCTATCCGTGGCTCTGCCTCACAGACCCAGGGTCACCTTGCTGTTCCTCTGCTGTGTCTCATGGGTTCCATGCTGTGGCCTCTGGTCCTGGCCTCTACTACCTCACACAGAGATCCTGAACGTGCTCTTCTTCCAATGGTCCCGGGATTTCATTCTGTATCTAGGAGGACCTTAAACACAGAGGAATGGGTTGGATGGAGGTGTGGTTTTTGTCTTTTAGTAGAGCTTACCCCCAAGGACTCATTGGCTATGACCTGATTGACAGGCTAGACTCCACCCTTTCACTCAAGTTGACAGGAGATTATGTAGCTGCCACAGGTATCATTCTCTTATTTCTTCTTCTGCCATTCGAAAAAGAATGACGTGTGTGTGTGTGTGTGTGTGTGTGTGTGTTACAAGTTAGATCATTGAGGGCAATAAAAGTTTGCAAACAGCCACCCAAGGAATAATAATTGGTCCGTATTCACCTTGAAAAGGGGTCGGCAAACTTTTGAGATGGAAGAGCCAATCCTATCCCTCACAACCATTTACAAATTCAGAGATATCTATTACACAAATTTTCAAGAGCCATAAATATATTTGCACAAACAAATAAAATCACCATTATCTGAAAATGAAACCATGGTAGTTTTATTTTTTCATTTTCAGTTTTACATCAGAGCCACATGTACGTACCAAAAGAGCCAAATGTGGTTTGAGAGCCACAGCTTTCAGACCATGACCTAGAACAACAGAGGAAGAAGAAGAACCAGGGTTGTAGGAGGAACTGGAATGTGTGCCTGCATGAGCAACTACCTGCCTCCTTTGCTATGAGCCCAGAAGGCCTGGGCATCATCCGATGCCCAGCTACTATCACTGAATGTTTGGATGAAAGATTCTATGGGGAATCCTGATCAAAAGAGGGGAAATGCAGAATTGAATTTCAAATTCTCACACAGCCCAGAATTTCTAGAGCCATGCAGGAGTGACCCCAAACTATTACTCAGAGAAAATATTTAAAATTTAAAACAGAAAGTACCCACCAAGGCTTCTTAAAAATCAAATGTTTACCTTGAATCCCTCTTGGCATAGTAGGTTACACGTTGGGCTGCTAACCATCGATGGTTGTTTAAAACCAGCAGCCACTCCATGGGAGAAAGAGGAGAGTATCTACTCCCATAAAGAGTTACAGTCTCAGAAGCCCCCAGGGGCAGCTCTACTCTGTCGTATAGGATTGCTATAAGAATTGATGCAATGACATTGAGCTTGAGTTTGCCTTCACTTGTACAGGATGTTTACCTTGAGTATTGTGCTATGTCTATGAAATCAAATGGACAAGTCAAAAGACTAGGCAGGAATCAACGGGTCAGGAGATAGTATAAACGGGGGGAAAACAACTCAGAGAAGGGTTGCCAAACTCCAGGACGACTGTCACTAAATTGTACAGGTAAGAACTGCCGAGTCGGTGTGCGTTCTGCTGTGTATATTTGCAACAATGAGAAAGGTGGACCCCGGGGACTTCTGTACATCCAGCTCCAGGGAATGACAGCATCAACAGGGGTGATAATGCCACAGCTAAATCTAAGTGTCGGGGAATTTGAG
>NW_022103896.1:15182157-15183579 GCF_000313985.2 Echinops telfairi
CTGTGGATGGTCTCGATGGAAGAAAGTGGCCAACTTCCACTCAAAGAGCTAAAGACACTTCTACTCCCCGTCCTGGCTCAGCGAGCAGCTGACTGCATGATTTCACTGGGCCTATCGTTAAACTTTAGGAGTGGCATAATGGGTTACACGTGGGGCTTTTAACCACAAGCCTAGCAGTTCAAGATGACCAGCTGCTCCTCCTCGGGGTGGGGGTGGGGGATCGAGGCTTTCTGCTCCTGTAAAGGTTTACAGTCTGGGAAGACCACAGGGGCAGGCAGCTGTACTCTGTTCTATAGGGTCGCTCAGAGTGAGTATAGTTTCGATGGCACTGAGTTGGTTTGGGGGATCAAATACTTTGACCTGGGTCTTTGCTTACTGGAGGATGATTAGCAGAACATTCACAGCAGCAACAAGGATGCTGTTGCTGCGATGCTATGTTGTTGGGTTGGTTTCAGTGCATAGCGACTGTATGTGACAATCCAACCGCCCCATAGGGATGCCTAGACTGAAATCGTCACAGGAGCAGGTCTTCCAGCCTTTCTCCTATAGAACTACTAGTGGGTTCAAACTGATATTCTTTTAGTTAACAGCCTAGTGCCATTATGCCACCAGGGCACCATGCAACAAAGATAAATCAGTGGGTGACCTCTGAGAAGATTTCTATTCATCTGGCGGGTTTTGACCACTGATGAAGCTCAGGTAGCAACTGAGTGCTTAACCGCTGTGTCTCCAGGTCTCCCTGACACAGGATTCACTGGCGAGGTGCCGTCGAGTTGGTTTGAACCCGTTGCAACCCTCTGTACAACAGAGTGAAGCCCTTTCCAGTCCTGCACCACCCTCCCACCCATTCTTATGTGTGAGTCCATTGCTGCAGTTACTGTGTCGATCCAGCTCACTGAGAGTCGTCCTCGTTGTCACCGACCGTCCACTTTACCTGGTATGACTGCCTTCTCCCCGTAGCGGCCTCTCCTCATCACCTGTCCAAAGCATGTGAGACAAAGTCTCGCCATCCAAGGAGTATTCAGGTTGTACTTCTGCCGAGATAGATTGGTTTGCTGTTCTGGTTGACTGTGGTACTTCCAATAGTCTTCGTCAACACGGTAATTCTTCCTTAGTCTTCCTTATTCACTGTCCAGCTTGTGCATGTCTATGAGGCGATTAAAAATACCACGACTTGGGTCAAGTACGCCTTAGCCCCCAAAGTGGCATGTTTGCTCTTTAATACATTCACGTAGTCTTTCGCAGCAGATTTGCCCAATGCAATATGTTGCTTGATTTCTTTTCTTTTTAATCATTTTATTGGGGGCTCATACAACTCTTATCACAATCCATCCATTGTGTCAAGCACATTTGTACATTTGTTGTCATCATCATTCTCAAACATTTGCTTTCTACTTGAGCCCTTGGTATCAGCTCCTCATT
>NW_022103896.1:15185143-15188410 GCF_000313985.2 Echinops telfairi
ATTCAGGAACCCTACATCATAGCTCATTTCCTGCTGGGCACCCCTACATGAGTCACCAATCATGTCTGATCCCTGGCTTCTCCACCCTCCCAGATGTGGCCAAGCCAACTACCTCTGTGAAGAAACGGATGACCTGGAGCACTGGAGTGAAGGCGGTGTCCTGGATGACAGTACCACGTGCAAACTTCCCCATAGCTGCACCCACCACTGCACAGTTATCCCCAGAGCCATGAGTAAATGCTTCTCAAATCTCTGCTCACGTATCACCCCACTGAACCCTCTCTGGAAAGGGAGAGTTTATTAATCCGGGGCTTCTCTAGTGCCCTAAGACCACTGAAACTTGTAGATGGTAATTCTGTCATTCAGAGTGGGGCAAGATGATAAGGCCTGGCATGCCTAGGGCCCAAAACAGGCAGAAAACAAGTTCATCCACTCCCAAACACTCTGCCAATCTCAAAAGGAGGTTACAGGGCAGGCTGGATTTCTGCTTTCATCACAGGTGTGGCAAGGCAGGGCTGCTTTTGAAAATTTGGGAAAATTCCTTTTTTAAAAAAATCACTCAAATAATTCCTGTGTACATAATCCCTAAATTGGTAGGCAATAATTCCCAAAGCATTAGAAAATACAGACCCAAAAATACCCCATAAGAAAATAGAAAGCAAGACCCCAAAAGAAAGGAAAATTACCTACAATTTCATTACTCACAGAAATCCACAATTAACTTATGTAGCATGAGTATGTAACTGTCAATATACATATACATGTTACGTTATATATGTGGCTTTAGCTAACACATTGTCTTATACCCTTCCAGATTGTGACGCAAATAGGTACAAGAGGACTCTTTTCCCAATGAAAAGGGCATCGAGCATGAATGAACCTTCCAAAAAACCAAATTCCCGGCCATCAAGTTGAAGCCGACTCCTAGGGACCCTTCTAGGACAGGGTAAAGCTGACGCTGTGAGTGTCCGCCGAGACTGCACCTCTGACCAGAGGCGCCTCAGAAGATAAGCCTGGTGATGATGTTTCCTTTAAGATGGAGGGGGGGGTGGTGAGTGTGTCAATTCTGAGCTGCGTGGCCCATGTGACTGGGTAGAACTGCCCCGACTGGAGTTCGTTACAGGAGTGGGTTGACGGGTCTTTGCAATAGCCGAGCACTTTAACCATTGCACCACAAGGGCCCTTTTCAGCTACTAAAGCCCTATGGAGCCCAGTTCTACTGTGCAGCATGTGGGGTCATCACTCAATAGTAAATACTAACAACAATCACCGTCCTACTTCCTGCATGCTCCACAGGGCTTCCCTTCCCTCACTGAAAGGTTCAGGTTGCCTGTGCCAACCCCCGCACCACAGGGTTTGGCATGAGCAGGCTTCAACCGTATTTTGTTGTTCTCAGACTTGAGCAAGCCCAGACAGAGCACTGCTTGTGCGTGGGACAGCGGATTATAAAGTCAGGGGCGGTTTTCGGAACCTTGTTTGGACTTGTGGAGGGTGTGAGCCAGGTACGTGAGGGAGCAGCCCTGGTTGCTGGGTGAGAGGGCTGAACCGACCACTACCAGCAAAAACTAGTAAGTCTTGAACTAGGAGACAAACAGATCCAGTGGAACACAGAATTGTGGAGTGCCGCCTACATGCCATGGGATGGATTTCTCCTGTTGCTCAGCCGCAGCTCGGGGAAGAAGGATGGTAGGAAACACCATTAGACACTAACTCAATCGTTCCTCTGCTTGGCTCCATGTGGATTCCAGAACAAGACTTATGGTCCCAGGCCATTGTTTGGGGCTGACCCATTCAACTGCTAACTCGGCTACTTTCAACCAAAAAGGGAAGTATATGGTTAGGAGAGATTGATTGAAGAAATAATAACTGCTCCAAATAAAGCTCTTTGAGACAGTTTCTCAGGGTTGTCTCTCAATTTTTAAAAACAGTTTTATTGAAATATAATTCACATATCATACAATTCAATAGTTCAATCACATCAGAAAGTTTTACATCACCACAATCCGTTTTAGAATATGTTCTTCATTCTTGTACTCATCCTTACTTCCCCCGAACCTTCCCTTCCATAAGCCCAAAGAGCCATTAATCCATTACTGTCTCAGTAGATTTACCTATTGTAGATTTCATATACAGAAAACTGAAAAAACAAACAACTAACAACAATAACAAAGTCAAACAAATAAAAACCTCACTCAAAAAGAAAGCAGAAAATATTAAAAACTAGAAAAAACTTAACTGGATCAAAAAAGAGATCAAATGATAAGGGGTTGCATTTTAACCTTAATTGCATTTGCAATAATCCACCCCCAGTGCATTCTACATGATCACAAGGCTTTTCACATGCCTGGTTTATGGTCAGAGGGGATTCCCCAGAGGCTTAAACTACGTATATTTCCCCTTCACTTTTTTTTATTAACTAAAACAACTTTAAAATGGGTCAAAAGGAAGATCAAATGATATTAGATTTGAATAGTACTACGTCTGCCATAATCAACTTTACACTGCTCTCTGATAACAAGGCTCCTCACGTCCCTCCACTATGGTCAGAGGGAATTCACAGAGGCTTAATTCATGTGAGGGCTCTGCAAATGGATTTTGGGCTTCCACTGTCCTCCATCTCACTGAGTCGATGAGTCGATGCCTACTCACAGAGACCCTATAGCACAGGGTAGAATGCCCTGTGAGTTTCCGAGACTGTAACTCTTTATGGGAGAAGAAAGCCCATATTTCTCCCGTGGAACATCTGGTGTTTCAAACTACTAAACTTGTGGATCACAACCCAATGTGTAACCACTACACCATCCAGGTCCCTCTCCGTTATCCACAGCCTTTTGCAAACCAGGTGTTCGAAATTTAATCTCTGTTATCATTCCCTCCTTCTGATTTGGATTTTATTGTTTACAATCCTTGATCGCACAGGCTAATATGCTTCTTCCATCTGGACTTTGTTGATGCTTCATCTCTCTCAACTTTCAATCCCCCTTAAAAACATGTCTACTTTTTTTTTTTTTAAATAAAGAAGTTTTATGAAATAATGTGCGTATCCAGCTATGTTTCATTAATTCCCTCTTTAGTTAGAACATGTACAACATATTACTCTGAGAATGGTGACAAATGACTTAGAACCCATGAACCTATATCCTCTTCTCATCACAACAAGGGTCTTTGGGGCCCAAGGTTGGTGTTAAGACAATGCTGGAATGAAATACTGAAGGGACACATCTTCATGAAGCAAATCAAAATGAACAACCCGGTTATTCACAATAT
>NW_022103896.1:15188882-15205658 GCF_000313985.2 Echinops telfairi
GAGATAAGTTTTCTGGAGTCAGTTCTATATAAATCTCATTGTTTTCTTCTGATATTCCTTCCATTTGAAATTCATTGAAGAAGTTCTCGCGTGAAGTTGTTCAGACAGGCCGTGTCCACGATCTTGGCCCGAAACTTCATGGCTGGACTCGCGGTTCGACCGCCGGAGCGTCGGCAGACGTCGGACCAGCGTCCGTCGGCCAAAAACATGTCTACTTTTTTACTCACATCTTTTCCCCTACCACTTCCTTACTCTTTCCCCACCTCAACATTTTAAGGACGAGGAGTTCTTTTGATAATCCCAGGTCAGCCTCTCCCTGGTTTTCCTGTCCTGTTGTTGGCTGCCATCAAGTCAGCTCTGAATCACAGCGACCCCTGTGCAGAGTAGACGCTGCTCCATGGCGTTTCAAGGATGAGACCTTTCAGAAGCAAGTGGCCTGGCCTGTTTTCTGAGGCACCTCTCCCAGGGGTGGAACCATCAGTCTTCCAGCTAGTTGTCCAGTGCTCCGCCATTTGTGCCACCCAGGGATTCTCCTTCCTGTCCTACTGACCAGTTCAAGCACAACTCAGGCCACACTCCCCCCAGGAAGCCGTTTCTAAACTTCCCACCCCCTGCCGGGCTGGGTGCTCCTTCTCTGACCTTCACCTTATCTTGTATGTATCTTTAGCATCCACTACCCATTTGTGTATTGATTTCCGTGTCTAGATTGTGGGCTCCTTCATACCAAGGTCATATCAGTTTAGATCTCAAACCCCAGGACCTATTACAGTATCCAGGACATAATAGGCACTCAGTAAATGATGTTTAATCAATACTCACCTTATAAGGTTGTTTAAAGGCTAAATGAGATAAAGAATATGAAAGGGGAAAACACACCCTTTAACTTACTATATATTTATTAATAATATCATCCCTGCGTGTACTTATGAATTTATACAAACTGGCATATTGTATTATTAATAATATAATTATAACAAGAATGTGTGCCAATGTTTAGGCAAAGAGATTTGATTACAGTCAAGTGTTGAGAAAACAATCAGGAATATTTATCTGTATGTATCACTGTATTCATCTCTAAATCCATAACTTAATTCTAGACAAGAACTTAATAGCTATTGGTTGAAGAGAACAGCTAAGTCTTTCCGCCAAGGAAGCAGAGAGATGTCCACCAGATTTGCCTTTGCGGGTTTAAGACTTGCTGGTTTCCTGAAGACTTGGAATCACTGGCTCCTATTTGCCATGTAGAGTCATCTAAGAAATTCAACAATGGAAGGAAAAAAATGCAACATGCCCATCCTTTAATATGTAAACTCTTTTCTCACGAGAGAAGGGCGGCTGCAGGTTCAAACCTATGCTCTGGTCTTTTGGGGGGAGTCCCCAGGGAGAGGACCATGGATGAGGATGCAGCTATTGAAACAATAGCTGTCACATCGTGGTCCAAAGACAGCTCGTGGCATGGGGCTGCCCGACACCTGCTAGTATCTGGTTTTAGCTGGTAAGTAATTGTCATTGTCTTATCATAATCGACACTCAAGCTCAGCTAGAGGGACTGCACAGGGGTGATCAACCACCACTCAACCCGTGCAGACTCTTTCACTTGCAGCTGCATCAATCCTAGCTGATCCTTCTTACTCTGCCTGGAAGGACGGCCAGGAGAAACAGACTAACAGCCCCGCCATCATTTATTCTCTCATCTCCCTCTTAATACAAGTTTACTACATTGAATCTTTTGGGGAGATAACATATTCTCAAATATATTCATATATATATATATATTCACACACACCTCCACCCCCCAAAAATGGACATGATGTGAGGGGGATAGCAGATTTGGAGTTCGTTCTACCAAGTCAGATTGTGAATCAAACTTTCTATTTAGAGGTTCTGAAAAGACTGCGTAACAGTGTGTGACCCAAAAGGCCTGATTTGTGGCAGACAGGGGACTGGTTTTCCCACTGCAACAACGTACCTGCTCACACAGCTATCTCAGCGCACCAGTTTGGGCAAAAAACAGGAAGCCTCTCTTGCCCCACGCACCTTACTCACCTGACCTCACACTATGTGATTTATTTTTGTTTTCGCGAATGAAGAGGGACATAAAAGGACAGTGATTTGATGACATAGAAGAGGCGAAGAATAAAATGAGGGAGGTGCTGTCAGCCATCCAAACAGATGAGTTTGAAAAATGTTTCCAAGAATGGAATCACAGATTTGATCAATGTATTAAGTGTAATAATGGAGAGTACTTTGAAGGTAAGAAGGTTGTTTTGTAAAAAAAAATTAAATATAAAGCTTTGAAAAAAAATTCCATTTTTTTGAGTATCCCTTTGTGTGTGTGTGTGTGTGTGTGTGTGTGTGTGTGTGTGTGTGTGTGTATTTTCTGGGTCACTGACACACCTAACTGATAACAGGAAGGATGATGGTTTGGGGGTTCAGTCTACTCTGTGGGGACTTAGAAGAAAGGTGTGGAGATCTGCTTCCCCCAAAAAGTGCCACTGAAGACTCTGTGGAGCACAGTTGTGCTTGGGCGCAAGTGGGAGCACCGGGAGGTGGAGTCCACATGGCAGCCAGTGGTCCTCATAGATAGAGAAACATAAAATGGGCAGATCCTCCAGAGCAGTGCTTCTCAACGTGTGGGTCTCCACCCCTTTGGGGGTCAAATGACCCTTTCACAGGGGTTGTCAGATTCATAACAGTAGCAAACTTATACTTATGCTGAAGCAATGAAAGTAATTTGATGGTGGTGGGGTCACCACCACATGAACTGTATTTAAGGGTCATGCATTAGGAAGGTTGAGAACCACTGGTCTGGAGTAAAACGTTTCTCACTCTTGACCATGTCTCAGAAACTCCGTCCCCGCAGTGTATGCTTCAGAAACGTGTTTTACATACACCCCTAAGCATCTTGGTGTTGATATGAGTACCAACAGTGGCATGGTGGTAATGCATGGGGCTGCTAACCCCAAGGTTGGCGGTATGAAACCACCGTCTCTCCTCCAGAGAAAGACGGGACTTTCTACTTTGCTAACGAGTTCCAGTCTCCGAAACTGGCAGGGGCTGTTCTGCCCTGTCCCACAGGGTGGCTCTGAGTCAGCATCTACTCGATGGCAGTGATTTTGTCTTTGGGTTTAGGGTTAACAACGTTTCTTGTTATGCGAAGGATAAACTTTCATATGGTGACCCAGTGTTTTGGGTCTCCATTTTCTCATCTAACAATAGAATATCTTGGAGATCTCTTTATATCAAAACACAAAGAACCTTCTCCATCACTTTTTACCCAATAGTTGCATAGCTTTCCAGTCCTTGTTGCCATCATTCATGTAATCAGCCTCGTCTGGTGCCCTGGTGGCATAGTGGTTACACGCTGGGCTGTGATCCACCAGGTCAGCAGCTGGAAAACACCGGGCGCTCCCCGGGAGAAAGATGGGCTTTCCACTTCTGTAAACAGTCACAGTCTCAAAAACTCAAAGGGGGCAGTTCTACCCTGTCCTGTTGAGTCACCATGAGTGCACTTTGACTCGATGGCTGGGAGGTGGGTTTGAAATCGGGTCAACAAAGAACTGGAATCAACTGGTCAGAACACAGCAACAGCAACAACAAAACCATATTGGTGGACATGTGCAGACCGAAGGTTGACCGGCTAGCCACATCATCAGCAGATGTCTGTCATTAGAAGTGGAGTTGCTGGAGCTTAGGAAGATGAATTTGTACTTTTGAAAGGTATAGCTGAATTGCTGCCACAGGCTAGTACCAATTTACATTCTTGCTAAAAAATATACGAGAAGGGACAGATTTAGAGTAGGAATCATCCCACCACCAATAACCATTTGTTGGGGCCAGGCACCGTGCTGGGCATATTACATTTATTCTCTCATGCAACCCCCACACCATTGAGAAAGGTGATGATCACGCCTATTGTTGAAGGGGAACCCAGGTGGTTCAATGGCCAAGTGCTTGGCCGCTAACCAAAAGGTCAGTGGTTTGAACCCACCAGCAGCAGTTCCATGGGAGAAAAGTCCTGCTGATCTGCTCCGATAAGGATTACAGTTGAGACGATGCCCTTGGACACCCTTCAGCCCTGGAACTGAAGTCACTGCAGCGGGTTCAATAACCCTGGGAGAACAATAACTCCTGGGAGGTGCACTCTCCTGAGAACAACCAGGCATCCGTCCGAGCAAACAGGCAGCCTTTGCCCAGGGGTCAAGCTCAGTGGCAGGCAGGGAGAGGAATGAAGGATAAATGGAAACGGTGGACTGCAAGAGGACGTGGCGAGAGTCCTTTGCACCGAGGAGATTGCAGTCAACGTCACGGATCAACGTGTATAGGAATCGTTGCATGGGAAACAAATTTGTCTGCAGACTTTTAGCTAAACCACAATGAATAATTTTCACCAAAAAAACCCAGAAAGCCCTCTCAGGGCGGTTTGGCTCGGTTGAATAGGGTCTCTGTGAGTTGGAACGGACTCAGTAGTACACCAGCAGCTCCCCCAGCAACACTGGCAAAAGAGTCAGAGGAGGTGAACAGCACTTGGCATCCATAAAGCAGGAGAAAGACCAGGCTTTCTGCTCCCGCAAAGAGTGACAGTTTTGGAATCTCACAGAGACATTCTCCCCTGTCCAGTAGGGTCATTATGAGTCAGAGTAGACTTGAGGGAGGCAAATTAGCTTGGTTTGGTTTGGGGTTTAGACTCACAGAAAGATGCCCAGTCTTGGAAACCCATGGGGGCAGTTCAAACTCTGTCCTAGAAGGTTACTGTGAGTCAGAGTCTACTCGATGGCAGTGAGTTTGCTGCTGCTGTTATTTTGAGACACCCCCCTCCCACCCCTTCGCTATTCTTTGATGTGTCATCTGTAACTCAAGAAGTCCTCAAGCATTTATTCTTAAAAGAATACTAATAGTCAGCATTAATGGTGCCAGGTATGCTGTCTCCTGTCATCCTCCTGACAGCCCCGCAACACAAGCTCGGCCATGACCTTCTGCTTCTACGACTGAGAAACCCGAAGTCTGGACCTGAGGTCATACACTGAGTGCAAGGCAGACAGAGGGGCTGCAATCTAACTCCGCGTATCCTTCCTCACGCTGCACTGTGGTCAGAGCTGAGAAGTCACCAGACCACACAACCTTGGGATCGCTGCATGGGAAGGGAACGAAGCCCCCAGGGAGGGGAAAAGGGCATGTGGGAGGAAAGTTGTTTGCCCCTTAGGTCAATGGAACAGGATCACCACCTTCCACGGCTCAGGGACTGCGGGCGAATGCTGACATCTCAGCCATGGGAGCTGATGAAGCAATGGCCCACCTGTCTCTCCGCCTGAGACACCAGACACTTGCCTCCCTGACTGTGGCTGCAGCAGGCTGCGGTCTGTTACTTCAGGGTCCCAACCTCATCCTCTTTCCCGTCTGTAAAAAACTTGGCTGATGTGTGAATGCTTCTTTGTAAACCTTCGGGTTGTGGACTGGCCTTTTGTGTGTAAGCCTGTCATGTGTTGCAGGCTGTGTGCAGGCAAGGTATTTAAGCCCAACCCTAATAAAGCTCTGGGCCCTGTCTACACTGCAGGGGGCCCCTCGAGCCCCCTGCACCCTCACTTTTGGCTTCCCTTTTGTAGATAAGCTTTCTCATTGCAGATCATACCCCTCTTGAACCCGTGGTAATGTAAGATAAGAGCTGGTCTCTAGAATTCTCTTACAGGAGACACACTTGACTCCTTCCATCCAAGACGCACATCCCATAACTCCTGGTACAACTGGCTCCCCCAAAGTACCCCTTCATTCTGGACCCTGGCTGGAGCAGAGTGTGGAAGACAGGCCCCAGCCTCACACCTGGTCTGTCCCAGGTTGCAAGATGCCAACAAAGGTGACATAGCTGAAACTCACAGAAGAGGGATCAGGGATGTGAGTTCTTTGGATGGCTCTTCTATGCACGTGTTTGTTGGGTGTAGTTGGGTGTTGTTGGGTGTAGTTGAGTAGAGCTCAACTCAGAGCTACCCCATGTGACAGAGTAAGTCTGTCCCACAGAGTCCTTTAGGCTGCATCTCTTTATTATTATTAAGTGGTTTGGCTGAAAGTTTACAGAGCACATTAGTTTTCCGTCCAACAATCTATACACATTTTGTCTCATGACATTAGTTGCAATCCCCTCAATACAACAGCACTCTTTCCACTTAGTTCCCCCATCCATGTGGCCTTCTTTCCTGCCCCTTCCTGCCTTCTGAACTTCCTTTGGGGGCACATGCCGCTCTACGTCTTGTAGGTTCACTGTTCATTGTTCTAGGAGTAGCTGTGCAGGAGGCCTGAGGGCCACAGACTCAGAAGCTCCACTAGTCTCTATCAGACCGGCAAGTCTGGTCTTTATGATTTTGAATTTTGTTCTAGATTTTTCTCCCATTCTGTCCAAGACCTTCTGTGGTCCTGTTCAGAGCAGTCAATGGTGGTGTCTAAGCACGATCTAGTTCTCCTGGTCTCAGTGAGGCCGTAATTCTTCACAGAAACAGGTCACCAAGTCTTCCTCTTGTGGGGCTCCTGGTTGGGTTTGAACTGCTAACCTCACAATTGCCAAGCTCGTTAACAGCTGTGTTGCCAGGGTTCTTACTTGCTACCATTTATTATAATGATAACCCCAAACCCCTCCAACTGGTATCATTAAGTTAATGCCAACGCAAAGCCACCCTAAAGGACAGAGTAGAAGTGTCCCTGTGGGTGTGTGAGACCATAACTCTTAATGGGTCATCTTTCTCCCATGGAGCGACTGGGGGTTTGAACGGTTATCCTTATGACTAGCAGCCCAACGCTTAACCCAGGATCCCCCTGGGGCTCCTGTGGTAACAAAAGCCCACGTTTGTTCAGCATCTGCTGGGGGGGCGGGCACTGGAGTTAATCACATTGCAACAGCTCTGCAGCTCAGTGGCCCACTGCCTTGGTCAATGTCACAGTGAGTGGCAGAGCTGGGATTTGAATTCAGTTAATTTTGATATTAAAACCCATATTCCCTTAGCGATAGAACATCATAAAGGTAAGGCATCTTCTGTATAGGGTCAGGCGGAGCTAAGTCCTGCCCGCCCACCTGGGGGATCAGGAGAAGTTACTTACACAGCAGCCCCGGGCCTCAGTTTCCCTCTCTGTAAAAAAGGTCTTAAACCAGACCACTGTGGAAGAGTGGTGAAGAGGAAAAGAGGACTTAGCACAAGCCTGGCGGAGGAAGTCCTTCATCACGGGAAGCAAGTCTTGTTCTCACAAACAAGGACTGCTGCGTGACGACCTGTCTCCCGCGAGACTCAGTCTCCCCATCTGGCAAGTGGGGACAATCACCGCTGCTGCCTGGCTTCTCCTCCTGCTTATGAAGAACAAGTGGGAATCTGCGTGTGAAAATGCTTCATAAACCAAGTCTCTCTCTCTCTCTTACACACACACACACACACACACACAGAAAGGATTGATCAAGGAGTTATTACACCTTTCTTAGCTAGCTGAGAGGTGTTTTTGTTGTCTGTTTTCTCTTTGTTTCTTGCACCATCCCGCCAACACTGTCTGCAGCTCGTCATGAGGGTAAGTCTCAAGTTGCCTCACGCCAAGCCTGGAGATACAGTGAACCCTCGCCACTTCGCGCTTCGACTTCCGCGGATTCACTCTATCGCGGTTTTTGCGTAACAGCGCATGCTCTGTCATTACTGCCACTGATTGGCTCATACTGTACACGCTTGATGCCATAAATAATATAATAAATAATAAATGATAATTGTAACGTCTGAAGTGTTTTACTGTATTTTCCCTTTTTCTTTTACTAAATTGGGTAATACAAGTGTAATGGTGACTAAAGGGTGTTTTTTCATGTCCTCTATGCTCTAACTACGAAAATATTTGATTTACAAATAAGGAATCCTACTTCGCGGAATTTCATTTATCACGGTAGGGTCTAGAACCGATTAACCGCGATAAACGAGGGTTCACTGTATATCTTTCCTCCGTTCGGGTCTTCACCTTCCAGCAGCACACCACCCGACACCGGTCTTCCTGACCTCTGCTGAGTTTGGGGGCCACTGGGATCATCTCATCCCAGAGCAGTCCTTTTGAGATGAGAAGGCGAAAGGTTTCATCCTGCCTGACAGAGGGGCGGCCTCTCCCAGGTGCGATTTCACCGGATGGGCAAGGAATTCTCCTTCTCTGTTCAAACCCACCAGAGAACACCGAGGCTCTCTGTTCCCGTCAGATCCACAGCCACGGAAACCCTACAGAGGGGCCCTAAGAGTCAGTATCAACTCAGCGGCAGTGGGTTGGGTTAGGGCAGGCTGGGTGAAACAGCGGGTAGCCCCCTCTGGGAGGGAAAGAGGCAAGATGGGAAGGAGAGAGAAGAGAAGGAAGATATAACTCAGGGGAAGCAGAGGGACCCTCCACAGGCCTCTCTCCCAGGATGAGTTGACTTAAGGATACGTACTGCCCGGTTGTTTTCAGTGGTTCTCATGACTTGGTTTGAGCTCCTGTGGAGTCAATGTTTCTCTGGCATATGTGGGGGATATAATTTTGGAGCCTTTCCGATCAGAAGAATGCAGTCCACTCAGTCCTCGTGTATCAACGTGGTTAGTCTCCAAAGAACCTGGTCGTTATGCAAAATCACTATTATGTGCGAGTCGGGAGCCATCTCCTGTATCTCCAGCCTTGATCACAACCCAAAAGAGGTCCAGGAATATCGTAAGGGCCACCCCGCTTTCCCATCATGCCTTCCACACCACCACAGAGCCCATGAGGGTCAGGTGTCCTGCAGAGCCCGCTGGCTTCCAGGGCCTGCTCTAGGTGGGCGCCCCGCTCGTCTTGCATGCACCCCAGTCCACAGTCTCTCCCAGGTCTTTTCCCCGCTGACCCCTGCTTGTCTCCCCTGCTGATCCCTCTGGCACCTACAGGCCCCGTGTTGTCTGCTGTCACGCCACCCCCGCTGTGGTCAGACAGAGACATTGTAGATGCATGGGGATGAGGTCTTGGGCTGGGTTGCCACTGTTCCCATTATTTGGGGTGGTCTGCAAAGGGCACCCCAGGCCCAGATGCGTTTCTCTGGGGCCTGGGCGATCAGCGGTGCTGCCTGAGAATGTTGTCAGGGTTGTCATAAATGATGAATCCCAGGTAACCAGCTCTCCTGGAAGTGGAGGCAGCTGTTCAGCAGACTGCCTCAGTGGTGCCAACCTTTTACAGACAGGAGGCCAGCCAAGGTTCAGTGACCTATCCAAGGTCTCACAGGGAAGTGTCTGAGCTGGGACAATAGCTCATAGATTACTCAACACTCCACAGACATGGTATGCACAGGTTTCAAGGTGCTTATTTTCTAAATGGTAGCCCACTCTTCTACCTGGTTTTAGATGTGGTGAAACCCAGGTGAAATTGTGCTCTCCACATTAGCAAGTACACTCAACCCCGTGCTCCAAGACGTGAATGCAACATAATGGCACAAAGCAGGGAACCAGTAGAGAGGCCTGAGGGGCCGGCCCCAATCCCAGCTACTGGACACCCACCCCCTCCCCGCAGAAGAATTCACTTCAGAGGACAGCACTGAAGCTGCAGCTCAGGGAGAGGGACGTGTCTGATCAGAGCACACGGGAGCAAATGAAGGGGGAGGAAGAGAGAGTGGAGCACATCCTGGCCCACCAAGCCCTGAGGACCATATTCCTGCTCAGAGCAGCCAAAGCACAGAGAGGACCATAGGACCAGCCCCACTACAAGACACCACATCCCTCACTGACCCATAGAGCTACGGGGGACAACACTGGAGACACAGTGTGGGAATTGCACCCAATCTGACCCCAGCACACTGAGGCGAACCACTAAGGGCGTGCAACAGAACAGCAAGGGGAACAAAGCAATGAAGTCCCCAGGGAATACCAAAAATAGACTTTGGAGCCAAGGCGCGGCACCCTAACAGCCTCTACCAGAAAACACTCCTAAAGGTCAACAAACAGACCTTGAACTATTTACAGGCTTTTCTTCTTTCTTTTTGGCATTGGTTTTTTTGGTTGTTGTTCTGTTTTCTTTTGTTGCTTTGCTCTGTCTTGTTTTCTTGTCCATACTATTATCTCTGCATGTCTATCTAGATAAGAGAGGCAAGATAAACAATCTGAAGGAGGAAACAATGGACAGACCATTCCAGAGGGACATGGGAGAGGAGGAAGTGGGGGAAAGAAAGTTGGAGTTAACAAACTCAGGGACAAGGGATCCAATATCGATAGCGAGGAGGGTGTAGGAGGCCTGCTAGGGCTTGATCAAGGGCAATGTAACCAAGATAAATCACTGAAACCCAAATGAAGACTGAACATGATAGTGGGACAAGAGGAAAGTAAAAGGAAATAGAGGAAAGAACTAGGAGGCAAAGGGCATTTATAGAGGTCTAAATATAGACATGTATATATGTAAATATGTTTATATATGCTGATGGGGAAGTAGATCTATGTACATATTTATAGGTTTAGTATTGAGGTAGCAGATGGACATTGGGCCTCTACTCAAGTACTCCCTCAATGCAAGAACACTTTTTTCTAATAACCTGGCATTCTGTGATGCTCACCTCCCCGACATGATTGCTGAAGACAAAGCCGTACATAAGCAAATGTGGTGAAGAAAGCTGATGGTGCCGGCTGTCAAAAGATATAGCATCTGTGGTCTTAAAGACTTGAAGATAAACAAGCCTCCATCAGCCCTGAGAAGCAACGAAGTCCACATGGAAGAAGCACACCAGCCTGTGTGATCATGAAGTGTCGACAGGATCTGGTATCAGGCATCAAAGAACAAAAAATCGTATCATTGTAAGTGAAAGGGAGTGCAGAGTGGAGACCCAAAGCCGATCTGTAGGCAACTAGACATCCCCTTACAGAAGGGTCTTAGGGAAGAGATGAGCCAGTCAGGGTGCAGTATAGCACCAATGAAACATACAATTTCCTCTAGTTCTTTAATGCTTCCCCCACCCCTCCATTATGATGATCCCAATTCTACCTTACAAATCCAGCTAGGCCAGAGGATGTACACTAGTACAGATAAGAGCTAGAAACACAGGGAATCCAGGACAGATAAACCCCTCAGGACCAATAATGAGAGTAGCAATACCAGGAAGGGAAGGGGAAGGGGGAAGGTGGGGAAGAAAGGGGGAAGTGATCACAATAATCTACATATAACCACCTCCCAGGGGAATGGACAACAGAAAAGTGGGTGAAGGGAGACATCGGACAGTGTACATCATGAAAACATAATAATAATTTATAAATTATCAAGGGTTCATGAGGAAGGGAGGGTGGAGGAGGGAGGGGGAAAATGAGGATATAATACCAAGGTCTCAAGTAGAAAGAAAATGTTTTGAGAAAGATTATGGCAACAAATGTACAAATGTGCTTGACACAATAGATGGTTGTATGGATTGCGATGAGAGTTGTACAAGCCCCCAATAAAATTTTTAAAAAATAACAAAGGAAAAAAAAATATTAGGAAGTAAACACAAAGAAGCCTGTGGGTTCCATGCTTACTAGGTTAGTCCATGCCTGGTGCTGAGATAAACTGACGACCCAAAGGCATTTCCATGGGGCGGGCTGGCTGTCTTTATATTAAAATACCAACTCGAATGGCCCAAGAGGCTCTCAGTTATTTCAAGAGGGTTGGGATAACTAATTTCTGGATTGAACTTGCTCTCCTAACTCCAGACCAGAACAAAATGACTTATTCATCATTCGCCCTCCCTCTCGACTCAGAATCATTCCTCAGCACGTCCTACAGAAGGGACTGCTGGTCCCCGTGGGGAAGAGGAAGGCAATGTGATGAGGCAGCATGAGGGGCCGCCTTACTCACCAAAGGAGAGGAACGCGCTGACTCAGCCTGTCTCCGTGATGGACACAGGAGTTTCCCAGCACACAGTCGGCCGGTGAGTTCCAAGTATGGCTGCGGCTTGGTAGGACACGGTGGTGATTCGAGGGGAGGGGAATATTGCAGTAAGGGCTGGCGAGGCTAAGTGTTTCCTTTAAGGGTGTGTGGCAAACCCAGCTGCACTCCAGTGGCTTCTCACTGCCTCTGGAAGATTGCCAAGGCCAGGAAGCTCTGGGGTCGAGTGAAGGCGACGCTGTTCTGGGACACAGGTGAGCAGCGTCTCTGGTCAGGCGTTCCTGCCAACAAGTGGCCGCTCAGCATGCCCACACTGCCACCACAAGGAACGCTGCCAGGCAAGAAGAACCGTACACTTGAGCTGGGCCGTGCCATAGTGTGGTTTAAGGTGGGGCACCCAGAGGTCTTCCTCCCCCAAATACTCTATGTGTGTCTGTGTGAGTGTGTGTGGGGGGGATGGGCATGTGTAGGAACTTCCCATATGTCTGTGAAATGTTTTTATGAATCTCAAACTTCTTCTAAAAAATAAAGTGGATTAAATGAAGAAGAAGAATCCTTTCGTCCCCTTTCATGCCGTGGAAGCTGACTTGGTCTCATGGAAAACTGACCCCTTTGACGTGAGGCAGTCCTTCTTAGGAGATCTGATGCAGCCATGCAGCACTGTTTTGTGCACAACCAGAAGCCCTGGCGGCACTGGGGGTTAAACACTGGGCTGGTAACTTCAGGGTTCAAACCCACCAGCCGCTCTGAGGAGGACGGATGGGGGCCTCTGCTCCCATAAACATTCATAGTCTCAGAAACCCTAAGGCGCAGATCTCCTCTGTTCTTTAGGGCCCCTATGAATTGGAGTCAGCCCCCTCAATGGCAGTGGGTGGGAATTTCGATGTGCAGAGCACACGGAGATATTAGCAGCCACCATGCCTTGCCGTTGGTGTTGCTGAAGGCTAGCTGTTTGATTCCCAGGTCATGTGACAGAGCAGAACTGCCCCATTGGGCTTCATCAGCTTTAATGTTATGGGAACAGATCCCCGGATCTTCACTCCTATGGAGCTCCTGATGCGTCGAAACCACCCAGCTTTTTGATTCGCAACTAAGAACTTCACGATGGTGCCACAAAGGCTCCTTATTAGCATGTATTTATATCCCTACCGAAACCCAATGGAGGACTGAGAGTAGTTCACATTTCCTTCTCTGATTGGCTGGTGAAAGAATCAGATCTCAACCTGGTCAATCCATGGGGCTGCTTGACAGAATGCTCCACTTGGATATTTTATTTTTCAGCTCCAATGTTCTAGTAATCTCCCCATTGCACTTCAAATAAAACCATGCCTGGTGCCCTGACTTCCCAGGCCCCGGACAATCCGGCCCTTCCCTACTTCTCCATCCTCCCCTCGCACCAGTTGCCATCTTGCGTGTGACACTCCCACCTCATGCAAATGCTGCACGAGCTTTCCTCACCTGGACCGCCCACAAGCTGTCGCTTCTGTTGCTGAGTCTAACCACCCACGGCCGAGTCTTCGCTACCCTTTGGGACGTGTCTGGAAATGCCTCCTGCCCCCACCACCTAAAGGAGGCGTTCCTCTTGCCTTTCACAACAGCTGGTTCTTTTCCTTCACAGTGTTGATTAAATTTGAATGTGTGTGCGTGTGTTGACTTAATTAATGTCTGATCCACCAAGTAGATGTCACGTTCCATCACTCAAGGTCAGTCTTAAGCATCTCTTTATCCCCAATACCAAGTCCAGTCTCAACATGGGACCCTACACTAACATAACCTAAATTGCCTTTATTTCAGGATTTGGAGACGAGGAGATTATCCTTGACTATCTAGGAGTGCTCTAAATGTAATCACTGAAATACACCCGTCGACTGACTAGTGGTGACCCATGTGTGCAAAGCAGAGCTGTGTTCCAGAGTTCCAGGGCGGATTCTTAGAAGTAGGTCCCAGGCCTTCCCCTCAAGGTGCCTCTGGGTGGACTCCAACCTCCAACCTCCAACCTTGTGGTTCAAAGCCAACTGTCCTAACCATTTGTATCATCCAAGGACTCCTTTATCCATGGAAGGAGCTCACTAACTACTTGCTGAATGGTTGAATCTCTCTCTCTCTGCTACTCTGATATCCCGTCAATGCCAAACTCACAGTGACCCTATAGAATAAGGTAGAACTAGCTCCATGGGTTTCTGAAACAATAACTTTATGGGAGTAGAAAGCCTCATCATTCTCCTATGGAATGGCTGGTGGTTTCCAACTGCTGGCCTTTTGGTTACGCAGCCCAATGCCACCAGGGTTCCTGGTTGAATAAGTAGATCAACTGCATTTTAAGGTGTCAAAGGCCATGGCAGCCATAAGGAGCCAATGCCCCTGAGCCTCTAGGCCCCTTTCCTATCTTTTGGCCTTCAGGTCACACTGAGAGGGTGATGTCCCAGTTTTAACCTGGCCCTCGCCACTCTATGCCACTCCAACTAGTTTCTCTGCTTGTGTCTGCATTTTCTGCTCTGCTACCTACATTATCCAGCTACTCCTCTTAGGCCAACCACTCTGTCAGCCCCTGGAAGCCATCAGTCCCTGAACTCTGCATGCACCCACCTAGTCGGGATATTTCAGATAAGCAGAACCCCGTACTATGGGACCTGCTGGGCACGTGCATCATGCTCTCCGGCCTCATCACGGTGTCACCAGAATAGCATGCCCTTCCATCAAACGGCTGAAGACTGCTCCCTGGTAAGGATAAAACCCCGAACCAAGCTCTGCCATCAATGCATAGCAACCCTATAGAACAGGGTAGCGCTGCCCATATGGGTTTCCAAGACAGTAAATCTCTACTCGGGCAGTCTCATCTTTTCCCGCAGATCCGCTGGTGGTTTCAAACTGCTGACCTTGCAGATCGCAGCCCAATGCATAACCAGGCTCAGAGGCACCAGGGGTTTGCCCCAGGGCAGCAGTTACTCATGGAGGTTGTTTGAGTCCTGTTTCCCATGTTTTGCCTCTCTACTCGCCCTTCTGCCAAGACTCACCAGGCGAGTGCTATGGAATGTACCCTCCCAGGAACCCTGTTTTCTGTGAGGAGCAACTTGTTTCAGAAAGAAGCAGAGCCTGGGCATGCACCCTCCCTCGATCTCTCAAAGGTCCCTGTGCTAAACCCTGCGGATGTTCCCTGAGCCTGTTCTAGACCAATCTGTACTGCCAAGGGTCACAATCCTTGCCTTCATCTCTGAACCAAGAGCGTCTGGTCTTTCAAGCGCATCCTTTGCTTCCTTGGCAGCTGGGGCGGGCAGCCTGGGAGGCCTGGGGCGAGAGCTGTGGGGGTGGGCTGCTGGAGGAGGGAGTGGAGGTGGCTTCTCTGCAGACCTGGCTGGAGAAGAAAACGGTCCTGGTTGTCCTCAGGGCCCAGCTGCAGAACCGCCTTATCTTGGCAGCAGATTATAAATAGCCCCAATCCACTGCCAACTGCTTGAAAATGAGGAAATAGCTATCTTTTTTTCCAGTCTAAGAAGAACAGGGCTTCTCATCGACCCTGGCCCCCTCCTCAACCCCACCCCCAAGGACCTATGATTTCGGTCTTGGCATCATCCTTTGGGACCGAGGCTCCCAATGCACACTGACTGCTTCAGTGCCAAATTCTACCAGAAAGAAGGCACTGATCGGGAAGGCCTGTCTCTTCATTTTGGTGCAGACGTGCTGGCCCACAGGGCCCTGGAGTGGAGGCCATTCCTTGGCGAATTCATTACCCTGGTGCATCTGGCAGCTCTGCCTGGCACCCAGTGTAAGCGCCGCTGACCCAGAGGGCAGGATGGGGCAGAGAGGAGAGAAGAGCAGGTCTGAACGTGACTGTTTGCGGAGGTGCTCTGCAATGGAAAATCCAGACCGTGTGTGACGGGGCCTTTTGGCCTGGGGCTCTTTCGGCTCTGGAGGCAGACAGGAAGTCAGGTCTGGGGTCTTAACGCAAACATCCCAGACGCCCTGCCCGTCATCCGTGCACTGGTGTAGACCTGAAGTTGGTCCAGCTGGCCCAAATGTACAAAACTCTGCTCCCGCCTCACTCTCTGCTGAACTTTACAGCAACTGTTTGAGTTTAGTTTGTTTGTTTTTCTCTCTTTGTCTTTTTGGGAATCAGAGGTTATGCCCGCTTGTAAACCATCACAAGTTTTTTCTAATTTTTTTTCATTATAAAGAGAAAGACAAGGCCCACTCACACCCCATCCCCTAGAGCAGAGATCCTCAAACTTTTTAAACAGGGGGCCAGTTCACTGTCCCTCAGACCCGTTGGAAGGCCGGACTATAGTTTAAAAAAAAACTATGAACAAATTCCTATGTACACTGCACATATCTTATTTTGAAGTAGAAAACCAAATGGGGCAAAAAACACCTACTGGGCCCGATAAATGTCCTCGGCGGGCCACATGTGGCCCGCAGGCTGTAGTTTAAGGACGCCTGCCCTAGTGACATGAAAGTCCCCGTGAGCATCTTTGCAGACCTCTCTCCTGGGATCCAAACAGGTTGCTCCTGTTCTCTGTGTTTTCCATATTTGCAAATTGAGCTCCTCGCTAACATGTATTTGTAACCCCAAGGTCAACACATGCAGACTTTTCCCGTCATTCACCCAGAGGGGGGCAGAGTAGGGAAATGGAGTGGCCTGAGAAACTCTTTCCCCACTAATGTCAAGCCAGGTGACGGGCTGCCTCCCTTGTTTGCACTCTCTTTCTGTAAATAAGTGTTCTCTTCCCGACCTCCTTCTAAATTCCAATCACACTCAGAGTGACCCTATAGGACAGGTGAGGTAGTTAGTTTATTGTGCCAACCTGGCCGATAAACACATGTGGGGTTAATCGAAGGGGAGAGGGATAAACGGTTCGGTGAGCCTCGCCTTTCTAGTTCTCGGGTCTCTTGCTTTGTGATGGTCAGACCAGGGTGCAGCTGCCTTAGCCAGTTCCCTGCTTCAGC
>NW_022103896.1:15206423-15208968 GCF_000313985.2 Echinops telfairi
ACTTCATTCTCACTGCCATCAGTCAGTGCTGCCTCCTGGACCCCCTGTGGGTTTCCGAGGCTCTAACTGTTTACAGAAAGAGAAAGCCCAGTCTGTCTCCCTCGGAGCTGCTGCCAGACTCCTTCACGCTGTGCTCTTGGTGTGTTTGTGCTTTTTACCCTTAATAAGGGGCCATGGCCTGGAGCCGCGAAGCCAGACACACCGAGTCCAAGCTAGAGAGAGAAAAGGCTTTATTGAAAGGTGGCACCATCTGGGATCTGGCTGTCTTAAGGGAGCCTCGTTTGTGATCAGAAGACACAGGATTTCTAGACCTCAGAAGCCCACTACAGGGTCGCGACGAGTCAGAAGGGACCAGCTGGCTGTGGGTTTGGGGGCAGAGCCCCGGCAGCCCCGGCAGGTAAGTGTTGCACTGCTCACAATAAAAGACTGGAGTGGCCAAGGATTTTGTATGGCTTGAATCCACAATCAATGTTCATGGAAGTGTTGGGTAAAAAAAAAAAAACACCAAAAAACACCCATCCAATAACACGCTGCATTGTGTAAACCGGCTGCCCAAGACTTCTCTCACGTGTCGAAGGGAGAGGATGTCACTTTGCAGACTAAGATGTGTCTGGCCCAAGCCACTGAGTATTTCCAATGGTCTCCTAGACAGGTGGCAGTGGATGTTGAATAAGGAAGACCGAAGAAGAATGGATATGTTTGAATTGTGCTGGCAAAGCATCTTGGAAGTCCCAAGGACAGCCAAAAGGACAAACAGAACCGTCTTGGAAGAAGTAAGGCCAGAGTGCTCCCCAGAGGCGAGGCTGGCGAGGCTCCGTCTGACACGCTCTGGACTCATTGTCGGGCTCGGGCTTGGTAAGGCAGAGGGCAGTGCAAAGAGGAAAGCCCTCGCCGAGGTGGGTTGCTGCCATGGCTGCAACCAGGAGCTCAAACATGAAGAAAGAGCGTGAGGAGGGGCAGGGTGGTCGCGTTTCATTCTGTGGTCCGTTGCTATGAACTGGAACCAAAGCACAGCACTTAACGACAACGAGGTTGTTGTGGGCTCTGGGAGCATGCACACAAGCAGAGCAAACAGAACCCAGCCCGGTGCCGAGACCATCTCCTTCCTCGCTGCCCTCCGAGCACCTGGCACAAAGCCTAGGGGTCTGTGGACGTTTGTCAGAATAACTCAAGATGTGGAGTCATGACTGAAACAGCAGGATGAAACGTGATTCCAATGTGGCCCAGAGTCTACCCCACACCAAGGACAAGACACGCAGGGCAACCGGCTGCGAGGGGAGGAAAGGGCTGTGTGCTGAGCAGCCTGAGGAGGAGATGTGAACAGGCTGCCTGGTTACCTAGGATGGGCCCATGTACAGACAAAGAACAGGAGGAGCCAGAGCCATGAGATTCAGTGCTAGTGTCTCTTGACTGCGACTCTGGACAAGCCCTCTGTGGTCGTTATATAATTGTCAATTTAAGGATTAAGCGCGTAGCGGTAGAGTCTAGCCTATCCATCAGGTCATAGCCAACGAGGCTTCTGTGTGGGCATAGCCTTCCCCTAAGGATTCTGGGAATTCCAGTATTTCCTCCTTGGAGGCGGGAGACTCTGCTTCCACCCTGGGAGACATAGCAGCTGACAAGACACATAGACCCACCCTGATGCAGTCCTGGGTGCTGGAAAAGCCACGAATAGACCCCTGCCAACGCTGAGATGTTTCCAATGCCACTGGAGCCAAAGACTTTCTACCCACTGGCCTGTGATCTTTTACATTCGGCGTCATTGCGTGTGTTTCGTGAGTCTGAAGAGAACTTTGTAGATTGGTATCGGACATATGGGCTAATATCGGACTTATGGGCTTGACCTTAACTGAACTGAGATGTTTTCTCCATGTTCAATTACTCCTGTATCTAAATCTCCTTCTTATGCACCTATGTGTGTCCATGGATTTGTTTCTCCAGTCTACCCGGACTGGGCCTCAGGTCACACTGGTTGTTGTTGGGTACCACAGAGCCTTTCCCGACTCGTAACAACCTCCCGTGACTAAGTGGAACGGCCTCCCAGGGTTTCCTTGGGTGTAGTCTTGAAGGACCCTGGAGGCACTGTGGCGGCTAATTGAAAGGTCGGTGGTTTAAACTCCCCATCCGCTCTGCAGGAGAAAAATGAGGCAGACGGTCTGCTCCCGTCAAGACGGACCCTCTCGGAAACCCCACGGAGCAGCTCGGCTCTGTCCTGTAGGGTTCGTAGGAATTGGGATCCACTTGCTAATGGTGAGTTTGGGTTTTCATCTTCAGGAAGAGCCCTGGTGGCTCAGTGGTTAAGCGCTTAACTGCACACGGAAAGGACTGAAGCTCCCAGGGGCTCCACAGGAGAAGGAGGAGGCTGGCCTCCTGCTTCTGGAAAACCCGATGGGGTCCCCAAGACTGTGGCTCTTGGACACCCTTCGAGCCTGGGATTGAACCCACCCGGAGGATCCCCATCCCGCCGAGCAACAGGCAGATCTGTCGAGTGAGCAACAGCCCCGGGGAGGCATGAAGCCCTCGGCACGATCAGAGACCCAAAGGG
>NW_022103896.1:15209068-15211121 GCF_000313985.2 Echinops telfairi
AAACAATGCAGACACAGAATCACACCTAGGGTACTTCCTTCCCAAGAACCATCAGACTGCTCCTCAGCCCACTCTTCCCTCTGCCTGTCCTCCTGGGTGCTGAGGGCTCTCAGGGGTCTGCATGCACGCTGCCATGAAGAGCCAGACCTCGGTCACCTCGGTCCCCCAGGCCTGGCCTGATTGATGCACACAGAGCCGCTGTTAAGTGTCTTGCTGGATGAACGGCGATAGCCACCTTGGTCTGAATACCAGCACAGTGCCCGGTGCCAGGGCTCTACCGACCACACGGGTAATCGCACACGATCCTGACAGCACCCAACCAATGCTCCCCATGCGATGGGCAGCAAGCTGAGGCAAGCAGGACTCGCTCCATGCAAATGGTCGGGTCCTGACTCACGAGGGCACCACTCTCCCTCTGGCAGGTGAGGAAGTGAGTCAATGCCAGCTACGTGACACCTGACGGGATTTGGAAGGCTAAGGAAGCCATAGTCTGAAGACAGGTTCCTCCTGCCGAGTCAGGAGGAACTTGTGAGGGAAAACACGGGTGGGACATGACTGTGGGGCTGGGAGAGCGAGATCGTCAGGGGAACCGATTGCTAGGTGTCAGGTCGTTATCCCTAGGAGCGAGCTGCTGCTGGACTCAAACGACCATTGCCCCACCAGGGCTGCCGGGTCCCATTTCAAGGCGACAGCTAGCCCCTCCCCCAGGACTGCTGTGAGCATGAAATGGATGTGGAGAGTAATGTGCCTGGCATACAGGGAGTGTTTTCTTGATTATATGTATTTATATTACTGCTTGGGAGATTTTATTATTGCTCTTACTAGAATAGGACCATTGTTGGGCTATTTGTCACTATTATTGCTACGTTTTGTGGTTGTTTGCTACTACTCTGTCTCCTGGCCACCCCGCGCCGGGCCTGTGCCATCCCTGTCTAATCCACAGGGTTTTCATTGGCTGGATTTTTGGCAGGTGATCTCCAGGGCTGTCCCCTTTCCTAGTCTGTCTTAGTCTGGAAGTTCTGTTGAAATCCAGTCAGCACCATAGCAACGCACAGCCCCCAGAGGGCCACCCTGCAGCAGTGCTGCGGATGAGCACACAGTCACCCCGGCATCTACAGGAGTAACCATGGTGCAGTGGGGGTGCAGGGGTAGAAGCCTCTTTCCATGCAGGCAGTGCATGAGGGATGTTGGCCAGGAAACCTGGCTTTGTGATCCAGGGCTCCGATGACGTTCTGTTCGGCTTGAGAGCTGAAGGCCGGGGACGGGTTTGCACAAGCGAAGCTGGCCCTGCTGCGTTCCAGGGCCCTGCTGTGAGCCCATCTGCCACGTGTGCCCAGGCCAGAGTGATGGGGTGGCACGAGGGAAGGCGTCCCAGCGTCTGAGCTGGCGGCCAGCCTGGGCACTGACTTCTGCTTCCCTTGGCGTCCCCCCAGGCTCCATCAGTTCGCCTGCATCCACTGGCCTCACCCCAAGAGCAGCCACTGGCCATGGAGCCGTTGTCATGGAGACAATCTCCCTCTGAGCCCCCATCTCCCATCTTCTGCCTCTCAGTGTTCTTCCTGATGTAGAGGGTACGGCAGAGAACAAACTCACGCCACCTTAGGGGTGGCCGCTCCTCGCTTCCTTCCTTTCTTCTTTCCAGCCTTTCCCCCACCCTGCCCTCCCCTTCTTCGGATAATAAACAGAGGGACTTCATGTCGGGCAGCTGTTTTAGGTGTAGCAGGTAGGGAAGTAAAGGAGACAGTGGAGCCCCTGTCCTTGAAGAGCTTCTAATCTTGTTGGGAAGAGAGATCATTGACAAATATGAATCACTGAGACCCAGGAAAGTATGCAGGGGCAACCTGTCAGAGGCGGTCATTGCCAACAGAGAAGCCAGCCTCAGAGGAGTCTGGAGAAAGGGCCGTCCGAGGAAAGGGCAGGCCAGCGGGAAGACCCTCCGTGGAAATGTGCGCGCCTGTGCTTGAGAAGGACGCATGCGCCCGTGGGGTTGGTGCGTGGAGTATGGGGAAGGTGGGGGCGGTGATTGTACCTGAGTGTACTGTTCGTGATTGAT
>NW_022103896.1:15213191-15225151 GCF_000313985.2 Echinops telfairi
GCCCTCCATCCCTCCCCACTCCACATCCTGATTTATGATGAACAATGGGGGCCAAGCTGGGTAGTAGAACCTGCTCAGAGGTGCCCCCTTCAGGTGGTACCCAGGGCAAGGGTCACCTCTTGAAGACCCCTGAGATGGCAAGCCCTGGAAGAGCCTGGTGAGACCACTCAGGCCAACCAACAGGGTCAGATGGGTCACCATGCAGAGTAGGGGGACAGAGGTCCCGGCACCCCCAGACTGACCTCAGCCCCAAACCACACAACTGAATCTGGTCTATGGAGAAAAACAGTGGCCAAGGGGTAAAGTCTGGAAGTGTCTGGGGGGTGACAGAGGAGGGAGCAAGGCCAAGCATCTGTGATCCTCAGACAAAGAGAGAAAGCGACTGAGGGATGGGCCAGGTTGGGACACCTGGGCCACAGGCCTGGGCAGCTGCCAGTGTGCCCGGGATAATGGCTCCCTTTGTTCTGCGTGCAAACTCTCTGTAAAAGAAAAGATTTCTCGGCCTGCTTTGCCACAGTGCACAATGCTGGCTGCCCTGGCTGCCCAGGGCCCCAAGGCAAGGGTCTGCCATGGCATTTGGGGGCATTCAGACCCCTTCGCTGTCTGGATCCTTCCAGGCGTGGAGAAGCGGGAGGGGGGAGCCGTGGGCCAGACTTTCAGCAGGGGGTTGGAAGCTGGTGGAGAGGCATGCTGCCTGAGCCAGGAAACCAAAGACCTGGGATTAGAATGAGCTTTCCAGGGCATCCATGCCGGCTGGTCCTGATCCTTGTTCTGCGCCCACCTCCCCAACACGCCCCCCCCTCCCCCCCACCGCCCGCTTCAGTAGACTAGGAAGGTTACAAACCTAGGTCTGGAGCCAGACAACTTCTGAGTTCAAATTCTGCTGCCGCCGCTTGTAATACCACTTAACCCCTAAGGGGCCCCATTTCCCTCCGTGTAAAATGAGCACAGTAACAGCTACTTCATAAGTTACCAGTAGCAATAAAACAAGAAATGCGTGTCGCATGATCAGCATGGCACACAGCCCCCCAGGAGGGCTCGATGAGGGGGCCGTCCATCCTGTCCTTGGATTCCTCCAAGAACAAGGTGCTCACTGCCTCCATTCCATTTTAAGACGGCAAGTCGGCCTCTTAGATCCTCGTACATGCTGAGGGCAGAGAGGAAGGGAGGCCATACTGTATGCTAAGCATCAGCACCATTGACTACCATGCCTTATCACCTACAGGGTCGCTGGGAGTTGATCAACTCACTGGCACTGTGTTAGTCTGGGTTGGCTAGAGAAACAAATCCAGAGACACACGTATGTGTGTAACAGAGAACTTTATATCAAAGAGTAATTGTATATTAAGAAAACATCCCAGTCCAGTCCAGATCAAGTCCATAAGTCTGATAGTACCCCATATGTCTGATGCCAGTCTATAAATTCCTCTTTAGAATCATGCAGCACATGCAATGATGCCGAATTCAGGAAGATCACAGGCGAGTGGGTGGAAAGTCTTATGGGTTCAGTGGTGGTGGAAGCATCTCAGCACTGGCGTGGGTCTCTACGTGGTTCCTCCAGCTCCAGGGCTCTGGCTCCATTAGTGTGGCTCCATCTGACTGGTCAACAGGATGTCTCACAGGGAGACAAGCAGAGAGTGTATCTGGCTTCCAGTGAGCTATGTATCTCCTTCTCACCTCCAAATGAGGTCATCAAGCCGTGACCTGATGGACAGGCTACGCTCCACCCCTTCACAAGTTGACAAGAGATTATGTAACTGCCACAGACACACAGCAACAACAAGTACTATCTTAACTAAAGGCTGTGTCCAGGGCCATATGGAGAGAGAATGATCAGGATTTGAACATGAGTCTGTCCAACTTCTCTGCCTCACAGTACAAGACAGTTCTTCACGTACATGGAAACAGCTTCCTCTTGGTGTCACCCCTTCTCCTGGGCAAACATGCCCTGGGCCTCAGGGCATGTAATTCTGTGTCCTCCACCATCCTGGCCCCTCTTCTCTGGGCATGCTCCAAGTTGTTACTGTCTTTCTTTAAGCAATAGCAGCCAGACACACTACTCCAGTGTTCACTGGACACATGCAGAATAAAAGACCACCCTCACATCCTTCGTTGTGGGTGTTATGTAGATGCCAATAAAACTCAAGGTGATATGGCATGTAGGTTGTCCACACGTTGTTGACGGTCCTCTCCTACTTGCTGCAGTCTGTGCAAGAATAGCATGCACCCTTCTGCTCGGACGAGTCTGCATGCCTCATTGCAGGTCTCCATTGCAAATAACAGAAACTTCTCCAGCTAGGTTAAGCAGTCAAGCATCTCTCACACCTGGTCACTTCCAGCATCTCCAGCTGGGCCACTGATTGAGGTTGGGAAGCAGGGCCAGGAAGAGTTCCCAAGATCTCCTGACCCACCTTTTTGGGGGATCTCACTGTCAATGGACAGGAGGCACCTCACTCGGGTTGCTGGTGTTGGCGTAGAGTGCTGCATCCAGGTCCTCAGCTCCTGTGCCCTTGAAATTGGAGTCCCCCCCACAACACCACCTTTCTCCTCTCAGTCTCTCCTCACTAAGCCTCCTGGGGAGTCAAGGGGGGCCTGTTGGTGCAAATGGTTCATGTGCTCAGCTACTACAGAAAGGCTGGAGGTTTAATGCACCCAGAGGCACTTTGGAAGTGTGAAATTCTACTTGAAAAACAAAACAAACCAACAAAAGCAGCTATTGAGAACCCTGTGGAGGACCTTTCGATTCTGACACACAAGGTCACCATGAGTCAGTCAGCGTGATGGCAACTGGCTTTAGCCAGCCTCCAAACGGATCCCAGTTATCCTTGCCTCCTGAAACGTACGTCCTTGTCTAGACTAGGCAAGGTCGACCTGTGTCACCAATAGGCTATTATGGAAGTGACACCGTGTGGTTGCAAAAGACAATGCTTCTTCTGCCTGGCTCTCTCGGAGCCTTTGCTGCAGGGGAAGACACATGTCCTTCTCATAGGGCATCCAAGCAGCACTAAGGAGAGCTCTACACACTGAGGGACTGACACCGCCTGCCAATAGCCAGCACACACATGCCAGGCAAACGAGGGCACCATCAGGGAACAGATCCTGCAGCTTCAGCCAAGCCTTCAGATGACTGCAGTCCCACCCACATCTTGACTGCAACCCGGTGAGAGACTGAGCCAGCACCACCTGCCTACCTTCTCGCACACATCTGATCCACAAAACAGCAGGAGATATTGAATGTTTGATCTTTTAAGCTCCTAGATTGGGGTGGGGAAGCAGGGCTCCCCGGCTATCTGAAAGCGCATCACCCATGTGAAAACTTTAGTGAGCTGAAACAGCAGGGCAGGTGGGATTTGGATAGTTCCTGCTGAATTACCCTCCCAGGATCACCTTTATTATTCGGCGGAGCCACACGGAGGCTCAAGGATTCTGTCGTTTGTTCTTGGCCGCATTGATGTTACTGTTTTTTATCAGAATTTGAGTCTACCAGTAATTTATATGGGAAAATATTTGCGCACTCCCAGATACCCGCCCCCCCCCCAATAATGTCCCAAACCATACCAAACAAATCATATACATCCTAAAATTACAACAACAAATTTTGTTCACAGACCCAGTTCAAAGCTGTGGCGGTCGGTGCAGTGACTCGGATTGTAGTTCCTAGCAAAAGAGCTTGGTGACACCACTTTTACTGACTAGGGAGGGTGCTGCCTCTTTAACAGTTTGCTGCAAAATCAATGCTGAACACTAATTTTACTTTTTCAGTAAAAACGAAAATCTTCCATAGATTTCTTTCAGTTGATGAAAATTGGTACTAATGTTGGTCTTTCATAAAGGGAATCAGTATAAAATGAAAAGTCAGATTACCTGTATTGTTAGGAAAAAATTATGATGCATATCAATCCATCTTTTCCATGCTGTCATTATTTCCCCCTCTCACCTCCATGTCAAATGTTTCAAGTCTTGACCTCGGCAACTGGGCAGTCTGAAAAGGACCGTGCTTTCTTTTGGTCCTCTGAGCAACACTGTGATCTAGATGCTCGTCCTCTCAGCAGCACTATGCTCTAGATGTGAATTATATCCGCACTTTACTGGTGATGAGTGTTTGAATCACTTGCCTGAGGCTCCAGAAAGAAAGACTGGGCAGCGACTGATCCCAGAGTCGACCCTCTGATTCAGTAGTTGACCCCACACATGTACCACAGACTCCTGCAGCCAGTGACTTTCCCCAAAGGGAAGGCCCCGCCTTTTGGGATTGTCACTTAAAGTCTCCATTAAGATGGCAGGGGGAGGTGCGAGGGATGAGCTGAAGCAGAAAGGCAGAAAAGAATTGTCGCTCAATCCCATGGGACTCTGGGAAAACACCCACACAGCCTCACTGTCAACTCTCTGGGCAGAGACCCCACAAGGACCCAAGGTAATTTGACTGACAGGGAGAATGCTGAGTGGACACAATTATCAAAGATTTTACTAGATTAAGGTGCAGCCTTAATCTCGGAACTTCTTCCAGGAAGCCCCCAGGGCCCCAGTCCGACTGGACTACCTTCCTCACCCAGCAGGCCAGCCTGCTGCCACCACCTGCTCTGGTCTTGGGGAGTTGCCCTGCCCCCTTCCTGGCACTGACCCTGGGCTGGAGCTCTAGGCTCCTCCCTCATCAGCCCCTGGCTTCCGGACAGCTGCCTAAGACACTTTCATTGTAAGGTTGGTTGCTATGGAGTGAGGGGGCAAAAAACCATAGCCAACAGCAGTCGCTTGTAATGTCAAGGGGTTTTCAGTAACAGAGCAGATTCCTGGACGGCACAAATGTTTTGTGCTTGACTACTAGCCCAAACCTTGTGGTTTGATCTCACCCCACAGCACCACGAGAGGAAGAGGTCTGGTAATCTACTGCCGAAAAGATAACAGCCAAGAAAACCCACTGGAGCCATTCCACTCTCTCACGCTAACACGTGGCACCAACCCGGATCACGGAGAGAAGAGAGGGTCGAAGACAGGCGGCAGTTGGCTGCAATGCTAATAAGACCAGTAGTGTCAAGACATGTGCCAACCTACTTGTGCCTAGGTGCACTTAGCCAAATAATAAAGGAGATCCTTTGAGAAGGGTAACTCATCAAGAAGAACGGAAATCTAAAATGCGTACATCTGCCTAAGATGGATGGAGTCCTGGTGGCCCAGGGGTTATGAATTGGGCTTCAGTCCTCAAGGTCGGAAGCTTGAAACCACCAGCTGCTCTTTGGGAAAGAGACGGGACTGTTTACTCCTGTAAATGTAACTGTTCACAGGGGTAAACCGCAACTAGTTCCAGAAACTCACAGGGGCTCTTCTACCCTGTCCTACAGGGTCGCTATGAGTTGGCACCAACTTGAGGGCACCTAACAACAGCAACACCAATGATTCTGTATGGCCTGGGAAAGGAGGAGGTCCATACGGGGGTGGGAGCCGTGACAACACCATGAGTGACCTCACTGGGTGACACCCACCCTAGGGATATGACTGTGGCTGGCGATTAGTGGATGTTGTTTGAGAGACCATCTCCTGATGTTTTGAAATCTACTCCCTTGACAGCAGGCTAGTGGCAGTGTGGGGCGTGGGAGCCCTGGCCCCTCATCCTGAGCCCCGTGTTCTGCTTGCCACTCTGGATCTCTTCACTCCCCTTCACCCGAGCAAAGGCCTTCACTTCTATTTCTGCTTGGGTCCCTTTCTCTCCAATCCAACCTGCACACCGTCATCAGCGCAATCTTCTTAAAGCACCCACCTGTAGCCGTCAAGTTGATTCTGACCCAATAGGACAGCGGCATGGCTCCTATGGTTTCCAACACTGTAACTCTTCCCAGAAGCCAGCCGACAGCTTTGTCGCTCTCCAGTGGAGCAGCTGGTGGATTGGAGCCACAGGCCCCGTGGTCAGCAACCCAATGGTCAGTCCACGGTGCCGCCAGCACCCCTTTCTCCAGCCTTGCCCTCAGGGAGCTGTCCAGTGGCTCCAGGAGAAAGCCCACATCATTAGCACACTTGTCACAGGTCACCATCCTAACCCCGAAGAGCTCCACTAAGGAACTAACACCACCCCCTACTGAGGAGGAGAGTCCAGCTCTTAGTGACCCCACAGGGCAGAGCAGAACTGTCCTGTAGCGTCACCAAAGCTGTAAACCTTTAGCTAAGCAGATAGCGCACCGCCCGTGGGTGTGAACCCCTGACTTTTTGGCTAAGCCACTGCGCCACCACGACTCCTGATGATCTCCACGGATCCCTTATAAGAAATGTCTGCTCCAACTGTCTTCTCACCTGGCTAAGGATTCTCCCTTTGCTTTGATTTGGACTGTTCTCCAAGGCGCCCTGGGGGTGCAAAGATTAAGAGCTTCACTACTAACCGAAAGGTTGGCAGTTCCAACTGACCCAGCAGCTCCACGAGAGAAAGGCCTGGCAATCTGCTTCCATAGATTCCAGCCAAGAAACCCAGATGCGGCAGGTCTCCTCCGTCACACACGGTCAACTCAAAGGCACTCAACAACTGTTTTTTCTGCTCCTTCTCTACTCCTTCCTTCAGCGTTTCGTACCCGAATCCATGCATCCTCGAACACCCGCTCTGAGAAGCCCTCCCTGGTCACAGCCTCTCGGCCCTCTCACACAGCTGGCTCTGAATTCCTTTAGCACCACTTGCAGGGAGAGAAGGAACCACAGCAGATTTCCATGGGTCCCCCAGGGAAACCTGGCAATCTGTAGACAGCAGATGCTCAGTAACAACTTGAAAATGATTAACGAGCACAGCAGATTAGTGAATTACTAAGGGAATAATTTCCTAGTGAATGAAAGAGTAAATTAATGGATTGCCCAAAGAATTGATGGATTCACGAAAGAATGGTTATAATCAACCTTTAAGTCTCTTCGTTACTGGTTATTTTTCCTCTGGGTAGTTGAAAACCAAGAACAGAAAGAACTTCATCTTGGTAAAGAAAGTGAAGATGCAAATTAAGAAGATGGTTTCTTTAAATCATTAGAGGGGCTACACCGACAGCCCCCAAAGCAAATGACAGGAAGAAAGAACGCAAAATTATAGCCAACTTCATTCATAACCCCCCAAAACTTAAATATATTGCCCAATATACTTTGGACAATTTTTCTTCCTGTTTTGGGTCTGGTTTTACTGCTTAGTTGGCAGAGGTAGGAGGACACAGGTAGCCTCAGATACTGGTGGTGGGAACATCATGATGATTACTATTTATGGAGATGTTACAGTGTCTAACATTTATGGAGGTCAATCTGAAAACACACATCACATGTTAAAATATGCTGACCTCTGATCCAGTAATTCCACTTTTTTGAAGTTCCTTAAGAGTAATAATTGGATGAGGAGACAAGCATTTATGAACAAGAATTTTCATTACAACATTGAAAGAATCAAAGGTATACATGTCTATCTATAGAGGGAGATACTTTTAGATAGCTAGAACACATGTTCCAATATCATTAAGTGGCAAAAACAGATGAAAAATGATGTGTTTACTACGGTCTGATTTAATATATATGTTTATAATGTTGCATTAGGTAATTTTGCCGCACAAGACCTCTTTCGAATTTTGAAAGAAAGGATGTTACTTTGAGGACTACGTAAGGTGTACCCCGCCCAAGCCATGGTATCTTCAATTGCTTCATAGGCATGTGGAAGTTAGGGCATTGACCAAGGAAGCCCTAAGAACAAATGCATTTGAATGGTGGTGTTGGTGCGGAGTGCTGAGGGTACCATGGGCTACAGTCTTTGGACTTGTTTGGACATGTCAGGAGAGACCAGTGCCTGAAGAAGGTCCTTATGTATGACAAAGTTGGGAGGCAGCAAAGACAGAGGAAGGATCTCCAGGAGATGGGCTGACACAGTGGCTGCACCCACGGGCCCAGGCGTTGGAACCATGGTGAGGATGGCGCAGGACTGGGCAGTGTTTCGTTCTGTTGTGCATAAGGTTGCTGTGGGACAGAACTGACTCCATGGAACATAACAACAACAACCATGACATAACCCCCCTAAGGGCTCAAGTAGAAAGAAAATGTGTTGAAAATGATGATGGCAACATATGGACAAATGTGCTCCACACAGTAGATGGATGGATTGTATAAGAGCTGAAAGATTCCGCCCAAAATGATTTTAACAAAATAGACATATATCTCAAGGGTCATGCAACAATAACACATTCAACTTCTAACCAAAATTTTGGGGGTCTAAATGTATGCAAAAGCACTTCAGAAGAAAGGTCTGGCTATCCACTGCCAAGAGATCAGCCCTGGAAAACCTCATGGAGATGTTTGTACATGTGTATTTACCCTTGCTGCACATAGATACACGAATTTGATGATATTTACAGG
Source organism: Echinops telfairi (assembly GCF_000313985.2). NCBI lineage: Eukaryota > Metazoa > Chordata > Mammalia > Afrosoricida > Tenrecidae > Echinops > Echinops telfairi. The sequence continues at coordinate 15,221,541 of NW_022103896.1, forward strand.
GGGCAAAATGATGAAGACTGCTTAGATGTAACCCCTCAATTGGCATTATAATGTAGTGCACAAAGACAATGCTCGACGTCTGACTCTGCTGAGCAGTAATCAGGACCTTCAAAGCTTGTGCGTGACCATCGATGTTACAATTGTTGGTTTCTCCTTGTCTGGAGGAAAGAAGAATTTTGACAATTGAAGACAATGGAAAGCTGGTTCAGTGGACTAATGAACTATTCGAACATCAGTCCCTACAAGTCTGAGCCAAGAAGAACTGCATGATTCCCAGCTCCCACTACCAACTGCTCTGAAAAGGATCACATACAACAGTGGTTCTCAACCTGTGGGTCTTGACCCCTTTGGGGGTCAAATGACCTTTTCACAGGGGTCGCCCGATTCATAACAGTAGCAAAATGACAGTTATGAAGTAGCAATGAAAATAATTTTATGGTTGGGGGGTCATCACAACATGAGGAACTGTATGAAAGGGTCGCGGCATTAGGAAGGTTGAGTACCACTGCCATAGAAGGTCCTGGATAGAATGGAAGGAAAATGTGGAACAAAATTCAAAATCATTAAAAAAAAAAATCCAACTTATTGGTTGAATAGAGACTGGTGGAACCCCCAAGACTATAACCTTTAGTCACCCTTTGGGTATAGAAATGAATTCACCCCCATGGCTCAATTTTCAGTCAAACAATAGTCTATAATAGCCCCAACGAAGCATGTACACCTTTGAATAATCAGCCAGTTGAGGTCAAAGGGAAGCATCTGCCCAAAAACAAAGTTAAGAAAGAAGGAAGTAGGGAGACAGGAAACACAGGAAGCCATAAGATAAGTGGTGTTGCCTTCTGAGGATTGCATGAGACAAGAGGTGTATGAATATGTATCAGTATGGAAAACTGATCTGCTCTGTAAGCGTCCACCTAATTCATAATAACGAACTGAAAAGAGAAGAAAAGAAAACCCTATGAACACAGTTCTCATCTGACACACCTGGAGCTGCCATGAGTCGAGACTGTGTGCCCCAGAGCCAAGTCTACCGCAACTGGTTTCGTGCCTGGGATGGTGAGCGGCATCACCCTTTTCACTTTATACACTCCTGTCTTTTGTTATATTTATAAAAGGATCCTCGATGTCTTTCCTAACCAGAAACTGGATGGCTCTGGCCATCCCTGGGAGGGAGATGGGGGCCAGTGAAGAGCCTGAGAAACAGCTGGAGAACCCTGGCCAGGCTGCCCCCGCCCTGGCCCTGCTGCCACCACTTCCTGGCCTCTGTCCCGTGTCTCTGTTCAAGGACTCAGCCCCTGGGAAAGGCTGGCCCAGCCCCTGGGAAAGGCTGGCCCAGCCCGCTTTCTAGGACAATGGAAACAATGGTGTTTTCCACAAGACCTCCAGAGCAGCCTCCAAAATAAACCGTGGGCTCCTTTCAATGGCTGCCCCAGAGAGTGGAGCCTGTGAAGGCCTCGCAGCCTGGGGAAAGTCCACAGGAAGGACCCCAGCCATGGGCTTCCTGTTCCAGGCCCTGAGCAGCAACCAAGGTCACACTGCCTGCGACCCCATGGCCCATGTAATGCACAGCTTCACCTATAGCCCCAGAGCGTGAACTAGCAGACGGGAGGGAGGGTAGAGGGAAAGGGTGCTATTTGAACCCGGACATCTGATGGACAAAAAGACAACATGTGAGCATTTGTTAATGTTGCCTGTGGTCTGTAGACCAGAGAATGTGTAAGCTAAGCACGTGGGCTCCGAGGTTGGTGAATTCTGGCAAGAACCTAATTTCTTAGAGCTTCAGTTTCTTTCTTCTATGAAACACGATGGTGATGCCTCGTTAATAGTGTCGTATGCAAACACACATACTCAAACACCAAACTCACTGACCTGGAGTCGATTCCAACTCCTAGCGACTCTAGAGGACAGGGTGGCACTGCCGCTGTGGGTTTCTGAGACTGGAACTCTGTACAGGAGTAGAAGGCCTCGTCTTGTCCCCACAGAGCGGCTGGTAGTTCTGAACGCTGACTTTGTGGTTTGCAGTTCAACACACCTCCTATACCATCAGGCCTCCTTAAAAAAATCATAGAAAATTATATTAAACAAAAATATCTAAATGTGAAGCTATTGTTTCTTGATATATCCTCCACCTAGATCTATACAGTTCTGAAGTTGGTGTCTCCATTTCTCTAGTCTAACCCATCCCTGAAGAATTCTGTGCTCTTCAATTTACACCATGTCAAAATGACTACCAGACTACGGAGAGGATTTGTCCACAAACACCCACCGATCCCAGACACATACTTAAACGCATCTTGGCTCCGATCTTTACAGAAATGGATCGCCAGGCCTTTGCTACATGGTGTTGCAATGGAATGTATTTTTGTTGGTGGTGGTTTTGGTTTTTTAAAAATTATTCTAAATGGGTCGCTGTGGTAGTTACATAATCTGGTGTCAGTTTGGGACTTGAGAGGATTAAGAGTGACGGGGTGGAGTCTAGCTGCTTACAACATCACCAAAGTTCTACCAAAGCTTGGGATTGTGGGGCATCTCATCCTGCTCTTGAAAAGGAGCAGAATAATCCTTATCATTGCCAGTGATGGATGGAGAAGGAGGCAGAAGTCAAGTGTAGACAGCACTTTTCAGAAAAGGGGAGGCCCTGGAGATTGTACTCACACTTCACAGCATGGTGTTTGGGGGCCTGCCCTCTCCACTTACCCTTCTCCTGGTGACTGGCCTTCCTGCTGTAGCCCCAAGGCTGGAAAGCTACATAGCTCTGAGGTTGGGACTAAGGGCCGAGGCTAGGATGGATCTGGGGCCCTGGGGGTCTGGCCACAGTAGACCAGCAGATAGGATCTGACTCCCAAGAGAGCCATTCATGGATGGTTCTTCTAAAGATATAGGTTCCTACTGAACTCAATAAAGACAGCCAAGGTGTCATTGGATCCCAGACAACTCCTGAGCCACAAGGCGGCTGCTAGTGTCTGAGCTTAAGACTCAAGGAAATTCTTTGCTAGAGCTACTGTCAGCTTTTGTGGGTCACTTAAAATCACCTCGCTATTTTCCACTCAGCCAAGAGTGGAAAGCCAAGCTTTGAGTCTCCACTCTGCACTCGCCCACCTTTACAATGATATGATTTTTTTGTTCTTTGATGCCTGATACCTCATCCCTTTGACACCTCGTGATCACACAGGCTGTTGTGCTTCTTCCATGTGGGCTTTGCTGCTTCTGAGCTAGTTGGCCGCTTGTTTATCTTGAAGCCTTTAAGACCCCACTTCTGACGGGCACATGTGGATTCAGTGCCTTCAACTTGAGTCGAAGAACGTTAGTGCTGAGATGGATCCGCGGTGCGGCTGGTGGGTGGACAACCCACTTGGATTTGCTTTAGTGTATTAGTCTTTCCTCCACACACAGAAAACACGTTGGAGAAATAAATGCATGTGTTTGGAAAGAGTAGTCAGCTTCCTGAAAGTTAATAAAATGCTTAACAATGAGTAGTAATCCAGTAAGTCTCTTCATTATAAGAGGAAATGGGGTTCAGGGAAAGAAAAAAAAGAGAGACTCATGCAAAATCGCACAGCTGGGGTGAGAGCCAGCAAAAGAGCAGAGGCTGTTGCCTGAAATGTTATCAC
>NW_022103896.1:15225989-15233087 GCF_000313985.2 Echinops telfairi
AAGCCTTTAAGACCCCAGACGCTATATCTTTTGATAGCCTGGCACCATCAGCTTTCTTTACCACCTTTGCTCATGCACACATTTGTCTTCAGTGAGTATCAGGAAAGTGGGAGGAATTTTCACTTAGTTTTTTTGGTTTGTTTTTCATACTATGTATAGTCTGATTCAAGGAGCCATGGTGGTGCTGTGGGTTAGGCATTGAGCTGCTAATCACAAGGTAGGCATTTCAAACCCTTCCTTGAGAGAAAGATGAGGCTGTCTGCTCCCATAAAGTTTTACAGTCTTTGAAACCTCAGGTCGGGTCCCTATAGTGAATAGTGGGCTGGGTTCTTTGTTTAGCATCTTCTTTAATTATACAAGTACAGTATCAGTGTAGAATTTAAAACTAAATGGAAAACAACAACAAATGTCTTTAAAAACTCTCTATTGAACCTCCTTCAACTTTCCCCATTTCCATTACATTCCTCCAAGAGTATCTATCTGTACTAGCTGTTCAATTCTTCTAGATATTTTTCTATATAGTTAGGAATACCTTTACAATAGGGTGGTAGGGGTTTGTGTGTATGTGTGTTTAATATATACTGAAATTTACAATCCATAAGTAAATGGGGACTTAGGACTTTAAAAAGAATTCCATTATATTTTAATTCCATTTTCCATGATATTGGGCCTACAAAAGACAAACAGACATTTTGAAGTTCCCTCAGACATATTTAAAAGCCCCATTTACAAATCATCTCATTTATAAATAGAAGAGCAAATTACAGTCATTGTTTTGTGACTTCTCTGTTCACTTAACCTTGGATTTTGACGTCTGTCCATGCTGGTCTGCTTAGCTCCCTGCATCTTTTTCTGTTGCAGCCATAACTGTAAAAAATCTCCCTGTATATAAATACCTGGCACATGAGCCAATGTTTCTGTAGCAGAACGACCTAGAAGTTAAAACATGAGATCATTTGCTTAGGGAAGATCTCCCTATAAGCAGTAATGAGTCATCTTAACGTTGCATGAAGATCTCTCTTCTGACTCTTCTTTAAGGGCATGCTGTTAGGTGCTGTCGAGTCAATTCCAATGTAAAACAACCGTATACACGACAGAATGAAGCACTGGCCGGTCCTGTATCATTCTCACAATCATTGCTATGTTTAAGCCTCTTGTTACAGCCACTGTGTCAGTCCATCTTGTTGAGGGGCTTCCTCTTTTTTACCGACCCTCTACTTCCCTGAGCAGGCTACCCTTACCCAGGGGCAGGCTCCTCCTGATAACAAGCCGGAAGTATGTCTGGCCATCATTGTTTCTAAGGAGCATTCTGGCTGTATTTCCTTCAAGACCAATTTGTTTGCTCTTCTGGCAGTCCATGGTACTTGCAATATTCTTTAACAACACCCTAATCAAAATGCTTCAATTATTGTGTGGCCTGCCTTTTCATTGTCAAACTTCCACATGCATAGGAGGTGATTGAAAATACCATGGGTTTAGTCCGGTGCACCTTTTTAAAAGAAATCGGGATGCATACATATATCAAATCACTCCATAGTTTAATCACATCCAGCAGAATTATACATTTGCCACCACAATCAGTTTCCAAACACTCTTTTTCTATATGGGCCCCTTGATGACATCACCCCTACCCCACCCCCATCTATGTGTACCCCTCCCCCCAAAACCCTGATTCCACTTGCTGACTCTGTAGGTTCATCAGTCCTGGTTTCCATACACCAAAAAAACAGAAAAAATCTATACTGCCACTTCAAGAGGTGACCCCCAAAGACATAACACTCCTGAGATACCCCCTAATGTTTGCAATCAAAAGCCAAATAAAACAATACAAAATACGTAAGATTTTGAAAACCAGATCAGGTCCAGCATGCGTCCTAGGGAGAATCTGCTGACAAGTTTTAACTCTTCAAGTCAGGCTTATGCCTGTAGTATCAAATTAAAATGGTTATGGGGGGTGAGGGTGCCAGCCCCCACCCACTGCTACTACTAATAATACTACCCACGGGTTCAGTAATGCACAATTGTATGGTTGAGATACATAAGTATTATATTAAAGTCATCGAAAACATGAGAGATATTACAATAATGCAGTCAGACACATTACATGGGAGCATTGCTCACCTCAGCCCAGCTTGGTAGTCCACGTGGAGAGAGGGGGAAGGGAAAGAGGGCAAGGGAACAAGGGAGAGAGGACAGGTGAGGAGAGGGGAAGAGAGGGGATCGAGAGTCAGAGAGATCAGAGAGAGTCAGAGAGCTTTATATTGCTGACCCATGCCTATATACCTTTTGGGGGCATGCCAGCCCACCAATTACAGGTAGAGACATATGTTACAGGGAGGGGCTGTACTATAGGTTACACAGCAATGAGGGGGTGGTCTCTGGATCTCCATAGGAACCATTATCAGTAGGGTGAAAACTCCGCCTATAGGAGCCTGTCCATTGTCCCCAGAAGCAGGGAGCGGGGCCCACTGCAGTTTGGCAACTGATTGCCCTCAGGGGGAGAATGCCTGCGCCTCTGACCTCCCCCCACATATGCCTTTGACAGCTCCCAAAGAGAGCAGGCCACATGGGCCACCCCTGGATGGAGGTAGACACAGAATCCAAGCAAGCAGGAAAGTGAGGAGTTCCCAGTGTCTCTCATGAACAGACCCCACCTCCAAGGAGACACCATCAGCTGTGACCTGATTGATAAGTTGGACTCCACCCTCCCTCCACCCAGAGATCACCAAGTTGACATAAAATCTAACCATCATGCTCATTAACTTTGAGGGCTTTCATCGACAGCGTTTGATTTTTGTTTTCACCTAGAAGTGTTACAGCAACCCTGTGACAAGAAAGTATTTTGCATAATACGATTTTCTGCAAGATTTGTTGACCAGGACAATCACTCTTATCGTGGTACTGAACCAGCTCAGCTTGAGTGAATCCCCTTCTCGCCAGTCCCTGACGCCACAGGTGAAGGTCCCAGATGGGCTGAGGTCAAGGGGACAGCTCCCCTGCTTCGGTCCCAGAACATTGAGATGGAAGGGGTCGAGCAGTTACAATCCATCTGTCTGAAATCCATCTGACTAAGAGCAGGAGCCTTGCTCAGGGACTTGGGTTCAAACCGAATCTCCAGAACTTTTCAAAAATGTTGTCCCAGAAACCTGAGCTTCACATAGCTCATGGATGAGAGCAATAGAATACTAGCTATTTCACAGTCTCATAAGGATAAAGTGTGTTGGTTCACGCCAGGTACTCCCAACCAAGAGTTCTCAGCACATAGTCATAACTCAATACATGCTTAGCATGACTGTGAGAATTAAACGAGGCAATCCATGGGAGGTTTCGGCATAGCGCCTGGGAAATTATAAGAGATCTGTTCATGGTAACTACTATTATAATAAGGAGCTCCAATGTCATAGTGGTTAAGCACTTGACTCCTAACTCAAAGGTTGGCAGTTCAAACCTACCAGTGACTCCTTTGAAGAAAAGACCTGGAGATCCACTCCTGTAAAGATTATAGTCCAGGAAACCCTATGGGGAAATTCTATACTATAACATGGGATTATCATAACCCACAATAGAATCAATGACACACGGCAACAACAACACTGTTGCTATAAAAACCAAATGTTTCCTCCTATGGCTGGTAAAGGGCCCTGCCACCAAGCCAAAGCCACTGCCATCAAGTTTCCGAGGCCGTAAATCTTTTCAGCAACCAGTAGCCTCATATTTCTTGGTCAAGGATCATCTACCCACAGTTCTTGCACAGAAATATTGAATAAACAAATGTTGAAATGAACTGAATTTACAAAAGGGCTTGGTGTTGTTTCTTTGTAAAAAACAAACAAGCAAAAAGCAGAGTCATTGATTGACAAAGATGAAAAGAGAAAAAACAGAGAGGACACACATCACCAGCGTCAGGAATAAATGGGTCGGGGGGCGAGGGGGGGGTGTCACCACAGAGTCAGCAAAGCAGCAAAGGAATCCAGTGGCTCTCTTGGCTCCTAGATGGCGGAAGTGTTTCGCACTTGACGACTAACCTAAAAGGCACCCTGATGTGTTGACGAGGTCCTGAGTAGGCTGCTCACTGCAGGGCGGGTGCTGCCTGCTCCTTTAAAGAGTTAGTCTTGGAAACCCCAAGGGCAGTTCTGTGCCGTCCTACAATGTCACTAGGAGTTGAGTTGGAATAAACACGATGGCAGTGCCTGGATATTTTGGGGCACTAACCTCAAGATTTTTAGTTCAAACTTACCTACTGACGCTGAGAAGAAAGGTCTGGAAGTTTGCTTCCCTAAAGATTAAAGCCTAGTAGCCTCTGTGGAGCAGTGCTACTCTGCAACACCAGGTGTCACCACGGGTCAGAAGGTTGACAATAACTTCATATTGATAAATTCAAGAATTTATAGAAAAGTTCTAATAGCTCCCAAACAACAAGCTACCAAAACTCAGCCAAGAGGAAATCGATCATCTAAGTAGTCCCTAAAACCATTGAAGATATTTTTCATTTAAAGGCTCCTTCAAAAAGAAATCTCTACGCCCAAACGGCTTCACCGGTAAATTCTGCCTAACATTTCAAAAGGAATGAACACCAACATTACAGCAAAGTAGGATGGATTTATTCCAGGTATGCAAGGCTGGTTCAATAGTTAAAAAACAATCAATATAATCCACCATCTCAACAATCTTAAGGGCAAAACCCAGGTCATGATACCAATGCACAAAAAATATTTAGTAAAATCCAACACTCATTTATGACTCCATACTCATAACGTAAGAGCAAGCCGTGATGAGCTCACGCACATCAGTCAAGGGGACTTTAGTGGACTGGTTTTCTGGAATTTGTAGAACCAAGCCAAAGGCTATTGTCTTTAGTCCCAAATATGAAGTTGCATTAGCGTATTGGAGCGGCTGCTCACAGACCTAAGATTTGGACCAGCTCTCCCTTCTTTGCCCTCTCCCCCTCTCCTCCTCATCCTGGCGCCTCTCCGCTTTCACAAAAGCCAAGTGTGACCCCCAAGTCGAGAGAGGGCCCTGCCCCCTGCCTCCTTCCTTTGGCATCTGCTTGCTGGCAGGGAAAAACGATGGATTTCCAGCTGCAAGGGTTGAAATGGAAACCAGCGAAAGTGCAAGCAAAGGGCTCAATTTCCCAATAGCTGCAGCTGCCTAGTGCCCTGAGCTATTTTTAACCCCCTTTCAGAAACTCCAATGCTTGCAATGGATTTTTTTTTTTTAACAGCCAAGTGATAATGCTTAAAAGGGATAGCTTGAAAAATATTCCCCGGCACTCATAGAAATGACTGAAATAGATGGTGCATAAGGCGGCCTTTGTCCGGAGCCGGGCAGAAAGAGAGATGAAGTCTTTCAGACCCCGGGGCAGCCGTGCTGCTGGCTCTGCCCCTGACAGCTCTGGCTTTGTGTCCACCACAGGCACAACGACCAGAAGAGGCAAGAAAACCAAACCGTAATTGTACGGGACCTCAGAGGCCAGCCATTGAAATCAGTCATCAAATCTAGGAAAAGGGGACCCCAAAATAACACTCCAAGATGCCCCCTTGCCTGGAGTCCTGCCTCATCTGGGAGCCCTGTCTAAACTCCCACTGTCTCTGAACTCCCTCTGAATGGTCTCGGCCTCGTGCGTGGAGGCTCCAGCCACACAGTCATTTGTGTTGCAAATTTAGGAGTCCTCCTCAGCCCCGTGTTTCTTCACCTCCCGCAAGCAATGAAGTCTTACTGATACTGTCTCCTCCCTAGTTCTCAAAGCAGATTCTCTTTAGATCTCCCCAAACTGCCGGCCCGATGCAGCCCTTCATCATCTCACATCTGAAGTTTTGCAAGAACCTCCACTCTGCTGTTTCCCTCACAGTGCGCACCCGTATAAATACCGTGCACCTGTGTGCCGCAAGCATCGTGCTCAGAGGAAATGTGCACAGGCGCGGTTGCCTGGTCTGCAAAAAAAAGAAAAGATATCTTTTTGCTATTTGGGCAGAGCATGGTCTGCTCCCCTCACTCATGCGTCTCTCTTCACTAGTGGGCATAGAATCTAATTTTTAATTTCAAATCGTATCGTGGTGGCTCTTACCTGGATTTCTTTTAGTATATCCTAGTTGCTAAGAAGATCCCAAACTCTTTGGTAGAACCTAAAATTTTCCGTGATCTGACAACTGCCACACCTTCAACCCCAGCCCTGCTCTATAGCCCTCTTCACACTCGAGGCTCCGGAAATATCTAACTCCTTGTAACTTTCTACTCATTCTATTATTTGTTCCGCTATGCCTTTGCTTGTGCTACCTTCCTGACCTGAATACTACTCACTGCTATTTTTTTAAAGAAAAGATTTTATTGACATAGGCCGTGAATATTCGGTGCGTATTCACCGAATGAGCACTCCAGTAACCATGGCACGAAGGGAGAGTTAGACTACTGTAGCACCATCATTCCAGAAGCCTCCGTCCTGGTCTCCCCAAACCCCCTCCCAAAGGGAACCAGCTCACTGATGTCATCCTAAATCAGCTTGCCTTGCCTGATGTGGCACCTTATTTAAATGGAGTCCTATTTACTCTTTCTTCTGATTTCTTTCATTTAATCTTTTTGCAAAGAACATCCATGTTGTTGCATTTTGCCGGAGTTCATTCATTTTTATTGCCCTTCAATATTTCAGCATAGGGGACATTTGGGCTTCAGTGGTAGGATTGTCTTCCCTGTTGAAGATCAAGTTCAATTCCTGGCCACTGCTCCTCATGCACAGCCATTGCCCTTTGGTCAGTGGTGGGTTCCTCTTCTGTAATGCTGAACAGGCTTTATTCAGAATAAAGCCTGGCCGTCTGGTTCCCAAAAGTCAGCCCACGAAGACCCTCTGGACCACAGTAGTCCAGTCTCATTATACATGGGCCTGCCATGGGTGGAGGGTCAATTCCGTGGCAGCAAACAACCTTCGCAACATGTCCTGCCTTTCAGTTCTCGCTAGACCAGAGCATGTACACCAGTACAGATAAGAGCTCAGGACACGTGGAATCCAGGCCAGATAAACCCCTCAGGAACAGAACTGGGAGTAGATACCAGGAGGGGAGGGGGAAGATGTGGGAGGAGGGAAGAAGGGGGACCGATCGCAATGAT
>NW_022103896.1:15234038-15243714 GCF_000313985.2 Echinops telfairi
CAAGTCCCTCAGAGGTAAAATAAGGATATTAAATGCTATCTCCCCAGGCTGAAGTGAGTCAGCTACAGCTTTCTAGCTAAGCATACAGACTTTGAAAGTAGCCTGCCTGGGTGTGGTCGTGGCTAAGCTGTTCACAGGCTGCGTGACTCGTAGGCAAGTTTCTTAGCCTCCCTGTGCCTATAAGGAATTGACGGACATGAAGGTCTCCTGCTCCTGGTACAGAGTACCAAATAGCCATGAGCATTACATGAGGACTACATGGAACACAGCATCAGTCACCCGCAGAATACCACGCTGGGGATGCCCGTGGTCGTGCATCATTTCTCCGGAAGAAGAGCGGCCCCACCTTGAGGCTTCCGTGGGGGCTGCCAAATGCCACAGTTAACCCTGAAAGACCAACCAACACCCCACCCTTCACTGCTGCTGCTTTCTAAAAAAAGGTCCCTTCAGCCTTCACATTTACTCTGAATGACTCACGTAGGAGAATTGAGGCTCCCCCTGGAGTTCCTCAAATCTACAAACCAGAAACCTGGGGACATGTCTCCCCAACCACAGGCTGTGGGCAGGCCTGGGTCCAGACAGCAAGGAGAACTACCGAGAAGGCAGCAGAGCTGGACACGAATCAGGCCTTCTCTCTGCCTCTGCTCCTGTCCCTGGGCCTCTGGGATTTAGGATGGAGCAGACTCTGAGGGGATCACAGGGAGTGTTACACAGAACCTCCATGGCCAGGACTTTGGCCAGGTCAGAGGGGCCTGGGAAGTGAAGTTCCCAAAGAGTTAACGGACTCCATGGAGCCAGGCAGGCAAGATCGAGAGTCCAGAGCAGTCAGTTAAAGCCTGGGGTGTGCAGGACTCTACCCCACACCAGAATGAGGAGGCCTTAGAGCCCTGGTGGTACAACAGTTAAGCACTTAGCTTAAGGTTAGAGGTTCAAACCCACCCACCATCACCTATAGGAGAAAGACTTAGCCATCTGCTCCCGTAAGATAATAGCTTAGGAAATTCCATAGGGCAGTTGTACTCTGTCACATGAAGTCTCTGTGAGTCAACATTGACTTGATAGCACACAACAACAACAACAACTAGTAAAACCAAACTCTAAACGCACGGCTACCCTATAGGACAGAGCAGAGCTGTCCCTGTGGGTTTCGGAGACTGTGAATTTTTGTGGGAACAGAAAGCCTCATATTTCTCCCACAGAGCAGTTGGTGGCTTTGAACTGCTGCCCCTTCTGTTAGCAGCCTACTGCACAACCCATTACATTATCAGGCCTGAAACATGGCAGGTTGAGGGCAACTACCATGCCTGGGATGAAGACGGGGTGCTGAGGGTCAGTGATGGAGCCAGGAGTTTTTAACTGGGCAGTGGTGGGTTCAGGGCCACCACGTCTGAGGGCTCTGCAGAAAACACAGAAAAGCCTTTCAAAAGCCTTAGCAGATGTGGGATCTGCTGGAGGTGTTTGGGAGAGGACAGCTTGTCAAGTCTCCAGCCCAGAGAGCCTGAGAGTGGCAACCTGGATCGGGTTCTTTTTGAACACTATCTAGCACGCTGATGCGGGAGAAAGATAGGTCTTTCTTCTCCTATAAAGCCTTACCATCTCGGCAACTCACAGGGGCAGTTCTACCCTGTCCTACACGGCCACTGTGGGCCGGCGTCCACTCGATGGCACGGAGTTTAGTGGAGTGCTCTGATGCAGAGGGTTCTCGGTCATGGGCATGGCCTCTGGGGAGATAAGGTCTTGCTTGGTGCAGATGACCCTGGGCACACAATAATTGGTAGAAAACCAAACCATTTATATCACTCCTTTACCTCTCTCAAACCCTGTACAGAGGCCAGTCTAGGAAACCCACATGGGAAGCTCCACTCTGTCCTAGAGGGTCACTATGCGCTGGTCCCGACCCAACAGGAATATCTTTTACTAGATCACCAGGTCTTTTTGGTGGATCCGAACTGCTGAACTTTGGGTTAGCAGCCAAGCTCATAGGCATTGCGTCCCCGGGGCTGGCACACACCAGAGGACTGGGGCCAGCAGGGAAAGTGGATGCTAGAGTTGGTGTTCTGCAGTCCATCGGAATGGAAATCACAGCTGAGTCCTGCTATTCACCGGTCCTATGACCACAGATGTGTTTCCTAATGTCTTGCCAAGCCTCAGGAGGTTAGCTCATCCATAGAAGAAAACAATCTTAGTACCTGCCAATAAGAAGTCAGCTTTGCCATTCGGAATACAGGTGAGACATTCAAGAATTGTCCGGAACTTTTTGTCCACACCAGTAGCCTTTCATGACTACAGGTGGGTCGGGGGTCTATGCCTTTTCCCCACAGTCTCACAGCCAGGGTGGAGTGGGGTGGGGCGGAGGGAATATGACAAGGAAAGCACTGGGAGATGACACCTGCCACATCCACACAGGCAGGCACAACGATGCAGCTGTTGCTGTTCTATCACTGTGGCCCCTTTATCCCCTGGCCTAGCCCAGCACACACCTGTCCTTCCAGAGGCCCTTGGGACCTGGTCCCAGGATACAGCAGAAACAAAGGAGAGCCAGCAGCCCAGTGGACTCAGAAAGCACTGCCTACCTGCAACAGAGCACGGATGTCACAACCGTTAAGCACATGGCTGCTAACCGAAAGGTTGGTGATTCAAGTCTGCCCTCGGCTCCACAGCAGACAGACCTGGTGAGCAGCCCCTGGACAGACTATGGCCCTCAAAGCCCAGGAACCCGGTTCTGCTCTGTTGTCTGGGGTCAGTGGAAGTCGAACATGGACTCGCTAGAAGCAGACAACCACCTACGGAGATGTGGCCGGTGGTCTACCGTCTTGTTATTGCTGTAGCCATATCATTTTCCCTCCCTCCTTTCGGGACTCAGTAGTTTGGTCATGTGTTTCCGTGGTCGCTCTGAAACCGATTCCACAGAAGACCTGGGCGCACACAGCTGCCTGGACGTCATGCAGGAAGATTTCATGGCTCCAGCCTAAGGAATGAGCTTCATGACTCTGCGGGAGAACCTGGGGTGCACCAACAGTGAAGACTGCTCACCCAAAGGTTGGCTGTTCAAGTCCACCCAGCAGCCCTGCAGAAGAAAGACCTGACCATCTGCCTCCATCAACATGACCGCAAGAACCTCCTGGGGAGAAGTTCTCTGTCACATAGCGTCATTGAGCGCGAACATCGACTCAACACCACTTGGCAACCACAACACCACCTAATCTAAAGGTTAGCCATTAACACCTGAGAAAGAAGGTCTGGCCATCTGCCTCCAGGTCACATAGGGTCACTGATAGCAAACGTCAGCTCAGGCACCACCTGGCGAAAAAGGTTAGCGGTTAGCACCTCGGAAGAAAGGCCTGGCGACCCACTTCTGCATAGATGACACCCAAGATAACCCCGTGCTGCAGAACTACTCTGTAACACATGGGGTGACCGTGACCTGAAATGGATTCGAAGGCCGCAGGTTTGGATTGGGGTCTGTTGGCTTGTTTCCAATAGCAAACCAACTCAACAGTCATACACTATAAAGTGGCCTAGGTCGGGGTTCTTTGGCCTCAGCACTGTTGACGTTTTGGAGGGGGTGATTTTTGGTTGGGGGAGGCTGTCCTGTGCCTGGTAGGATGCCGACTCCATACCAGGAAACCTTGCGCCACCTCCCAGTTATGACGACCCAAAAAGTCTCCCCAAAACTCACTGCCATCGAATCAATGCCGACTCACAGCGACCCTGCAGGACAGGGTAAAATTGTCCCTGTGAGTTTCCGAGACTGTAACCATTTACAGAAGAAGAAAGCCTGTGTTTCTCCCCAGCAAAGTCTCCAGACATTGCTGAATACCCCTTGGAGGACCAAACTGGCCCGAGGGAGGACCGCGAGTCTAAAAGGGGGTGTTTGCTGGTTTGTTTTTTTTTATGTCTGATAAATAAATGATAGATTGGCCTGCAGTATTGAAAATTCCCGCCTGTGGGTTATCTACACTGCATTTTAAAAGTCCTTAACGTTGAAGTTGTCTGTGATTAAGCTGCGGTGCCCTCTTTGTTACCCAACATGCACTGCACCCGACATCTGCCAGTCCACGGAGAAGGGTCATTTTGGGGAGGGAGGGAATGAGGAGTGTCCTTCAGAACACAAGTCCCTCTGATGAACCGCCGAACAATCAAGGCCTGATTCTCCGTGGTAAGAGGTAGCAGATGTGCCCGTATCCAGAAACCCCACGTGGCGCAAAGTTCTTTTCCACGTGGCTGGGAGAAGCATGCTATGTCTTAGCACTGGCCTGTTTCCAATGTGGTGATCAGCCTAACTGGGTTTTGTTTAGGCCGATGCTGCAGTGGGCGAGGCAGTCATCTGGGGCAGTCGGAATCTGGAATTCAGAAGGAGGGCAGGAGGGCAGCACTGCGGATTTGGAAAAAAAAGAAAAAGAAAGAGAAATATTCACCAGTGGCCATGGAGCAGATTCCAACTCACGGCTGCCCCATGTGTCTCAGAGTGGAACTGCCCTCTTGTTAGCTTCCTGAAGCCTTTCTCCTGACCTGCCTCTGGGTGGACTGGAACCGCTAACCTTTCTTTTCTGACTTTTTTAAAAAAAGCATTTTACTGTGAATTGGGTGAAGGTTTAGAGAGCAGATCCATTTTCCATTCAACGATTCATACACCTTTTGTTTCATGCCATTGAGTGCAACCCCCACAGTGTAACATCACTTATCCCTTCTCTTTTCCTGTTTCCATTCCTCCTTCTGTCCTAACCCTGAACTTTGTCCCGGGACAAATGCTGTTCTTTTGGTCTCCAATGACTGACTAGTCTCAAAAGGATCCCCAGGGGTGTTCCTTATAGATCTTCACCTTATAGGCCTGCTGTAGTTTGAATGAATGGAGAGAGAGCCAACAGGGCAGAGTTCAGTGCTAGGCCTCAAGGGTGACTAACAACCACAGGCTGGGTTCCTAACTGGGTTCTTAACTGGGTAACTAAAGACCACAGTCTCCAGGGTTCCACTAGTCTCTATCTCACCCATTAGCTGGGTCTTTGGATGAATTTGAGTTTTTGAACCATCAGATTTTCTTTTAGTACCTCAGCAGGCAACCATCTGAGCCACCAGGGACTCTTGCAAAAGCATTGAGAACCCATTCATGGTGACCTTATAGAAACGCTAACTAAAGTCTTCCCTCTCCTGTCTTTTGAAGTCTTCTTGGGAGTCACTTCTTGGGACAAAAGAGAAGGTTAAATTCATGGCAGCTCTGTGCTGACACTGTTGGTGCCCCACATGCCACCCCTGACAGCCCCAGAAGTCTTTGCACAGACTCTGTGTTGACCCGGGTTCCCATGGGTTTTGCTGCTAACTGACCACACCCTCAGCCTTCACAGCTTTGTCTGAAGTAATGGGCAGGGGGAAGGTCAAAGGCTCATTTCATACCCTTGGGCTGGAACAAATTCTGGGGTGTCACTGAGGCTCCAGAGTGGCCCCTGTGGGATCAAAGACTGGACTTTACCTGGCTTCACACCCCTACTGGCCTCTTCCCACCTGAGATAATTAAGTTTTATTGTGCCAACTTGGCCAATAAACACATGAGGGATCAATTGAGGGGTGGAGGGATAAATGGCTCAGTGAGCCTCACCTTTCTAGCTCTCGGGTCTCTTGCTTTCTGATGGTCAGACCAGGGTGCAGCTGCCTTAGCCAGTCCCCTGGTTCAGTTGGCAAGGTTCACTTTCTGCAAGACATCCCAAGGAGAAGCCACATGGACCTACCCCAATGCAGCCCTGGGTGCTGGAGCAGCCGTGTGGAGACCCCAGCCAACACTGAGATGATGCTTCCACGTTCACTGATTCAGCTTTCCTCCTGCAGTCAGTGTCATTGTGTGTGTTTTGTGAGATGGAGGAGGACTTTGTGGATTGGTGTCAGACACATGGGCTAATGTTTGGACTTGTGGACTTGGGCAACACTGGATTGGGATGTTTTCTTGATGCGCATTTACCCTTTATATAAAACTCTCTCTTCTACATATGAGTTTCTGTGGATTTGTTTCTCTAATGTACCCAGACTAACACACCATCCTTGGCCACTCCCTCCCACCACCCCCCCGCCCATGTCCTCCTTTCCCCGCGAAGCACATCCCCAACAAATCCCCTGTATTCACATCCTCAGCTCAAAGTCTGATCCTGGGGGAAATCGGGTCCAAGATATCTTCCTTCACCCAGTGGACCCGGAGGGGTATGAAAAACCTCTACATGCCCCAGATGGGCTGGGGCCACACAGCCAAACCAAAAGCTACAGCTTGATCTCAGGGTTGTCAACGAGAACTGGAGGCTTTAAAATATCTGTCTATGTTTCAGGCATGGTTGCTGTCATGGGAATGGACTTGTTGGCAGTAGATTGGGTTTGGGTTTGCTCTGAGAGAGAGCAAGAATCAATCACAAAAGTGCTGCTCAGAGAAGGAGTCTGGGGTTAAATCAAAAAGTCTGGGGACTGCAGAGTCCAAGATGAACCTGGGGACAGGGGCTTCCACCACAAAAGGTGGGAGCCAGGGATGCTGACAAGCCTGAACTCAAACCAGGAGGATTGGTCAGTGGCACAGCTCGACCTTGAGCCCTTATGGCCGGAATCCAAGTTCACTGCTCAGTCTCATATGCCTATTAGCAGCATGTACTGTGAGCGTTTGTCTGCCTGGTTTTGCCTCCTGCGGGGACTTGGAGACTCTTTGAGGGCCCGCAGAACCGACACACACCTTCTGGTGGATGGATGACAGAGAAGCAAGGTTTTTCCTGCCTCCAGGATTTGGTCGAGGAGACACAGGCTGCCCACTTACTCTACCTAGCGAGTGGCCTGTGTTGGAGCCGCGCGGTGCACGACATGCCCAACTTGACGTGGAAGCCCTGGGAAGAGGCTATTTCTCTGAGTCATGTAGAAATTCCTCTCCCAAGACAACGACCCCCTGGCCCCCGGGGAACTCTGGAGCATAGAAGGATACCTTAGTGTTTGTCCTGCCTCAGTGAGGAGATGAGATGTTGGACTCCCTCAGACTGCCGGAAAGATCAGTGGCCAGTATGGGAACAGCCCTAGGAGGACGGTACCGGTGGGCTGCTGATGAAGCAGTGGCTGGGACGGTTTTTTGTTTCGCCATCAACTAGTTCTGGGATTGGGACTGAGACCGGCTGCAGCTTAGCTGTGTGATGTCGGAAGGAGTTTGCCTCTATGTTTCCTCAACCCTGCAACGTAGATACTGCAAGACACTTGGATTTATCAGGGTCGGACCCATAGCTGAAGCGAATGAGTGGGGGCAGAGGGGGGTCGACCAGCCCAAGCTGGACCACCCGGGTGTCTGGTTCTGAGTGAGCCTCTCAAAGCAGGATGTAATCTCACATGAACACACAGGGCGACTGACAAGAGCCCTGTGCCTTGGGGGCTCACACAGAGCTTCCTGGTTGGTGATCGCGCATGGGAAAGGATGCCGGGTCCCTCTTTGGGACATGTGAACTCTGAGCTCTGGTCCCTCGCAGACATCACCCTACATGTGTCTTCATTTGCATCGTTATTGCTATATTAAAGCACCTATTACAGGAGTGATAGCTTGTCTGTGAATTCTATGAATCCTTGGACACACTTGGGAGCAAGGCAAGCCAGTTGCTTTGAAGTGGAGGGAGTCATGTGGAGTCCTGGGCTGGACCCGGTACTCTGAGGAAGTAGAGGAAAACCCCAGTTTTGGGCCTGACTGATCTGACGTGGAGGGCATCATACGGACTCCCACGCTTGTGGCCGGAGCTTCATCACCCAGCCCTTGGTGGCTGGGCATCAGAGAGGGAAGGGCTGGGTGGGTGGCTGGGATCTGAGCTGCACAGAGAAGGGAAGCTGAGACTTCTTCAGAACTCAGGTGGCGTGTGGAGCGAGCTCTTTTTGTTCTCCCCACCATTCGGCAGCAAAGGTGATCATAGACTCCCGGGACTGGTTTGCATGCTCAGCTTTTCTCGTGGACACTGGGGCCTTCTGCACTAGCTACTGAACGTGTTGACTGTGAGTGGCTCTTAACACAGTCCCTACTGAATATTGCTGGCTCCATGATGTCAGTTTGGAAAACTTTGACTCATCATCTCATCTCCGGGGCTGGTTGGGACCACATCACAGTTCCCTTTTTCTTCTGTCCACTCCCACTTCCTTCTAAGGCCTTGTTCCCAAGAGCACTCCCCAGCAACCCTCTGCTTGTAAACCTACATCTCAGACCCTGGTTTCCAGAACTGACCTAAGAGGCCTACCTGGTAGGCTTATTGTGGACATTAAAAGGTGGAGAGCACATAAAGGCCTAACATAAAGCTTACAAGAAGCCCTGGCGACACTATGGCTAAGCCTAACCGATAGGCTGATGGTTTGAACCCTCAGAAAATGATGGTGCCGTTCTACTGTCACATGGGTTGTGAGTCAACAAGATGTCACCCCACAACAGCAGCAGCATACACAGCTTATCATGTTGTGGGCTCTCAACACAGGATATCATCATTATGAAAATAATCATAGGTCGCTGGCACATGGGGCTGGCGGAGGAGAGGAGAGACAATGAAATTGCTTGTGAAGAAGATACGTGGAAGCGAGGTAGGCAGAGTGTCGAGAGATACAAAGCTCGATAAATAGTCTTCAGAGTGGAGCAAGTGCAGGCTTGTCTCAGAAGACCTCTGGCGATCACTTTGGGTCCCAGGTGTTTCTGTAGCAATGTTTCTCGAGTGCAGGACCAGGAGGGCTATCCAAGTGTCCCAGGAAAAGTCCAGGTGAGACATGGAATGTTCCTAAGAACTCAGTAAGTCCCTATCCTCAAGAACTCCAAACATTCCATGAAGCTTCTTATCCTCGTTGCCCCTGTCCACACTTGCAATGTGCTCAAATGGGCTCATTGTTTTCTTCTTCATCTATCACTAGAGGCCAGAACCCTGGTAGTGTTGGGTTGCTAAGCCCAAAGCCAGCAGTTTGAACTCACCAGCTGCTCCGAGGGAGAAAGATGAGGTTTTCTACTTCAGTAAAGAGCTTCGCTCTTGGAAACCCATGGGGGCTGTTCTAACGGGTTCCAAAAGGTCACCATGAGTCAGAACCAATTCGATGGCAGGGAGTTTGGGTTTTATCACTATTGTCCAGAGCCTGCATGGCATGATCACGAGAAGCAGAGTCTGAGGATCTCCTTCATGAGCAAATACAATATGGAGAGTATCCTGGACATGCGGGCCAAGAACACCAACTTGCATTGTGATCTCTTCGAGCTCTTACCACAAAACCAAGTCCTCGGTCTCCCACACAACCCACTTTTATTGACGACCAACCTGTATCAGTCAGGAAAACAAAAGGCACAGAAAGTATTTCAACAGAGGGAATTTAAAATAGGGAATCAGTTGCTTACGTGTGGAAGAATTGACTTAATAGAAAGGCGGGGCTACATTAACCCAAAGATAATACCCATGGGGAGGAGCCATTTGTCCCCCAGAGGGTTGAAAGAGCAAAGGAAGGAGGGTAGGGTTGGTTATCTGAACCTCAAAGCTCAGAAGGGGGGTCTCACCGAGTTAGGCTTTAAACCTCTAAGGAAGGGGTGTGGTGCAGCAGGTGCTGACGTCTCAAGAGTTCAGAGGAGGGGAGCTGAGAAGTTCAACCTCAGACCTCTGCTGGAGACACATCGGGAGCTCTGAGAAGGGGCTGTGGGCCTGGGGTCAGGTCTCTGCATGGCTCGACC
>NW_022103896.1:15245319-15246872 GCF_000313985.2 Echinops telfairi
AAGAAGAAGTTGGTTTGGGGAGGGGGAGGGAAGCGGGCGGTGAAGTCCCTATGACTGCCAGGAGAAAGTTCTACTGCGGTGGCAATTCTAACAGGAAGAGACAGCAAGAAGGGTAGAGAAAGCCCTTCTCCCCTCCCCCCACCTTCCCTTTTGTGCTTGCTTTTGACAGGAAGGAGCCGGGTGACCAAGAAGAAAAGTCATTTTCCAAGTCCTAGCCCCAGAGCAGAGCACTGAGAGGGCCGCTCTGGAGCTGAGACACCTCAGCTGGAGCAGGCAGCACTGGTAACTCCCAAATGCCAAGTCCAGACCCAGGTGTAAGAGGCCAGAGATGAGCGTCAGAGTCTCTGTCCTCCGAGTTCACGGTTTAGTACAGGCGTGGGCTCGTGGTTGCAATGGCTGGGACAGCCGCATAACAACAATGACTGGTCGGCAAATGGTCCGCCCGTGCCTCTCTACCCCACCGCAAGCCTGCCCATCCCAAACACCCGCAAGAACCGGCAGTGAGAAAGAGGATGCAAAGACTTATATCAATATCCTATCAGCAAACCAATATCCTATCAGCAATGTCTTGTAGGATAAAAAGAGCGGTGTGGGGTCATAGTAAAGAGCATTGATTTGGGAGTCAGAATCCAGGCTGTACTTTGTGCCAACTGACAAGATACATAGGCCATCAAGGCCCCTAATTCCTCATACCTCACTGCCATGGAGTCAATGCTGACTCATGGCGACCCCCCCTTGTAGGTTTCCAAGATTGTAACAGTTTATGGGAGTAGAAAGCCCAGTCTTCTCCCAGGGAGTTGCTGGTGGTTTCCAACATCCAATCATGTGGTTCGCAGCCGGACACATAACCACTAAACCACCAGGGCTCCATCACTACTTATAGGTAGCACTTGAGCGAGTAACAGCATCTACCCCCTGGGTTATTGGGCGAGTGTGAGATTCTCCACATATAGTGCTTAGCCATCATTAATACAAAGCAGATCAAAGTTGCAGGAATGAATGAGAAAACAAAAAGGTGACCCGACTGGGTAATGGCCAGGGAGTAATGGGCTGTCCACTGTAGAACATCCAGGTTTAACGAATACTTGGCAGCTCACTCCTATTCCCCGATCCAGGGGACTGATGAAGGTCATTACTGTCCAAGTCACCACCCGTGTTTCTCTTATGTGGATCCAGAAGAGGTGGAGAAAGGAAGCAGCCATGGTGAGTAATCACAGGCTGACAGAGCATGACACAACATGGACATTTGCTTCCTGTGCAAACCAACACTTGGGAACACATGCTCCTCCAAGCCAGGCAGTCACACGGAGCTTCCATGTGAGGCAATTGGCACAGGAGGAAAATCATCCTGGGGACAGAATACTAAACAAGCATTGCATTGAAAGGCAATGTGGGCAGCATTCGAGTCCTAGAGATCGGCTGTATTTCTTCCCAAGTAGCATGCTGTTATCTGTCTGTTGTGCAAATTGAACACTCGCCTGATGCATTGTTTCCATGCATACTATAACTGTGACAGGGGTGGCGATTGCATGTGAAGATGCAATGGTTGGTGC
>NW_022103896.1:15248214-15249869 GCF_000313985.2 Echinops telfairi
CTCTTATCCCACCTTTCAGATATGGCAGCAGGGACTTGGAGAAGTTAGAGTGCTGCTCAGCGTGGGAAACAGAGGTGGCATTTGAATCTAGGTCTCTTTCCCTCCAAATACCAGCCTTGACGACTGGGCCTCACTCAAGGCTGCCACCACGGTGTGCATTTTGTACATTGTACAAAGATGTCTGGCTGCTTTTTCTGGAAGGAAGATTGCTCTGTTTTTCATAAAAAGGCACTACCCTTTAGCCAAACAACGCGGGACAGTTACATCTGCCCTGAGGGGGCACCTTTTTCTGCTTTACACAAAAACATCCAGTGAGCTGACTGGGACCCTGGCTACTTTCCTTAGGAAAGGAAGAATCCCATGAATGGAGGGGCTGCCTTGTCAGGCGAGAGCCCCTTCGCTGACGCGGGAAGAGGGCCTCCTCTCATGTTTGTCACGACGGTGACATTCACATCACTCTCTCACTCCGCCAGCAAGGCTTTCGCCCAGAAGGCCTCCTCTGTCCATTTCAGCCACTTGGTATTTGCTATCGTCTGTATTTTCTGTTTCTTCCTCACTCCTTTTCCCTGTTTAACTCCTATGGATCCTGCAGCCCTGAGTGCCAAGTGAATTTCTTCAGCGATGTCTTTGCTGGCCCGCTGGTCCAGGTATGAGCCAGGGTCCAAGTGCAGATAGAGAAATCACACTAGGAATTGAATATGCGGTGTGGGGGGTCGGGCGGGGCAGGTAGCTCACCCAGGTGTTGTAGGACTGAAAGAACAGTAGGAAGGGATAAAGGCAGTCGGGACCATTTGCTACCCCAATGGACTAAGACACCAAGGGGAGAGGTGAGGCTCCCAGACCCTAGAAATGGAGGGGGAATGCCATGTTTGGTGCTGGGGAGAAGGACCAGCTGAAGAGGGGGTTCCGCTCAGCGGTGACAAAATTGGCAAAGACAAGAGAACGCAGGAGGGAGTTTCTTCTCCCCTTCTCTGTCTTTCCGTCTCTTTCTGTTGCCTTCTATGGCCCCAAAGCAGCAAGAAGACAGTTGGCAAGGGCCTCTGGGAAATGAAGTTTGCGGTGTCCCAGCCCCAGCACCGCAGAGCAGGGTACAGATGTTTGGATGTGGAGTGGAGAGACAATGGGTGAATGGCTGGAACCTTCCAGAAACGTTAACTCGGAGTTCCATACTTTTGATATACAACCCTACGTGCAATTTAATACAGGTCATAATGTATACTCATAGTGAGAGTCCTCGTGGTTTAACATGGCTCCACCCACTAGACTCCAAGCCCACGGAGAACAAAGCCTAGCTGGTCCGTTGCTGTGTTTCCTGTGCACACAAGCAGGTGTGGAGCCAGGAAAAGCTCAGGTGCTTCCAAAAAGGAGTGAATGCAAAAAGGGTGTGTGAGGTCAGGTGTTCTAGCAGTAACGTGTATGTGGGGGTGGAGGGGGCTGGGGAGAAGCAGGACAGGTGGGAGAGAGCTCAAGAAGTGCTCTCAGTCCGCGTTCAGCTTCTGCCTGATCCACAGGGTCGGGGCTCTGAAACAAGCATTGCTCCACAGACTTGGCACCACAGGGAGGCTCCTGCGTCAGTGCTCGACCACAAGCAGTTGGCACAGGAAGGATGTAGTCAGGAGACCCAACGCCATGGACAACAAGTCAATTCTGACTCC
>NW_022103896.1:15250554-15254170 GCF_000313985.2 Echinops telfairi
TTTTATGGGAAGAGATAACAGAAGCAGAAAAAGTAATGACCCTGGTTTCTGCCCAGTGTGGGTGTGGGGGTCTTGGCGTCACTTCCCAAGCCTGACCTGCCTATGGTCATGGCCTCCACACCCCAGGGGTCCCCAAGCACCAGATTCCTCCCTCCAGACTCTCTCCCCTTTGGAAGAAAGACAGCCCCTGACTCTCTTTTCCCTCCTGCCCCGCAGGTGCCCCACTCAGCGCTGGCCTGACAGTCTGCACCAAAGAATGCCACTCTGGCCTGTGGCCCGGCCTCAGACAAAAGCCCTTTTGGAGCCCAGCCTGCATCTGCCACCGCCACTGACAGGACCCTGCCCGCCTCCCTGCCTCCCTCACCGCCAGCTAGGAAGCCAGTTCCAGCCACTCCCTTCCACAGAGCAGGCCACTTCCCCACATAGGAAGTAACAGTGTACATGTTCTGGTCTAGCCAGATTTGTAAGGTAGAATTGGGATCATGGTATTGGGGGAGGGGGGAAGCATTAAAGAACTAGAGGAAGGTTGTGTGTTGTGTCGGGGTTATAGATGCCCGGCACCTTCTATTGCCAGCCCCTCACCTTACGCATGGAAAGCCCCTGCTGCCTTTCCTCTGCGCACATCCTCCTGGAGCCAGAGGACTGCACTGCTCATTCTCACCCTGGCTCTTCAAGTCTCAACCTCCAGGTGATTCCAACTGCTCGCTTTGGAAGCTCTTCCCTGGGTTGATGCGGAAGACCATCAGCTACGGTCTCACGCGGCCCCAGAAAGACGAGTCCCACCATTGCCCATCAGATACAGCCTCAGGAAGCAGAGGCGTGTTGTGAGCGAGAGGCTTGACCTCGTGGGCTTTTGTTGGTGTGTGGTCTCCCAGATAGCTGTGTCCGTTTACGTCCCAGCCCTGCTTGCTTTGCCTGATCCTGCAGGCGGGAGCAGCTTTAGAAATGGACAAGCCAGGGGAGACGAACCCAGTTATTGTATAGATCACATGGGTGCTGCTATAACGATGGACATGAAGACGACGCCCACTCAGAGAGTGACCCCCTGGTAGACCAAGAGTCCCCTCCCCCACCCTTCAGCTGGGGCTGGGAAAGGGCATCAGAAGAATAGACTTTGACCATTTGTAAATTCTTAGGTCTAGAGTTGATGCTGTGTAGTGGTGATGCGTTGGGCTGTGATCTGCATGGTCAGCAGTTGGAAACCACCAGCGTCTCCAGGGGGAAAAGACTGGGCTTTCTACTCCCATAACTTATAGTCTCAGAAACCCACAGGGAGGTTGATATGAGTCAGTACTGACTCAATGGCAGTAAGTGAGTTCATGCTGAGTTCCTGGATGGCAAGTGGTTACTACCTAAAAGTTGGCAGTTCCAACCCACCTAGAGGCCCCTGGAAGAAAGGCCTGGCAATCTGTTTCGGAACGCAACCCTACGGAGCAGTTCTATGCATGAGGGCACCACAAGTGGGAGCAGACTCAGTGGCAACTGGTCTTGTAGTTGATGCTGGCAAAACCTTTTGCTGTGTTTCCCTGGGGAAGGGTACTAAAATTTTGCCTGGTGGAGTTTCACCACAGCTGCATAACGACCTGGAGGCTTCAAGAAAGCTGATCTGAAATCCGTCTCTCCGGTCCACACGGCCTCGCTGTTTGAGATGCTGACTGTTACTGCAGCTCTTTGTTCTGTGTCTTTTGGCTGATGCTCAGCTCATGAGGAAGTGTCTGTACGGCAGCCAATTTGAATTGCTTTTGCAAGTGAAATTTCAAGGGACAATGTGCCAGGTGCCTCAGAGCGCCGGAGTCTAGTGGAGTCTCTGTCAACCGCTCACAATAAACCTAACTCGCATTTATATGTCCCACTCTGGCCGCCTTCTTGGCCCAAGTCTCCATCCTGACTGCTTCAGTTCATCTTCACAATAACCCGGCCGGGCTGGGAGTGTTCTCTCCACTTTGCCACGTCCGCAAGGGAATGGGTGAGAGCTTAGGCAGTGTGCCCAGGGCCATGTGCACTGCACCTGGCTGCCCAAGGGCCTGGACCCAGGATTTTTGTTTTTTTATCTAAGAAGTAGTATTTCAACAAGTTAGTGGGCATCTGTTATGTGTCAGGTATAGTTTATATGTGGTAAATATATATATATATATGTTTTAGATATAATGTTTGTGGGAGGTAGATGTGGCAGTCTACTTCTGTTATTATTCACAGCCTTGGCCCCCACCCCGACACGATCACTGAAAACAAAATGGGTGCAAAAGTAAATGTGGTGAAGACAGTGGCTGGTGCCCAGCTATTAAAATATATAGCATCTGGGGTCTTAAAGGCTTGAAGTTAAACAAGCAGCCATCCAACAGTGAAGCAACAAGCCCACATGGAAAAAGCACACCAGCTGGTGTGATCATGAGGTGTCATCAGGATCGGGTAACAGGCATCAGAAGATTCATAACAAACAACAAATGAACAAACAAAAACACATTGGTGAGAATGAAGGGGGTCGGAGCAGAGACCCAAAGCCCATCTGTAGACAGTGGAACATCCCCCACCCCCCAGAGGGGTTGCAGAGAAGGGATGAGTTGATCAGGGTGCAGTAGAGCTCCAATGGATTACGCAATGTACCTCTGGTTCCTTGAGGGTTCCTCACCCATCACTATCATGACCCCAGTGCTACTTCCCACTCTGGACTGGACTGGAACATGTATATAGGTATAGGCTAGAGATAAAGCTCAGGACACACAGAACCCAGGAACAGGAATGATCATAGCAATACCAAAAGAGTAGGGGGAAGGGGGAGAGAGGGTGGGAGAAAGGGGGAGCCAATCACAATGAATGGCACATAACCACATACCCCCCTCCAGGGGGAAGAACAACAGAAACCAGAGGGGAATGAGACAGCAGTCAATGTGAGATATGACAATAATAACAATCTATAATCTATCAAGGGGCCATGTATGTGGGGGGGGGGAGCAAAGAGGAGCTGATCCCAAGGGTTCAACAGAAAGTAAATGTCTAGGAAAGAACATGACAATATATGTACAAATGTGTCTGATAGACTTGATGTATGGATTGTAACGAGTTGTAAGAGCTCCCAATAAAATGATTTTTTTTAAAAAGATGTGCAGTCTTGGAAACTTCGTGGGGCTGTTCTAGTCTGTCCTGTGGGGTCACTATGGGTCAGAATCGACCTGGTGGCAACAGGTACTGTAATATTTGCTTACTTGTAAGCAATTTCCATTGAGTTGGTTTAGGCTCAGGGTGGCCCCATGTGTCAGAGTAGAACTGTGCTCTACGGGGTTTTCAGGGGCTGGTTTTCCAGAAGTAGATCACCAGGCCTTTCTTCTGAGGCTCCTTTGGATAGACCAAAACTTCCAACCTTTTGGTTAGCAGCTGAGTCCATTAACCATTAACCAGGCCTGCTCTATTTGCTCCATCTATCTATCGTTTGTCTCTCTCTCTCTCCTCTCTCTCTCTCTCTCTCTCTCTATGAATCCATCTACCCATCTATCCATCCATCTATCTATCCATCTATCCATCCATCTATCATCCATCTATCCATCCATCTATCCATCTATCCATCCATCCATCCATCTATCTATCCATCTATCCATCCATCCATCCATCCATCCACCCA
>NW_022103896.1:15254546-15255783 GCF_000313985.2 Echinops telfairi
TTCAGAGACAGAGAGTTTTATAGTGTCATTTAAAGTTAATATATCAAAAGCATCTTTTTATGCCATTAACTCACTTCTAGCTTTTGTTTTGCTTTCTCTTGTGACTAACGCTTCAATCAACACCCTTATTTTTAAGAAGCGTCACATATCCCAGGATGACTAAAAGAAAGGCAGGGGAGGGGGAGGGAGACAATACCAAGTGTGGTTGATCATCAGGCCTGATGGCTGGAAATGAGTGCTTTGGAAAACTCTTTGGCTGTATCTACCATGACTGAGGTCACGCTTACCCTGTGCTAGTGGATTGAATTGTGCGCCCCAACGTGTATGCTGAAGTCCCAAACCCTGAACCTATACATGAGATTGCACAGAAGAAAGGGTGCGGAGGTGTTCCTAACCTGATCCCTTGGAAATGGTATCTTCTAAAGAGGGGTACAGACAGACGTACACAGGGGAAGATGGATACCATGTGGCTACACATCTATAAGTAACTGACGGCCATGACAACAATGAGAAGCAGAACGAAACCAAGGAGGGTGTTCCTCTAGAGGGACGCAGAGCCTGTCAATGTCTGATTGGGGCTCCTCGCCTCGGAAGTGGTTTCCATTCTTCAGAGACACCCACTTGTGGTATTTTCTGTTGTCGTTGCTATGTTAACACAAGATAACCTTGTGGTTTGGAGTTTCGTTCCTAGCTGTATACTCAACAGAGATATGGTCACATGTCCACCAAAAGAAATGTGCAAGAATATTCAGAGTACTGCTGTTTATACCAGCAAACACACACACACACAAAGATAAGCAACCCAAATAGCCATCGATAGCAAAGCAGATAAATGGTGCAATCGTCACATAATGAGCTCATTGCCAGTTCAGTCCATTTCTACTGGAGGCAACCTCTGAGACAGAGTTGAATTGGCCCATAGGCTTTCCAAAGTTGTGATCTTTGCTTAATTAGGTGACCATCTCTGACCCGTCCCGCGGGCCATCAAACAACGTGGATACCTGAAAGAGGGACTGGGAATGAAGAGGGGCAAGAGACGCGAGAAATGGAGGCAAAACAGGAATCTGATCAAGCCTCAATTTATTGAGCAGAAGGCAGGGGCTTAAATACCCTATGGTGGCCGGGTAACATTACATCATATGCTAATAAAGTGTAACGAATAGTATCCAATAATCATGTAGCTACAATATGGAAGAAATGGCAGGTATCAGTCCTCAAACAGGTCCGCATGTAAATG
>NW_022103896.1:15257668-15259160 GCF_000313985.2 Echinops telfairi
AATAACGCCAAATGCAGGAAGATCACAGGCCAGTGGGTGGGAAGTCTTGTGGATCCAGTGGTGGTGTAAGCCTCTCAGCATCTCAGCGCTGGCAAGGGCCATTACATGGCTTCTCCAGCTCGAGGCTCTGGCTGCCATCAGACTGTCTCCATGTGGCTTGTCAATAAGAATGACTTGCAGGAACTTAGCCTGTGTCCTGCCTCCAATGAACTATTTATCTCCTTAGTGCCTCCAAATGAGGTCATTAAGCTGTGACCTCTTTGACAGGCTAAACTTCACCCTTTTACTTTTAAGCCTTAAATTGACAACAGATTTATGTAACTACCACAGTCCTGATTCCTTTCAGCTATTAATCTTTTGCACAGATAGTATTGTCATTCTTATCTTTTTTAAAAACCCTTTTTTATCATATAAACAATTTGTTTACATAGAAAAAATGAGAAAATAAGGAAAATCAAAGAAAATAAGAAGGACTCATGATTCACACACACCTAAAGACACCAATACTTTGATGGATCACCTGCCAGACATTTTTCTTTGCAGGTATATATTTTTCCATATATATGTAGATATATATAAATCATTATTTCCAAATTGCTTTCATGTCCTTTCTTCCTTTTTCTTGATAAGTATAGACTTAAAAAAATACTCCTGAGACCCATTTGGCTGCCCCCCCGCCCATTTCTGCTTTTGTTCTTCATCAGCCGGTCCCCAACCCAGGCCTTCCTTTGGGCTTACTGGGTCTTTCACACAGGATCCAATCAGCTCTCTGGCCCTGAGTTTAAGTGGGAAGCCCGACTTCAATACAGACAGCGCAGGGAAGGAAAGGTGTTTTCCAAAGGCTTCTTCATTGTAGTTGCTATCTTTCCAGCAAATAACAGAGGTGTTTTCTCTTTTACTCCTCAGGGGCAGAGAGTTGAATGAATACACTCCTTGGTTTGCCCTTGATGATGGTCATGAAATTACAGAATTGCTCATCCCATTTCCCCAACCACTCATCTCCACCTGCTTGTTCTTGAGACCTTTACTTCCTCTTTCAACAAAACTGCTGATGCCACCAAGCTATAAACCATGCCCGACTTGTGACCGCCCACCTGGACTGGCATCTTTTCTTCATCTTTGCTTCCTCCCTTCCCACTTTGGAGAACAAATGCCCTGGCTCCTCAGTGAGTCCACTCCATGCCACCTGCTCCAAAATCCTGCTCCACAAATGATTTCCCTCTCTCTGAAGCTTCAACCTCTCCTTTGGATTTCCCCTCTTGGCCCATAAACTTGCCCAAGTCTCTACTCTTACTCTTTAAAAAGAAAGCTGGTCTTGATCCTATGTGACCCCTCTTGCTAGACTTTCCTTTCTCTAGACTCCATGTTCTCGGAAGCAACAGCCAAGAAATCAAATGATTCATTGCATTGCAAGAAGTCAAACAAAATCAACTTCAAAAGACCTAATGTGTTGAAGAGCCACGATGCCATAGCTAAAGTGCTTTGAAGATTA
>NW_022103896.1:15259720-15261636 GCF_000313985.2 Echinops telfairi
GCCCGGCTCTCTCAAATAGTCGCCTAAATGCATTGTCTGTGCATCCTCAGAACGCATTCCTTCTGCAACCCAGCTTCTCCCTCCATCACTTCCTGAGGCTGCCCTGTCAAAGACCATTCATAATTGTGTCATTAGCAAACCTAATGAATATTTTTGATCCTAATCATAATAATCTTCTAATTGTTGTCGTGCCTCATCAAGTCTAATTCAACTCACAGCAACTCCATATACCAGAGTCAGTCTGCCCCCATATTCCTAGGCTGTAATCTTTACAGGAGTCGATTATTAGGTCTTGTCATGTAAGGAGCGACTGGGTATGTTTTGAATCATCAACTTTTGGATAGCAGTTGAGCACCCCTAAAAAACAACAACTAGAATTACAAAAACCATTGCGGTATAGTCTGTTCGGACTCCTAGAGACCTTTAAGGACAGAGTAGAACTTCCCCTATCTGGGTTCCAGGGCTATAAATCACATAGGAGCAGATTATCACGGCTGGTGGGTTCGAACCACTGATGTGTCTATTATCAGCCAAGACCTTAATGACTGCCCTCTCAGGGTTTGAACGCTCCTTCCAAAAACCCCAAACTCACTGCCATGCTGTTGATTCTGATTCATAGCTATTCCATAGGACACAGTAGAGCTTGCTGACCTTGCAATTAGCCACCCAATTCCTAACCCACTACACCACCAAGGCTCCTTAGACCTCATCACCATCAGAAAAATATACCCAACTCTGTGCCGGGCATCTCCCCTTGGATGTCTCATCAACAGCTCATCTTCAATATGGCACACCTGAACACCACCACCAATTCACTCCAACAGCCAATCACTACATCTGTGGGCATCAGGAAGAGAATTCCTGACTAAACAGACCTGACACCGGAAGATTGTATTACCTCACATATGTAGACATATGGAAGAAAGAATTCACAGAATTGGTTAATTCAGAGACTCAAGACCCCAGGCATCTACAGAATCGTGACTTAGTTCTTGTTGTTGTTGTTCATGGCAGTCAAGGCTTTCCCTAACACTTCATGGTTGCAAGCTGGCTGCCATGGTTTCAGACATCACATTGGGAGCATGGCAGCAGTGGTCAAAGGAGAGGACCATTAATAAACAGTCTACTACTCCGATCATTGGCCAGGATTCAATCACAGACCCATGACCTAGATACAAAGGAGACTGGTCACTCAAGGATTGGGCATTTTCAGTCTCTACTATGAGGAGGCAGTCTCTACCAGAAAGAAATAATAAGAGTTGACGTTGATCAAGCGCTAGGACATGACAAGAAGTTGTCAGCGCTACATGTATTGACTTAATCCTCAAAACCATCTAAAACGTAGGCACTGGTGTATGCACTTCAAAGACGAGAAAACAGAGACTCGAAAAGATGTCATAATCTGAGGCAGACCTGAGGATCTGCTTCCAGAGGCTGGGGCCTTCCCTGCTGGACAGCGCTGCTGTGGGTAACCTCAATGCCGCTTTCTCATAATCCAGGGATTCTCAAGGCGTAGTCCCCAGACCAGCAGCCTAAGCATCACCTGGGAACTTGTTGGAAATGTAAAATGTTGAGCCTCACCCCAGAGCTAGAGAACGTGGGGCTCACAGCAGCTCTGTCTTCTTCCAAGGCCCGCTTGGTGATTCTGAAGCAGGGTAAGTCTGAGAACCGTGACTCCAAGCCAAAAATGGTTGTAAACGCACTTGGACCCTAACTGTGCACATCTGTTTTGCGAGATTCACTTCACGTGTCCTCTACTGGAAGGAGCCCTCTTAGAACGAGAAAGCTGTCTCTCCTTCTGGTTCTCCTTCCATGCCCTTCAGGAGCAGCCTCGTTCAAGTCTTTCAACTCTCAAACACAGAAGGCCATTGCCATGGCGCCTCAACTCTTCCTGGACAGGCCACGTGTTTTCTACA
>NW_022103896.1:15263142-15265782 GCF_000313985.2 Echinops telfairi
TATGCATTGGGCAACAGTCCACAAGGTCAGCAGTTAGAAATCACCAGCTGCTCCAAGGGAGAAAGATGGGACTTTTTACTCCCATTAACAGTTACACTCTCCAAAACTCATGGGGCAGTTCTACCCTGCCCTTCGAGGGTGGGCTTGAAGGCCGTGAGTTTGGTTGGGTTTGACAGGGGGGAAGTGAAATGACAGAGTTTCCAGTGGAGAGCTTGGCTTAGGTTTGTAGCAGCAATGGGCTTCCTTTGACTGCTTCCTCACTGACTTAACCACCTAGTCCTGGGCAGCGGTGGACACGCTCAGCCTCTCCCTGCAGTTGGGCTCCCAGGCAATGATGAGGCTTGGAGAAGATGATAAGGCTGGAGGAGCAGGGCAGATTGTGTGCTTCTGGTGCCAGCTAGAGTCCAGAGAGAATGGGGGTATTTTCTACTCCAAATTTACCAGCCAGGCCATTCACTCCTCGCTGGGAAGGCTTTAGAGAAGGGCCAGGGAGAGGCTGGGGGTGTTACACAACTCTATGTTGCCGCTAACAGCAACCGCAAGAAAACGTAAAGCCAGGTAGCTACTGAGGCAGAATCAACTCGTGGAGACCCATTTGTGTCAGAGTTGGACTGTGTTCACAGGCGTTCAATGACTGGCTTGTCAGAGGTAAATCACCAGGCCTTTCCTGCAAGGCACCTTTGGGTGGACTGAAACCTCCAAGTTTTTGGTCAGCAGCCGAGCACATTAACTGCACAACCCAGGGACCCATAAAGTGGTAACAAAAACCCACCGCTGTTGAGTTGATGCCACTCATCGTGACCCTCCTATCTCAGTGGGGTAAGCATTGGGCTACCAACTTCAAGGTCAATGGTTCAAATCCAGTAGCCTCTATGTCAGTGGTTCTCAACCTTCCTAATGCCGCAACTCTTTAATATAGTTCCTCATGTTTTGGTGACCCCTCCCCCAACCATAAAATTATTTTCGTTGCTACTTCATAACTGTCATTTTGCTACTGTTATGAATCGGCAACCCTTGTGAAAGGGTCATTCAACCCCCAAAGGGGTTGCGACCCACAGGTTGAGAACCGCTGCTCTATGTGGTAGCTAGAGATAAAGCTATCTGCTCTAACAAATATTGACAGTCTCAGGAACCCCGAGGAGTGTGTCTGCTCTGCCCAATAGGGTTTTTCTGAGTCAGAAAGTAGTAATAGCTATCATTTCTTCATCACCTTCTATTTTCACTGGGAGTTTTTTGGTTTCTACATTCTAGGTTCATATAAAGCTCTTTCCAGTCACTCATGCACTTATTCAATTTTCACAGCCCCCTACAGCAATGATTATTATTGTCATTTCACCGATGAAGAGTCACCCCTTCAAGTTCCCTCCAGCTAATCAAGAGGAAGAGCAGATTTGACCCAGCCTGGCTTCTTGTTATCAGTGGCCTGTCTCTCCTGCATCGCCTCCTCTGTTGGGTGATTTTGGCCAAGTCC
Organism: Echinops telfairi; assembly: GCF_000313985.2. Classification (NCBI taxonomy): domain Eukaryota; kingdom Metazoa; phylum Chordata; class Mammalia; order Afrosoricida; family Tenrecidae; genus Echinops; species Echinops telfairi. The sequence continues at coordinate 15,264,614 of NW_022103896.1, forward strand.
ATTCTCCCTGGGCCTCCACGTTCTCCACTGTCAAGGGGTGACAGGGAACAGATGGGGTGATTAGGCCCCGACGAGAGCTCTCTTTCCACAAGATGAGCAGTAACCCCAAGTGGCAGTTCATAAAGCCCTTCTCTGTGAGCACACTGTGTCATTGGGCCAGAATGACCTGACCTGCAGTCACTTCTGGAATCACAATTCCAGGAAGAACCCACTGCCTGGAGCAAGAGAAGCTGTTCCGGGAAGAGGCCTGTCTGTGTTTACCTCGATGGCCCAGGAGGCACTGCTTGTCCTTCTAACTGAGTTGTCCTCTCAGGAGCCTGGCAGGGATTCCGATGGAGAGTGGTTAGACCAGTAAAGCCGGGTCCTTATACAGGCGAGGCTGGGTAGAGCTTGGGCAGAGCAGGCCTCTAGGGAGCACTTCATTCTAAATACAAATGATAAAAACACTTCTGAAAGGCTGTGGGCTGCAGGAAGGGACCTGCCATTCATCACTCACTGAGCATCTGTGATGTGACCACCTGGTGCCAAGCACTTAGAATAAAGGATGGTACCTCCTTCTCTCGAGAGGCTCGTCGTGGGAAACATACAAACAGCTGGTTCCAACACAACCCAAGGCTTGTTAGCTACGGGACCCTTGAGCAACCTTTGTCATCAAGTGGATTCTGACTCTCTTGGAGGGGGGACCTCATGGATACAGAGTAGAACTGCTCCAACGGGGTTCTCAGCTGTGATCTTTACAGAAGGGCCAGGTCAGGCCTTTACGCCAAGGCTCAAATGTGGGTTAGTAGTTGAGCACACACTGTTTGTAAATCTTCTCTGAGCTTCAGTTTCCCTATCAACCAAATGGGTTGACAACACGCCTGTCTTTTGCTAGGTTTCCTATAGCCGCCCACATTCAATGGACCACTTGATGTTTCCCAAATAGTATGTCCCCCCCACCCCCTCACATCTCTGTTCCCTCTGGCTGGGATGCCCCTGAAAAATACCCACTCAACCTCAGCACCTGGCCTTGTTTCTGCACATAAGAGAAGATAAATAAATATTTGCTGAGTGATTAAAGATCAAGATTCAATTGTCTCCTTCTCCTCATAGAGGGGTCTTGCCAGGCATCACAATTAGTAGCTTCTTTATCTCCTCTATTAAACTGCGAACTCCTCACGGGCAGATAG
>NW_022103896.1:15267441-15270206 GCF_000313985.2 Echinops telfairi
CAGTGTGCCACTGAGTCGATTCCAGTTCACAGCAACCCTATAGGGCAGAGTGGCACTGCCCCCTTTGGATTTCCTACACGGGCCTTTCAGTAGGAGAGCAGATCACCAGGACTTTTCTTCCGGGAAGGGGCTAGTGGGCTCCAACCATCAACCTTTGGGTTCGCAGCTGAGTACTTAACCATTGTGCCACCAGAGCTCCAGGGCTCCAGGGCCCCTCTTCTCGCAAATAACAGGAGGGACGTGGGAGAGAAATGGTGTGTGTTAGTCTGGGTGGACTAGAGAAACAAATTCATAGACACTCATGTGAGTATAAGATAGAGCTTTATGTAAAGAAGCAATGGCATATTGAGAATACATCCCAACCCAGTTCAGATCAATTCCATAAGTCCGATATTCGCCCATATGTCTGATACCAGTCTATAAATTCCACTTCAGACTCACGCAACACATGCAATGACACTGAATGCAGGAAGATCACAGGCCAGTGAGTGGAAAGTCTTATGGATCCAGTGGCAGTGGAAGCATCTTAATGCTGGCAGCAGTCTCCACGTGGTTCCTTCAGCTCCAGGGCTCTAGTGTAGCTCCATGTGTCTTATCAGCAGGAATGTCTCACAGGGCATGAGTATGTGTCCAGCCTCCAGCAAACTATTTATCTTCTTAGTGCCTCCAAATGAGGTCATCAAGCTGCGACCTGATTGACAGGCTCAACTCCACCCCTTCACTCTTAATACTCTCAAATTGACAACAGATTATGCAGCTACCACATGATGTAATGTGGTTTAGCTCAGAGTACTGTATACCTTTCTGTGGAGCCCTGGTGAAATAGTGGTTGCGTGTTGGGCTGCGGGCCACGTGGTTGACGGTGTGAGACCACTGCAGGAGCAAGATTGGGCTTTCTACTCCCGTCAACAGTTATAGTCTCAGAAGCCCACAGGGCGTGGCTACGAGTCAGCATCAACTGATGGCAGTGAGTTTGGTTTATAGTTTTCTAGTGGTTTTCTATATTCGCTTGTGGTAGGATCCCAACGAGGTCGCCTGGATAGGAATACTTGAAAAGTCAGGTAGTCAATCCGGACTCAGAGTGAACCTATAGGACAGGGTACAGTAATGCCCCAGTTAGTTTCCACAACTGTAGCTGGGAGTAGGAAGCCCCTACTTTTTCCCGCAGAGCGGCCGACGATTTTTGAACCACTGACCTTGCAGGCCAACATGTAATCACTGCGCCACCAGGGCTCCTTGAGGAGGGAGTACAGCTTCGCACAGACAAGACCCCTCCCACAAGGTTGAGTTTCGGAGGCACTCAGGAGAAGCAGGAAGGAAGGGCTGAAGCAGGAAGCTCAGATTGCCCATGACTCGGACTGACAGAGCAAAGAGGTTTCTTTGGATTGGGGCCTAATTCCATCTTTGCTAGGACTGATCCCTGCTGCTGGCAGGCACTGGCCCTGAGAGAGGCCGCCTCTGTGCTGAGGTTCAAAGCACATCAGCCTCAGATACTGAGGGCCATCCTGGGTAGAGTGACCTGTGGGGATGAGCCATTCAGCAAGCTTCTGCAGGGTCCTACTATCTCCTCATCTCCCCGTTCTGCTTGGACTGGGGCTGCCTGTGTCTCACTGGCCTGAAGGGTTTCTGCTCTCTCCAGCCAAGCCAGCCTCTGATTCACCTTGCTGGCCAGTGGGGAGACAGGCATCTGTCTCCTTGTGCAGACAGCTGAGCTAGGAGGGTGTGTGCTCTGGCTTAACAGACCTGTGGGGCAAAAGTTTTTGTTATCTTAAAAAATCTTTAACCAAGTATACACTTACTGTTGGGAGGGGGGAAAAAAGGTTAAAACATATGTTATCCCACACATTGGGATTTATAGAGCCTTGTAGGCTTTCATTATATTTATTATCTCTTCATTATATATGTAGTAAATGGGATAATGTATCATAAACACAGAGGTCAGGAAGGGGAACTGGAGTTCTTTACTTCAAAAAACGCACTGTCATCAAGTAGATTCTGACTCATAGTGACCCTATAGGACAGGGTAGAATTGCCCATGTAGGTTTCCAAGACAATAACTCTTTTTTATCAGCTGCAAGATGTGAGGTTTTATTTATTAAGTTTTTAAAAATTTGATTGGCATTTCATCCATATATCATACAATTCAATAGTTCAATCATATCTAGAAGAGTTGACCAATCATTTCCACAATCAATGTGAGACATTTTCTTCTTCTTTGCACTCATGGATATTTGTGTAATAATTTTTAAAATTGTGGCAAAGATAAACACAATAAAACATTCTCCAATTCAACAACTTCTACAAGTAGAATTAAGTGCCATTGGTTATACTCTTGGTTTTGTACAACCATTATTGATATCCTTTTCCTAATGATTCTACCGCCATTAACATAAGTTCCATGACCCCTGAGCAAAACTCTTCGTACTTCGCCCATGGTAACCACTGGTCAAGTCTGGTTTCACTTTTTTTTTTTTCAGTAGCTTTCTTGATATAATATTCACATATCATACACTTCCATAGTTACATCACTTTCAAAAAGAGTTGTATACACATCATCACTATCAGTTCTAATGATCCCTCCCCCCTCCCGCATTTATTGTTCACTCCCCAATGCCTCTCACCCTCCCCACCCCCACACCCGTTGCCAATAAACCATTGCCTCAGTTATTGTCTCTATGCATCTACTCCTTCTGCGCTTCATAAACTGGGAAACCTAACAGAAACAATCAAAAACCAAACACCGCAGAAAGAAGAAAATAATAATA
>NW_022103896.1:15270648-15275056 GCF_000313985.2 Echinops telfairi
AGTGGTCAAATGAACAAAACCAAACTCACTGCCACCAAGCAGGTTCTGATTCAAAGTGACCCTATAGAGTAGAGTAGAATTGCCCTGGTGGGTTTCTGAGACTATAATTCTTCATAAAGGTTGAAAAAAAAAATCTTTTCTACCCTGGGGCAGCTGATAGCTTCAAACTACTGACTTTCTGGTTAGTCACCCAATGCATAACCCACAAGGCTACCAGGGCTCCTCAGTGTTAAGAGGGAAATGGTTATGTGTTGGGCTTCGATCCTCGAGGTCAGCAGTTGGAAACCACCAGTCTGCTCCATGGGAGAAAGACTGGAGTTTCTAGTCTCATCGTCACAGTCTCATAAACATATTGGGGAAGTTATACCCTGTCCTATAGGTCCCTATGAGTTAGCATCTGCTGGATGGCAGTGAGTGAGTATAATAACAGTAATAAGACAAGGATGCATACTAAAATCTCCAGGCTAGCCACTAAAAGATGACTAAAGTAATGAATGACTAGAAAGCTCATATAGAGGAGAAATTAGTTTAAAAAATAAGATGAAAAGGAAGGAAAAGAAACTAAAAACAGATGTGATATATCAAAAGCAAATAATATCATAGCTTTCAACCCAAACACATTGGTAGCTACCATATTTCTTCACATATCATGCCTGAGTCAATAACACGCTCACACGGGTACAATGCAAACATCGCACACGGGAGACTAAGGAGTGAGGGAGTTGTGCCACTTTCAAATATCTTTACAGTTAAGCTTGTAACATAGATGAAGATTAAGGGTATTCCATGACTATAAAAGATGGCACAAAAAAGAAGGGACATAGTTCTGCCTCCAGTATAGCAAAGTAAGTCTGTATTGGACTAAACTTATGGCAAAGTAAAGCAACCACCACCACATACACACACACTCTAAAGACATTGGAGAGAGAGAAAACAATTATGTAAGTACTTGGAGAGCTACAAAACTTCAGAGAAGGAAACTACTCAGTTACTTTATATTTTCATTTTTATTTCTCTGAGAGTAGGCCCCAATCAATGATTTCAGAAAAAGCACAGCTGTTTTAAAATGAGGAGGAAGATCCAAGGACAAATTCAGAAAGAAAAGTCCTACATTTTGTTGATAGACTCTGCTCAAATACTGTGACTGATCCCTAAACAACCCAGAGTCCAAACAGCTAAGGGCTAAAAGAACTTAATAGAACTTCAAGCTGCTGCCAACCACAGTGAAGACAGCTTACAGTTTAAGCTCAGGTAAGTTAACTACCTCTTTAAAAAAAAAAAACTCTTCAGAGTAACAACAACAACAAAATCCAGTGTTTCTACAACACGTCATTTACAACTCCAGTATATTATCCAAAATTAGTTGGCAAGTAAGGAAACAGAAAATATGACCAAGTCTAAAGAGAAAAGACAATAAAGAATCCAAGATGTTGGAATTAGAAGATAATGATTTTAAAGAAGTTATTATAACTATGTTCTAGATTATGAATGAAAATACATAAGACAGAACAGCTCAGAAGAGAAATTCATTCACATCTTTAATTAATTGTTCATTCACTCTTTTATTCATCCTTCCAGCCATTCATTCATTGCTCTATCATCCACTATGGGTTCATTCACTTACTCAATGACTTCTCATTTTTCATTCACTTTTACATCAACATGACAGTTATTGAGTACTTTCTCAACTGTGGTACATCAGGCTCTGTGTGGGCAAGAATGACTTATCTCTTATCTAAACTGTTGAATCCCCGCATACCTACAAAGATTGTCAGGGATTTGCCACAATAAGCATCAATAATCCATGCAGAGGGTGCAGGATCTTAAAATGTATGACACCATGAGAGGTATAATTTGCCTGCACAACAGTGAAAAGTTCACGTGGCTGGTGGAGCACGAGCTCTGGGGGTGAGGAGCTGAAGGCAGAAGATAGGAGAGGAGGGTGAGGGTGACAAGCCTTGAATGCCAGGCCTAGGACGTTGACCTTTATTCTGTGAGCACTGGACAGTCCACTGGTTTTCTAGTAGTCGAGTGGGATGTTCAGATGATTAATGTTTCTAGGACCACAACCTGCCAAGAGAAGAGAGATAAAGGTGGGAGATCAAAGGCAAGGTGTGTTAGTCTGGGTTGACAAGAGAAACAAATTCATAGACACTCACATGTATATAAGAAAGAGCTTTATATAAAACAGTAATTGCATATTGAGAAAACATCCCAGCCCAGTGCAGATCAAGTCCATAAGTCCAATATTAGCTCATATGTTTAATATCAGTCTATAAATTCCTCTTCAGATTAATGTAACACATGCAATGATGCTAGATGCAGGAAGATCACAGGCCAGTGGGTGGAAAGTTTGGTGGATTCAGCGGTGGTGGAAGCATCTCAGTGCTCAGTGGATCGTCATGTGGCTCCTCCAGCTCCAGGGCTCTGGCTCCATCAATGTAGCTCCATGTGTGTGTCCCGACTCCAGGGAGGAAGACAGGAGTTCCCAGAGTCCTCAGGAGATGGTCATGTCCACTCAGAGGCCTCATTGGCTATAACCTGATTGACAGGCTAGACTCCACCCTTCCTCAAGTTGACAGTAGATTATGTAACTGCCACAGACCACCCCTTGTCAACTTGACACTTCTACACAACTCTTTAGCCATACATGATTTTTAACAAAACAATAATAAAATCATATTTAAACCTAACAGGATAAAACTAAAATGCAAGCAACTTAAAATGTGCCAGCCTCATTTAAACATAATACTCTAAGTGAACAAAACAAAGATATTCTATGCTTAACAATTGCAGTTAAGTGAACACCCACACCATAATCCTATGAATATATTCCCCCATCTATGAAAGTTTGTAAGCCAGTTTCTTCATGCCTTTATCCACCCAATTTTGGGTATCCAATTTCTATACTGTCCACTTACATCAACCCAGTGCTCTGAGGAGACGATCATGTTCTTTGATATGAAGACTCTCCATTCCAGTTGGAACCTTGTGAGTCTGCGTCCATAAGCAAAATCAAATCAGGACAGGCCACCCATAAAGTCAGCAGGAATGTGGACTAGTTAACAGGCTCAAATATCCTATCTTTATCTCTTCGGTATCTGGTCAACTCAATGTGGGCTGCCTTACATAGCCTCACCCATTGGTTGCCTTGTCTTCAGACCATGGGTCCCTTCACAAATACTCAACAACCCTAGTCCCTGTGAGCTAGGTCATGAACTTCAGAAGAGCCATCCCACTCTCATCTTCTCCTCTTGTCCCCATGAACTAGGTCCACAGGAGTCAGTGGCCAGACTTAACCCATCTCTTTATTGCTGCATTTCTCTCACTTCCACTCAACAAGTGGATCCTGGTGGTCACCTAGCAAGCATTTCAGCCCACCCACAGGCTCCCTTTGACACAGTGGTTCTAAACCTTCCTAACGCTGTGACCCTTTAATACAGCTCCTGTTTTGGTGACACCCCCCCCCAACCATAAAATTATTTTTGTTGCTACTTCATAACTGTAATTTTGCTACTGCTATGAATCAGGTGATGCCTTTGAAAGGTCCATTCAAACCCCACAGGGGTCGCGACCCACAGGTTGAGAACTGTTGCTTTAATAGTTCAGTCCTAGAGCAGAGAGTTCCTTCCATGGCGCCAATTTTTTTCCAGCTTCTGACACAAACCATTGGTTCAAAATTCAAAAAACCAAAGGGTTCCTTTTCTTTTTCTTTCAATGTGTCAACAGCCCCATAGGCAAGCCTCTCCACCTTCAGAATGTTCTGAGTACTCAAGACACTGGGTGGGGCTTATCTTTTCAGGGCTTTCTTTGCTGGTATGTCCAAAACCCATTAAACTTCCAATTTTAATGGTTGAAGGTAAGTGGGCTTACAAGCTCTCTATTTTCAGACTTCCCAATAATAATTTCTACCAATCATTATGTCAACAACAACAAGCAGATGAAATCAGCATACACAAAGTAGAATCAGATCCTAAATTCAATTCTTAAAACAGTCAAGTTCAAACTTAATCAAACTTATCTTAATCCTTTTCTAAACTATTCCATTGATATAAAATATCACCTTAGGCCTCTGGCTACATTGCCTCACACCAGGTTCAGGCCTTCTGTCAGCCACTTTGACCTTCTGTCAGCCATTTTCACTAAACAGCGTGATCTCAAAATGTACATTAATCACATTTATTATCACCGTTTCAAACAGGAATAACCAAAGACAACAACCAAACAAAAGAATCAAATCTTTAACTTCCCATATTCTTTCCAGAAAACAACATGTAAACAGCATGACCATATCTGACCTCTGGCTAGCCAATAAAGAACTACCATGAGGTAGAGATCAAACAAGCATCCACTCTCCATCCTTATGATTTGCTTCACTAGCACCCAACTCCTGGTACCAATTGTGTTA
>NW_022103896.1:15275393-15277934 GCF_000313985.2 Echinops telfairi
CAAGCTCAAGCGATGTACACACCAGCAGCGTGGTAAACAGGTCTCAAAGGAGCCTCAGCTCTAGCAACACGATCCATGGGTTGGCCTGGCTCACAGATAGTGTAGCTCACAGGTTGAGGCTGAGAACTAGCTAAAGCAGTAGCACTTCAGCACGCTCAAATAACCAGAGAGCAAGAGAGGGGGGGATGGACCTTGTAGAGCCCTTTATCGCTTCACCAATCCAACTGTGATCTCATTACTCCCACCTGTTCCTATTGGCCAGGTTGGCACAATAAACCTAACTATTACACAGGTTTAGGCTGAGACCGTTTTTTATGGAGTCAAAACAGCAGGACTTGAGGGGCATTTCTGAGGAAAGTTTAGAAAACCACATCTCTAAATCCCATCAAAAGAAAGCCAAGGTTTGGAGAAAAGCTCCCCTTGCTTGGTGCTCTCCTTTCTCCCATTAAAGTCATTATCCAAGCCAGAACATTGACTGTTGCGTGGGCCCTTGAACAACAGAGACTGGGACGACTCCCTTGGGCTACAGTTCTGCCTTATCTGCAGCCCTGAGAGTAATGAAGCCTCGGGCTTAAAGAGATCATTCTCTGCTCCTTCCTGATAGAATCTTCAAGATCCTCTCGTTTTACAAATGAGAAATACAAAGTGAGGCCCACAAGGTTAAGTACCTTCTCAAGGTCACAGAGCTTGAGCACAACTTGAGCTGAGTGTAGAACCTGTGCCTACTGACAACAATCCTCAGGCATCTCCCAGCATGACTGAATATATTTTGGCACTTATATCCAGAATAGCATTGTGGCTTGGGTTTTCCAAATATTAATAGGATGAACCAGGAAACGGAAACAGTTGCTGTGTGAGAACCATTTTCTATAAATTTATTTTTTTAAATCATTTTGAACAATTACAAACTTGAAAGTAGGCAGACCTGTTGTGAGAATAATCTCCTTGAGAAGAATTAACACCAGACTAGTCCCGAGGAGTCGAAGACTAACGATGCCCCAGATGCTATTCAGTTCTAATTCCCACCCCCTCACCGCCCCCTTAAGGAGATTTCCTCACGACCCTGGGTTCTGTGGTTCATTGCAACATCCCACAGAAACTCATGAAACTTTGAGGAAATGTCTCACGTGGTGGTGGGTGCTGTTCCGTCCCAAATCTGAGGGTCAGGAGGAAGCAAGCCAAATTCAGGGACAGAACCAGAAGCCAACAATTTCCAAAGACCAAAGTGGGTCTTCTCGCCCCTAACCAAATCTCAGTCAGGAAAACAGAGGTCTGGATTTCCAAGTAAGGTGATGAATGTGTGGAATTGTGCTTGGGGGTAACACCCCCCCCCCAAAAAAATGGAATTCTTTTTTTCAAAGCTAAGTATTTAAATTTTTTTCAAAACAATCTTATCACTTTCAAAGTACTCTCCATGATACTTAATACATTTGTCAAATCTGTGATTCCGTTCTTGGAAACATTCAAACTCATTTGGATAGCCCACGGCATCTCCGTCATATTTTTCTTTATCTCTTCTACTTCATCAAATCACTGTCCTTTCATGTCCCTCTTCATTTGCAGAAACCAAAAAGAAGTCACCTGGAGTGAGGTCAGGTAAGGTACATGGGGCAAGAGAGACATGCTGTTTTTTTCTGTTTGCTTGGTTTTAAATTTTATCTTATTAGGGGCTTTTACTGCTTTATCACAGTCCACACATATATGCATGTATCAAACACTTCTGTACATATGTGGTCATTATCTTTTTCAAAACATTTTCTTTCTACTTGAGCCCTTTTCTCCTTCCCCCCTTCTTCCTCTCCTATGAACCCTTGATAATTTATTTTTAAAATTTTTCATGTATTACACCGATTGCTGTCTCCCTTCACTCACTTTTCTGTTGTCCATCCTCTGGGACGGTGGCCATATGTTGATTATTGTGATTGGTTGCCCCTTGCTCACTCCCTCCCCTTCCCTTACCCTCCTAGTATTGCTATTCCCCTTATTGGTCCTGAGGGGTTTATCTGTCCTAGATTCCCTGTGTTACAAGATCTTATCTGTACCAGTATACATGTTCTGTTTTAGCCAGATTTGTAAGGTAGAATCAGGGTCATGATAGTGGGAGGGGGGGAGGAAGCATTAAAGAACTAGAGGAAGCTTCTGTGTTTCATTGGTGCTGTACTGGACCCTGACTGACTCATCTCTTCCTTGTGGCCCTTCTAACAGGGGGTGTCCAATTAACTAGTGATGGACTTTGGGTCTCCACTCTGCCCTCTTCCTCATTCACATCTATATGATTTTTTTGTTTTGTTTGGGGTCTTTGATACCTGATACCTGTTGCCATCAACACCTCATTATCACACAGGCTGGTGTGCTTCTTCCATGCGGACTTCGTTGCTTCTCAGCTAGATGACTGCTTGTTTATCTTCAAGCCTTTAAGACCCCAGAGACTATATCTTTTGGTAACTGGGCACCATCAGCTTTCTTCACCACATTTGCTTATGCACCCATTTTGTCTTCACCGATTGTGTCAGGGAAGGTGAGCATCACAAAGTGCTGTGT
>NW_022103896.1:15278099-15292604 GCF_000313985.2 Echinops telfairi
GTAAATATATTTACATATGTACATGTACATACCTGTATTTAGATCTCTATAAATGTCCTTTGCCTCCCAGTTCTTTCTTCTATTTCCTTTTACTTTCCTCCAGTCTCACTATCATGTTCGGCCTTCATTCAGGTTTTGGAAATTCGAGCACACACACATACCCCCACCCAAGCAACCTATGCCCTCCTCACATCAATTTTAAAACACGTGTTCTTCCCTTGTCCCTGGGTTTGTTGGCATCCCTCTCCCATGTTCCTCAGAACCATCAGCCCCATGGTTCTCTCCTCTTGATTGTTCATCCCGCCCAGCTTGTCCAGATAGATAAGGCATGCTGTTTTTTGCCCAAAACTGGCACACTGAGATGGCTGTGTGAGCAGGCACATTGTGGTGGTGGCAAAACCAATCCCCTGTCTGCCACAAATCAGCCTTTTTTGTTGCACACTGTTATGCAATCTTTTCAGAATCTCTAAACAGAAAGCTTGGTGAAAAGACTGACCTGGTGGAATGAACTCCAAATGTATGATCCCCTTCAAATAAAAACAAAAACCAAATGACCATCATCTTGATCTTTGGTTTCAGTTGATGAACTTTTTGGGAGTGAGGTGATGATGTGTTCTTCCACAGCCTTGATTAATGTTTGCTTTTGGGATCCTAAGAATAGCATCATGTCTCATCACCAGTAATGATGTTGGGGGAAAGGCTCCGTCTCTTCGGAGCTGTTCTTTCAAAGAAAGGCACGTTTCTAGTTGATGCTCTTTTTGCCAGTCAGTCAGAACCTGAGACACAAATTTTGCAGTGACCATTCTCATTCCCACATCTTCCATTAAAATTCACTCAAACAAGCTCCAAGACAGTCAGATAACTTCTCCAACTCTTCAATGCTCCATCATAGGTCTCCAAGCACAAGGTCACTAATTTTGTCCACATTTTTGTCCATTCAGGAAGGTGGATGATGTCTACAACGAGGTTTGTCATCAATCAAGATTTAACCTTTTTTGAAACAAGAAAACCACTAATACACTTGAGTTTTCCCCATAGCTCTGTCCTTGTAAACTGTATTCTGCATCACAAGTTTCTGTGGTATTTTTCCTGAGCAGGAGGCAAAGTATCATAGCCACAGGCTGGTCTCTTAAACTGGCCATTAACAACAAGGTTTGAGTGAACCTGCTTTTACAAAAAAATTCACTGTGACCAGGAGACTCCCCAGGTGATGCCACTGGGTGCACTAACTCAGATTGAATTGCTCTATGCACATCTAAGCGGGGGGAAATGTGTACTATGAAAGCTCTGCTCAGCGGAATTTTTCCTGTTTTTTGGTGGGGGGTGGGGTGCCCCCTACTATGCACCATTATACATCCAAGGAAAACAAAGAATGTGGCCTGATCCACACCCTCAAGTCTTAATCCCATCCTATTCCTGTTCTTTAGGAGAGAGTGCCCTGAAAAATACCCATAGGCATATAAAGTCCAGAATTACAATAGATCCCATTGGGAATTATGGCTAGAAGAGCGATATTAATTGACTATAACGTGTGTGTGTGTGTGTGTGTGTGTGTGTGTGTGTGTGTGTGTGTGTGTAAAACAAACTCTATTGTCAGAAGAGTCAAGAAGGGACAAACTCAATCTTTCCTGGTGGGGATCTGCTCATACAATTCAGAATACAAGTCAGGGAACTTTGAGAAACTCAAGAGTCTCTTGCCACCCACTTCTTCTCACTGACTTTCCTTCCTCCAACACAACCAGTTGCTGCTGTTGAGTCAGCATTGACTCATGGCAACCCTGAGGGTCCGAGTAGAAGGTATGGAAATCTCGGGCCACATAGCACAGAAGAGTGAGGTTGAGTGAGGAGGACCTTAGCAATCCTGCCCCACTCAGCCTAACCCTCGTTCTGGGAAAATACCACAAACTACAGTGTCGGCAGAGGAGAGGGGCTGAATGGTTTCCTGTTTGTGCTACAGGAACTGGAGATGACTGTCTCTGGAAATGAAGACTTAGGCCGTATGGTAGATGAATGAATGTCAACCACCTAAAAGACTATCAGCGAAATCTGCTCTGTGGCTCCCTGATCTCAGAACTTGGACAAAGGAATGAAGACTGTAGGCTGACAAGTCTGTGGAAGAACTGTCTAACCGGGTTATTAATCAATGAAATGGAAACTTCTGCCCACCAAGCCCTAAGGATGATATTCCTGCTCAGAGCAGCCAATGCAGAGAGAGGACCATAGGGCCAGTCCCACTATAAGACACCATGTCCCTCACTGACCCATAGTGCTAAGGGGGACACCACTGGAGACACAATGCGGGAATTGTACCTGATCTGACCCCACCACATGGAGGAGAAACACTAAGCGTGCGCAACAGAACAGCAAGTGGAGAGAGCAATGAAGTCTGCAGGGAATACGAAAAATAGACTTTGGGACCAGGGTGTGGCACCCCATCAGACTCAACCAGAAAACACTCCTCAAGGTCAACAAACAGACCTTGAACTATTTATAGGTTTTTCTTTGTTGTTGGTGATGGTTTTGTTGTTGTTTCATTTTCTTTTGTTGCTCTGTTTTGCTCTGTCTTGCTTTTTGTGCATATTATTATCTCTGAATGTCTATCTAGAAAAGATAGGCGTGATAAGCAGTCTGGAGGAAAAAACAATGAGACCGACAACCATATCACTGTGAATGAGGGGGAGTGCGGATTGGAGACCCAAAGCTCATTTGTAGGCAACTGCACATCCCCTTACTGTAGGGTCTTGGGGAGGAGACAAGCCAGTCAGGGTGCAGTATAGCACCAATGAAGCATACAACTTTCCTCTGGTTCCAAAATGCTTCCTCCCCTCCCCACTATCATGATCCCAATTCTACCTTACAAATCGGGCTAGACCAGAGGATGTACACTGGTACAGATAAGAGCTGGAAACACAGGGAATCCAGGACAGATAACCCCTCAGGACCAATATTGAGAGTAGCCATACCAGGAGGGGAAGGGGAAGGTTGGGGGAGATAGGAGGAGCTGATCACAATGATCTATCTATAATTCCCTCCCTGGGGTTTTTATATAAAAGTGGGTGAAGGGAGACATTGGTCAGTATAAAACATTTAAAAATAATAATAATTTATAAATTATCAAGGGTTCATGAGAGAGAGGAGGGGAGGGGGGGATGAGAAGCTGATACCAAGGGCTCAAGTAGAAAGAGAGTGCTGTGAAAATGAGGATGGCAACAAATGTACAAACGTGCTTGACACAGTGGATGGATGGATGGATTATGATAAGAGATGTATGAGCCCCCAATAAAATTATGTTTTAAGAAAGAAGCAGAAACGTCTGGAGGGAACTCGAGCAATGATTATTAGTCATAGCCTCCGAGAAGTGGCACTAGGGGGGCGGACAGGGGCGGACCATTTGAAATTCCTCTTCTGCGCCACTCGAAAATATCTTTAAACCACGTCACGAATCACATTTGGAATGGAGAAACAAATGTACTCATGTGACAGAACAGAGCAAAAACCACAAATGGCATTTTATCATCAAAAGCATTTTGATCACAAGCATCAAAATCCAACTCTGGCTAAGAAAACAAACAAAGAGAAAAGTGTGTGTGTGTTGGGGGCTAAATGGAGGAATACAGTTGCTTATAGAGTTAAAGGAAAGACTAAACAAGGCCAGGGGTCCCAGAGCTACCTGAGATCCTCACGAGCCATATCTCTGTGCTGTTACTTGGCTCCATCAGTTTTCTGTCCTGGGTCACTTGGCCCTGACCCACATTCTTCCGAGAAAGCATTTGATTGGCCTGACTCGAGGTCCTAGGCCCAGTCTCTTGCTACCTGACAGTCACCGTGGAAACAATCATATGCAATGAGAGTAGGCAGCTTGGGGTTACCAACACACAGAGGAAGAAATGCTGGGCAGGCCAGCTCCAAGTAAGCACTGGCTTGGTTTGTAAGAAATGAAGCAGATGAGGGGTTATTCCAGACAGACCAGATGAGAACTTGGTGAAAGCGTGGTAAAGGCATCTAATAGAGCTTAGATTACACATTGAGATTCCTCCCGATCCTAAAATTGTTTGGTTCTATATGATTTGGTGAAAACAATGTCTTTTGACAGTGCACGACCAGAATTGCTGAAGCCACCCTTCTATGACCCAGCAGGGTACAATGATAGTTTCTTAGACTTTGGCTTATCTCTCTTCCTTCCTCAGAACCCCTCTCTCTTTTAGTTCATTTTCCTTGCACATCTGCAACTTCTCATTTGATGGTTTGAGGGGAGATAGAACAATGGGAGAAAAAATGAGGCTTTCTACCTCTCTTAAATAGTTACAGCCTCGGAAACCCACCTGGGCACATCCACCCTGTCCTGTAGGGTCTCTATGACTGAGAATTGACTCAATGACAGTGAATGAGTTAGTATAAAGGCCTTTCTCTGAGAGTCAGACTTTAGATTAACTCTAGGATTCAGTGGAACCTTGGGTAAACTCTGGGCCTAAATTTCAAAATGAAGGTAGTAAGAAACCCTCACATGGTTACTGAGAGAATTAAGTAACACTGCTCAGAAAACTTTTAGAGGGTTTCCTATAGAAAATATGGAGCCCTGGTGGCGTAGGGGTTATGCGTCGGGCTGTGATTCACGAGGTCACCACTTCAAAACGCGGAGCCACTCGGAGAGAGAAAGATGAGGCTTTCTGCTCTCATAGTCACAGTCTTGGGGACCCCCTGGGGCAGTTCTACCCTGTCCTACAGGGTTGCCATGAGTCGGGATCAACTCCCTGAGACAGTGAGTTCTCCTCCTCCCCCTCCTCCTCCTTTTTTTACCGTAGAAAAAAGACTCAAGGGGAAAATAAAACTATCTCCTTCTCCTCCTGGAATCAGCAATATCTTAATCATCAACAGCATTATTATTAGGAAGTCTTATTATTCAAAGGAAGTAGCGCCAGGAATATATGCCAACAGAGATTTGGAAACACACACGAGGAAAATGCTCACATCCCAATTATTTTCTCAAAACTTGGCCCTAGCCAAGTTCCTGAGGTGTATGTGGGTGTTTAAGAAACATCTGTAAATAAGGAAGTGGATGAACAGACACCCGGATCGGCGTCTGGAGGTTGAAGAGTAAGAGAGGCTTCATACATGGAGTGCTATTTACGCTCTAGAAGAAGACAAGAAAGGCTGGTAGAGACGGGACAATCTCACCAAGAAATAATGGGGAAAGAGTCCACAGAGGTAGTCAAAGAGTGATCCACACTGTTTATATACAAAGGGAGAAGTCCCCTGCACCACCCCATGCCTTGGCGTCGGGAACTGAGGATCGGCCATGCCAAAGGGCCCCGAGGGACTACTCTGAACTGATTTGGGTTTCAGGGTTGAACAAACACCATGAAGTTTTCAGAGTGAGGCACTTGGGTGATCTATTTTGGAGTAATTATCTGGAGAAAAGAAAATGAGAACTGCTGGTAACCTCTCCGTGATAGGATCCGGCAGAGAAGAGGTGATTCTGGGACATTCTCATAGCCTAATTTCTCAGTCCCAGGGCACTGTGGGAACCCACGCCGGAAATTTAACCATGGTGATGTTAGACCAGGAAGGAAGCAAAGTGTTCGTAATCACAACCCTGTGGCCCAAATGGAAGAGGGTGGGAGGGGGGTTAAGGTAAACTTTTCATCAAAATTTAAGGCATAAAGAAATGTACATCCATCCTAAGTGCACAAGTCTATGAATTTTCCAAAGGTAAACGTGCCCAAGCTATCAAAACCTAGATGCATAAGTGAGTTTTAAATGGAAATGTGC
Source organism: Echinops telfairi (assembly GCF_000313985.2). Taxonomy (NCBI): domain Eukaryota; kingdom Metazoa; phylum Chordata; class Mammalia; order Afrosoricida; family Tenrecidae; genus Echinops; species Echinops telfairi. The sequence continues at coordinate 15,283,869 of NW_022103896.1, forward strand.
CTAAGGACCATTTGGCAGAAAAGCAGATCTCCTGGTGCCTCTCTAAACAACTCTCATTCCATAGGTCTAGCGTGGGGCCCTGGAGTCTGAATTTTCACTTATACCACCAGATCCTGGGGAGGATGCCTCATGGACCACTCTTGAGCACAGCCTTTGGCCGAGAGCGAGCTTTAGAGTCAGGTAGCCTTGGCCCGGGAACCCTGTCGTCTCTCTGAGTGTGCCTTGACCTTCTCACAAAGGAACGGGACACACAGTGCATCCTCGCAGGTTTGCTATGAGGTTTAAACCAAGAGATACGTGTAAAGCCATTTAACTGGCTTAGCATGGTGTTGAACACACAGTAAGCACTCAACCGATGGAAAACTATGATTCAGTTCCCCAGTGAAAAACAAAAAACAGTTCTATTTCCCATGACTCGGTGCTCCAGCACCTTAGACGGTGCTTCATCAAAAAGACTTGGAAGCAAGCGGCGTCAGCACCGGTTTGGGGGTGACGGGGAGCCCTAGCTTTGCCATTTCGTAGCTGTGTGACCTTGAACAGGTAACTTACCTTCTATGGCTCTCGGTTTTCTCATCTGTGAAATGGGGTAGCACCCACTTCACAGGCCAAGTGTGAGGATGAAATGAGATGCGTGGTACAGCCCTCGGCCATAGTCCGGAGCCTGGCTCCAGAGAGGGGCTCTCAGGGCAGCAAGAGCCGTTAGTCTGAAGCTGAGGTGAGGATGTTTCCCTCCCGAATAAGGGGGAAATGTTCCCCTCGGAGGTGGCCGGAGGGGAAACAGACGCCCTCTCTGTGATAAAAGTTGACTGGAGGCTTCTTTGTCTCCTCTAAGTACGGGAAGTCCAAAGGGAAGTGCAATAAAATGGCCAAGTCCCTGCCCTGATTGTGGACCAGGAGGGGCTGCTCCGACACCTCCTCCAGGTGTTCCCCCGAAAATAAGACAGTGTCTTATATTAAGTTTTGCTCCCAAAGATGCGCTAGGTCTTATTTTCAGGGGATATCTTATTTTTCCATGAAGAAAACGGTACACATTTATTGTTTATTGTTTAATTAAAAGAGACCTCGCACTTCCTGTCTGCTCCAGCTGCTTTGCGGCCAACAGTAAGCTGCGCTGCGGCGCCCACTGCTACGGTTCAGAGTCCAGAGTTACGGTAGCTTCGGGGGGGCTTATTTTCGAGGAGGTCTTATTTTGGGGGGGATGCCTTATATTTCAGCGAGAGGCAAAACTGTAAGTAGGTCTTATTTTCGGGGGATGTCTTAGGGAGGGCTGGGATGGCATGAAGATGGAGACTGCTCAGCATCTGCAAAGTGGCATGTAACCTCTGCTGAACCCGGAGGATGGACTTTGAATCACTGAAGAGAGAGTCCAGGCTGTCTCCAGACACACTCCCTGGAACTCACCTCAGGGGCTGTGGTCCCCACAAGTCCCTACTCCACTCTGCGGACCAGAAGGCTTGGCCTCCACCAAGCCCCTGGAGGAGGCTTGTTTCTGAAGAGATGAGTTAGACTTGCCAATTTCCCCACGAGATAGGGAGTCTGAATAACTCAGACGTTGAGTTCTGATTTGCTATCTGCAGGACCAGGCAGGCTGGAGCTGGAGGTTCTTGTACTGCTACTGGTAAACCAGGTGAACTTGGGCCATTCCTTTCAACTACCTTTCATGGAGCACGGCCAAGTCCAGCTATGTGCTAAGCACTGGGGAATACAAACCAAAGTATAAGACAGGTGTCTCACCCTTCAAGGCAGGGCTGCTTTGCGTAGATGTGCAGGTTGGGAGCTGCCCAAGGCCATCCGGCCAAGTTAGAGCAGGGGCTGACATGCAGCTTGCACAAAAGCACTTGATAGGGTAGGGAGCCCTTTCCTGAGAGGACCGCTCTGGCTGCTGACCTAGAAACCTAAACAGAAACTGTATTTCCTTGTGGTATGAAACGGATTATTCTATTTCCTCCTGTGGAAAGTGGTTGAGAGAACAGACCAGGAGAATAGAGATGGGGACCCTTTGTGATACGTAAACCAGAGCACAGCCCTGAAGATATGCTGCTGGAATCCGCTTCCACGGCAAATTGGCTGTGTGACCTTGGGGAAGTCGCTGTACTTCTCGGGGCTCTCTTCTCCTCCATGCAGAATGTGTGAGCTGGATGAAAACAGTGGGGATCCAGCTGTAGTGTGCTAACGACTCATTATGTGAGGACCCCTTTCTTCCTCCAAAGAACCTGGGCAGGGCAGGGTGGTGCCCAAGATCTGGATTTTAAGCCAGTATCCCAGGTGATTCTGATGTCAGTGGTCAGCAGGTTGAAGAACAAACCCAGGTCCCTTCCAGGTCCAATCTTTTCTGAACCTGTGCCCCTCTGTGCTACAGCACAGTGTCAGGTGACAGAGAGGCCAAGGAGCAGCGTCAGAATCTCTACCTGAATTCAATGGCTGTACAGGGGAACCTAGGGGCAGTAGTTTATACTTCGGACTGACCCAGCCGGGAAACTCAACAATAAAAGCCTGAAGCTCATGGAAATGTGGTCGGTCTTGCCTGGGCTGACGGTCTAATGACAATTACGACCAACGGACCCTAACAGTTTCTCCTTGGTCCTTCTGCAAGCGTGTTGCTGTTAGGGACCATGGAGTTGACACTGCTTTATAGTGACTTCAGTTCACCAGAATAAAGCACTACGCCCTCCTCATAGCTGTTTCCATGTTTGAGCCCATTTTTGCAACCAGTGTATCAGCCTATCTCCTCAAGGGTCGTTCTCTCTCTTAATTTTGCTGACCTTCTACTTTACGAAACACGATGGCCTTCTCCCGGGACTTTGAGTATAAATCAAGAAATAGCAAGACAAGCTTCTGGTCAACCTGAACATTCTATCCATCTGGAGGTTGTAACCATCATTGACCAGGATCTTTAGTTTATACATTGGCCCATCGAGTTAGTGACTTCCTCCCCCTCTCCCTCACTCCTCAGACAGCTATAGAACCTGACGGTACTTCAGACACTTTGGTCAGGACAGTCTCAGATGACCCAGTAAGCACAGGTCTACTTATGCTTACTTACTAATCTCCAGTGAACAATTTCATCTTTTTTCACTACACCAAAGATTCTGCTTTTAGATTTGGCATCTGTCTCTCTCCCAACAGTCGCAGCCCCTTCCTACAGAACCGAAGCCTCTTTCAAATGTACAATCGCCGCCAGAGACGGGGTCACTTGAGTCAGGATTGACTCCCCGGCAGGCAGTCGGTTGGTCAGTTGGTTGGACAAAAGGTACTCAGTAAGCAAGGGCAGTGTGGTCGTTAGGGTTTATGTTGATTAGACCCTCCTCGCTAAGGGTGGAGTCAGACCTGTCAATCAGGTCACAGCTTGATGGTGCTTCTGTGGGGGTGTGCCCTTCTCATAAGGAGGACCCTGAGAAAGAAGGGGCCCTTTCTCTCTCTCTCTCTCTCTCTCTCCTTTCACCTTTCTGCTTGCTGGCCACCCTGAGAGCTGCTGAAGCCCTGCTATGTTTCCACCAACCTTGGATCCACACGATGCTGCACTCACTGTCCTGTGATCTTCCTGCAGTGCACGTGACTGCGTGAGTCCGAAGCGGAATTTATGGACTAGTATCGGACTTATGGACTTGAGTTGGACTGGCCTGGGACACTTTCTTGCTATACAATTACTTCTTGACATAAAGCTCTTTCATATACCTATATGAGTGTCACTGGATTTGTTTCTCTAGTCAACCCAACACAGTAAGTAAGCAAGAGTATGCGTGTTCTTACCTTGATGACAGGTACTCCACCTCTGGCTAGGGGCATGCCACATAGAAACCAAACCATTCTCAGCCATCAGGGAGATGAACTGCTTGCTTGTTTAGCACATACTCCCACCTATGCAAACGCTGCTCTCCAGAAGCCAAGAGGTACTCCAGGTTGTAAAGTTTCCTCAGGCTCAGGGCTTCTAACCAGACCAAGGGACATCTTCTACAGTGGCCAGAGACCCAGAAAAACAAGGCCATTATCATGACTGGAAACATCCAAAGGAAAAAGTCACTAACTTACAAATATGTGACAGGGTTTCCTAGCCTGGGCTAGTGTTGCATTTCACAGAATGCCTTGAAACAGAACATTTTGCAGCTGCCCGCATGCATTTCTCTCCTCTTCTATGCCAACGGAAGTTTCCACCGTACTGTTTGCAGGTTTGTCTGAAAGCCCCATGTGGTCAAAGGGTGGTTGAAACAGGAACCTTGGTGGCTGGATGACTTGGAATCAGATCCCAACCAGAATGCCACTCTAGACCCAGGCAGGGTTTCTTTGCCCTAGATTTTGAATTACGTGTAAAACAAATTACGTGTTTGTACTCTCCAACTCCACTTCCGCTTCCACTGGTTGGGGAGGAGGATGCCGGGGGCTGGAGGAGGGTACCCTCCCTCATAATCCATGTTGGGATGGAGGTGAGTGGATCTGGAAGGGAATTGGAAGGAATGTTTAGTCCACACTGGCTGGAGGCCAAGGCCTTTCCCATTTGTTCTTCACAACAAGGGATTCTTGTCCTCATTTCACCAATGAAGAGATAGCAGCCTTGGCTGAGCTGCACGACTTGCCTCAACTCACACACTCAGTGGTCAAACCAACCCACGCATTAGCAGCTAACACTGCTGACTCTTCCGTGGGCTTAGCTCACAGAGCTTGTAGAGTTATTACAAAGTACTGACAGCTATGATTTCACTTATTTTCCCAACCTCCAAAAACTGGGTAGCAGGGTCATCACCATGCTATTGATGAGGAAACTAAGGTTTAGTTTAGTTCGATTACATCACTTTGGGGGTGGGGGTGGGGGGGTCAAACAGTCAGAATATTTGGAAGAAAGTACAGACCTTCAGTCAGGGAGCCACCGTTCAAAGTCTCTCTTTAGACTCTTTTTTGGCAAATTAGGCTCAAAATTTTCTTTTGCCCTTGCTTTGGGGGAAACAAATTAAAACAGACTTTAGAAATGGAGAGTGTAAACCTTCTTTGAGTCCTAGGCTATATTGAGGGAAAGAAATTATGTCAGATATGGCCTCTGCCCAAAAATGTCTTGTAAGGAACATAGAAAACTGACCCTAGCAGGCGAGCTATAATTGCTAATATGCAGCTCAACGAATCCTGAAGGAGCCCAAAGGAAGGGATGCCAATGGAAGGGTCTGGATGGTGTCACTAAGAAGGTGACATTTTAGTTGACGTGTAAAATTACTTTCTTGTTTTCCATTGGGCGTGTGCACGTCTCCCAGCACTCATGCCTCTTACGCACCATGTAACTGGTCACTGAGCTCTGGATGGCGCAGAGCCAACCCCTAGCCCAGCAGAAAGCTCTGGCTACTGAAACCAAGCAGGGAAATCCCTCCCCCTCCTCTTGGTCTAAGGCTGAGGACATGATCTAAGTTGGTCTACCCAAAGTGGAGCACAGGACTCCTGTTTGATGGTTTCAAAATGAGCAGGCTCTTCTCCCTCTGTCTATTCTGGGTGCCACATGTACGTAAGGCCTGGAATCACTACCACCTTTTGCTAGCTAGCAAGGAAGCCATCCTAAAGGCGAAGTCAACCCAGTGGGGACAGGCAGGCCCAAAGAGCTGCAGAACCAGGCAGCTGAGGACTATCTACTTCCGGATGTTTTCAAGAATGAGTCAATGAAGGAAAAAGGAGTGAGTCAGAGGCCTTTCTGCTTTCACCACACAGAGCTGAGTTTTCTATTATTTGTCACCAAAGTGTCCTTCCTAACTGATTCAAATTCTATTTTTGAAAATGTGTGAAAATACCATAAAGCACACCTTTTCAGCATGCGAGCTACTTATAAAATGATCAAGTCAAAATGATCTACCAACTGCAAAAATGCAAAGCATATATTTATTTTTATTTATTTATTTATTGCATTTATTCATAAAGGCATTGAGAATTCTTTATATGCACAATGCATGTTTATGTACCTTGCGTAACCGCATGAGTCCATATTGCACAACACAACACAATTAACTATGTACGTTTTTTGTCATGACCTGAGTGTACGCTGATGACTTGCACTGAATGGAATGAGCCAAGGACGCATAGTCCGGACAGTAGCTGCTGACAGCCAGCCTCAAACACACTTCTAAATGATCATCAGTCATGGTGGAACGGTACTTGGACTTAATGATCTTTATGTGGGAAAAGGCTGACTCACATAAATAAGAGAGCCGAATAATGCAGTCAAGGAGGTAGCACATTTTCTCATGTTTGGGTACTTTCCCTCTGCAAGTAAGTTCCAGAACTGTTCCTGCGCTCTGGACTTCAGCTGAATGTCGGCTTGTAGTGTCAAAATCTCCCATTCCGTATGAAAGTGATACATTTTTGTTTTCTCACTTGGTCCAGCTCCCCCACTCATTTTAATACCCTTTCTTACGTTTAACAGTAAAAAACCAACGTCCAAAAATTGCCGATAACTTAGCTTGTCAGTTTTGCTGCACTTAGTGCAGTTGTTTGCACATGCGTTTGACACCTAAGATTGCATCTGATTGGCTGCGCTGTATATCAATTAAGTGACGGGACTGATGATAGACATGTCTATTTTTTTAATGCCATGCGATCTACTAGTAGATTGACTAGTAGATTGCAATCGACGTATTGAGCACCCCTGCCGTAAAGTGTCTTATTCTTAACATAATTAGGATCAAGCATCAGCTGAGGAACTTCTGCTTATATTAAAAAATACAAGCTAACATGAAAAACAAAAAAACAGAAAAACGCTAGTTGCTGACAACTGGTCATCAACCGCAGGTATATCACAGTAGGATTTTAGTGCATAAAATCTTCGACGCAGGTATATCACAGCAGAATTTTAGTGCATAAGGTCTTCAACGCAAGTATATCACAGCAGAATTTTAGTGCACAAGGTCTTCGACGATTGATTCAAACTTCCATCGTTCTGGTCAGCAGCCTAGCATATTAACCATTTGCACCACCCAGGTACTCCCAAGTAACGTAAACAAAAATGGAATTGATCAGTTCAAGGACATAAACCACTGAAGACGAAATGGTCATTAGGCACAGTTGAACACTGGGACTCAGACAAAAATCACCAGCTCGTCTCGTCCCCAGATCACGTGTGGCTTTGCTCTTGGAGAGGCCCTCCCTTCCCATTACCAGTCTATATCTGATGGGCTTTCCTGCTCAAGACCAAGGAGGGAGAAACTCCTCCATCACTGGTACCCAAGTAAACCAAGCTCTGGGCTTCTCTATTTGAGCCTTTGCTGGAACCCTGTTTCCAGCCCCAGGCTGTGGCTAGGAGAGTGGACTTCCCCAGTGCTTTGGCCTTTGCTCTCCTGAATCACTGCTGGCAGCAACAGAGAGGTCAGCTTCCTGCAAAGCACGTGGTCGAATGCAGGCAACAGTGTTTCCCCCCCAACACCAAACCAGGCAAGGGAGGCATGGGCAACAAAACAGCGGATGTCCAACATAGTTTACTTGAAAATGCTTCCCCACAAACATTCCTGCCACAATGTGGATTTGAAATAGGCTGGGCTTCCTAGAAACTTGTGCTCGTCCTAACGAAGAATTCCCCCAAGGGTTTGCCAGCTTAAAACCAGATATCATTTCGGTGAAGTTTTTGTTCCCTTTTCACCAATGTACCTGTTCTTTTGACTAAGCTTTTCTGAGCACTGTGACAATAGCGATCATGATCATCACACTTGGTTAGCTCTTGCACATGTTCTACGTGGGTGATCTTCTTTATGCTTCAAACTAGCTCAGTGGTTCTCACCTGGGGGCATTTTGGCACCACCACCACCCCCGCCTCGGCCCCTCCAGGAGACATTTGGCAGCGTTTGGAAGCATTTTGGATGGTCACACCTGGGAAGCACTACAGGTGTAATCTAGTGGGTAGGATATAGAGATGCTGCAAAGCATGCTGTAATTCACAGGAAAAGCCCTCACAACAAAGGATGACTTAGTCCAAAATGTCCACAATGCTGAGGCTGAAACACCCCACACAAGTCCATGAGTTAGTTCTCCGATCCTTATTTTAGGGAGCCGTGATGGCATCGTGGGTTACACGCTGGGCTGCTAACTCCGAGGCTGGAGGTTCAGACTAACAGTCAGCCCCTCTTTGGGAGAAAGATGAGGCTGTCTGCTCCCAAGATTTGCCATCTTGGAAACCCTCTGGAGCTGCCCAACTCTGCTCGATAAGGTCGAGATGAATCAAAATGGGCATGACAGCAGGGGGGTGGTTTAGCTGGCCTGTCCTCAATTTGTAGAGGAAGAAAAGTGAGCCTTGGAACAAGTAAGCCACTTGTCGAGGCTTATGAAAGAGAGGAAGCAGTAGGGCCGGGAATTGAAATCCAAGCCCTCGCTTGTATCTAGTGAGAGCCAAACTTGGCACTTGAACTTACTGTTCCTCCAACCAGCCCCCCTCGTTGTTAGCTGCCATCGAATGGGCTATATCATGGCCACCCCCTGTACATCAGAACACACTATTACTCTGCCCTCCGCCATCTTCACAGAGGGCTGTCTGCCATTCAGGGGATGCTTGAGTCCACTGTGTATTTCGAGAGTTTCCCAGTGGAGGGAATTCATTTTCCACCACCATGTTGGCTAGCAGATAAAACATGTGATCCACAGGATTTGTACCCCTGATTCTTTGGCCGTGCAGAGCACCAGACTCGTCTTCTGCTAACACCTTTCCACTGCGGATAAGCTTGCCTCTCGTGGAAATATAAGGCATCCCCCCAAATTAAGACCTCCCTGAACATAAGGCCTCCC
>NW_022103896.1:15294160-15309337 GCF_000313985.2 Echinops telfairi
CCTGTGTTGTGGGCTCTTACCTGTAGCAGTGTGCATGCTCTGGTCTAATCAGATTTGTAAGGTAGAATTGAGGTCATGATAGTGGGGGGAAGGAAGCACCAAGGAACTAGAGGAAAGTTGTGTGTTTCATTGGTGCTATACTGCACCCTGACTGGCTCATCTCTTCTCTGTGACCCCTCTTTTGGAGGATGTCCAATTGTCTACAGATGGGAATTGGGTCTCCACTCCAGGCCCCACCCTCATTCACCTAGGGTATGATTTTGTTCTTAAAATTCCATTTTTCATATGATTTTATATACCCAGCTGCCCTGGGGTCCAGCATTCCCCTCCCGAGGTCACACCGACCGGCCACGCATGTTCACTTCCCAAGGAATGAGTTGCTCACTCGACCCAGCAAGTGGTGACAGGACTTGTCCAACCTGGAGCGGCTTGAAAAGGCAAAATAGTCCACGTCCCAGGAGAACCTGGGAAAAGCTTTTCGTGCCATGCAAGGGAAATGAATGACCCAAAAAGAGCTGCCAGCCGTGAGGCAGATCCCACGGCAGAGAGTGTGCTTGAGAGTGAGGCTGGAGTGGTGATTGGTGTCAAAGAGAAGGGCGAGGGAAGGGAACTACAGATGGTGGCACTTTGGAAGCACTCATGACAGGGCCGTTTATTGAGGAAATCAACGAAACAGCCCAACCCAGGGCAAAGAGGAGCAAAGGATGGTTATAGACCTGGGAGGAAAAGCAGTCGATGCTTTTTTCCCCTGCGAGTCTGATGAACCCAATGCTCCCTTTCATGCCCCAGAGCATCTAAGCTCAGCAAAGGACACGGTTAGACATCAGGTAGAGACGGAACCTCTGACAGCAGCAGGGTAAACAGCTGACTCTGCGCAGAGTAGCCTCTTTGGTTGTTAGCAACAGTCATCATCCATGGAATGAACTCGGGGGGAAAGGGCGTGGCGATCTTCACTTCTGATGCTATGGGTGTTGCATTAGGCACTGAAGACATTAAGTAGAAACCATACATTCTAATCCCTGTTACCCAGGTAGTGTGTGCAGGCATTAAGGCCAAAAAGAACTCTCCAAATTCACAAATGACCTTGTAGGACAGGGTAGAACTGCCCCTGTGGGTTTCCAAGAGTGTAGTTCTTTACTGGAATAGAAAGGCTTGCCTCTTTCCTGTGGAGTGGCCGGTGGTTTCAAACTGCAGACCTAGTGGTTAGCAGCTCAGAGTGTGACATATTATGCCACCAGGGCTCCGGGCGTTGAGGGAGGTGCTGGAAATTCCATGGTGAACAAGATCATTGCAACCTTGGCCCACATACAATTGACCCTGGAGGAGGCAGAAGGCAGCAGTGAAGGTTCCAGACATTGGTGTCAATTCACCTCGTTAGACTCCTGGTTCCATCCTTCTAGCTGTGTGGTCTTAGACAAATTACTTAACCTGGCCGTATCTCAGCTTCCTCATTTGCAACTAAAGAGGGCATTGAGAACATCCACCTCCTGGGGTTGAGGTGAAGGGTGAGTGTGGAAATACACACCAGGCACTCTGAACAGAGATTGCCTTTCAGTGAGTGTTGGTTGTCGTGGTGGCTACAGTAGAGGGACTGAGATGGTAGGCCAGGGGCCAGGCATGACACATGCATGGACAACCAGGAAGAAGAAGGGCAGCGGTGTGGATTATGGAAACTCATAATCGAACTAATTGGACACACCAGTGATTGTGAAGAGGGCGCAGGACGGGTGAGGGTTTGTGTTGGTGGGGAGTGTACAGGGAGTCACGTGGAGTTGGAGCTGACGTGACAGCAAGAACAACCACCCGAGAGCTAGTTGTGATCCCAGATTGCATCTCCTTCAGAGCTTGGAGCACTGTCACAAACCCTGCTCTTACAGACAGGGGCCTGGTCCCGGGAAGATATGCACTTGATAGTAGGTCTGGACTGGCACCCAGACTCCTGGATGTTAAGCCAGCTCCTCTTCCCACAGGGATGGAGACCTACTCCCAAACACGACTATGTGGGCCTACGGTGCCCTAAGCCAACTATAAAAGACAGTGCCCCATCATCCCATAAATGTGATCATTGCAGGGAGGTGGGCTAAGCAGAAAAAGGACTTTCAAAGACTTTCACTGGGAGTGAAAGTCAAGTTCTTGAGTGAAAGAGACCGGGGTTATAACCCCAGTTCTGAAGCTCTGTGTCTCTGTGATCTCGATCTTGTCACACAGCTTCTCTGAGCCACAGTTATGTTCTCTGTTCAACGAGGCAAATGACAGAACCCATCCCCTCAGCTGGTGAGCCCAGAGCAGCCAATACGTAGCAGCCTTGGTTGTTATGTTGAATCTCACACTCAGGCTGCCCAAGACAAGGTCAGCAGTCTGAACCTAGCAGTTGCTCCATATCTTCTGTAGATGGATAGTCTCAACCACCCACAGGAGCGACGCCCCGTCTGTCCTATAGGGATGCGATGGGTCAGAAGCAACTGGATTTTGGGTTCATAAGTATCAAACGTTAGACAAATTAGACCAATTGCTAGATAAGAATGACCTTGTTCGGTAGAGGGTCAGTAAAAAGGAGAGAAACTCAACACAACACCCTCAACAATGGACAGTAACTGACAACAGCACATTGCAAACATTCACATAAAAAAGCACCTCACAATTATTTGTTCACATAGCTTAAATGTTTAGGAATGTGCCTAGCACATAGTAGACACTCAAAATGCCATGATCGTTGTTACTGTTAGGTCCCGTTGAGTCAGCTCCACCTCGTAGTGACACTACATATAACAGAGTGAAAACACTGCCCCGTCCTACTCCATCCTTCGAGTGCTGTTATGTTTGAACCTGTTGGTGCAGCCACTACGTCCATATATCTCATCTAGGGTCTTTCTCTTGTTTGCTGACCCTCTACTTTACCAAAGCACCGGGCTCCATTCCGGGGGCCGGTCCCTTCTCACAACGTGTCCAAAGCACAGGCAGCACAGTCTCACCATCCTCGCGTCTAGGAGCCTCCTGGCTGGACTTCCTCCAGACAAATGGGTTTGCTCTCCTGGCAGCCCATGATGTTTTCAGTATTCTTCACCAGCACTGTGACTCAGAGGCAGCCTTTCTTCTCTGGCCTTTCGTATTCCTTGTCCTCTTTTCACATGCAGAAGAGGACGTGAAGAATCCCACGACACGCAACACGCACGCTTTGGTCCTCAAAGTGACGTCTTTGCTTTTTAACCCTTGCCAGAGGTCTCGTGCAGCTGATTTGCAGTGTTTGATTTCTTGGCTTCCATGAGCATTGACCCCAGATCCAAATGAAACGAAACCCTTCACAGCATCAGTCTTTTCTGTTTCTCATGATCTGGTCTATTGGTCCAGTTGTGAGGATTTGGGTTTTCTCTCCAGTGAGTTGTACCCCATGTAATCTCTGATTGCCATCCCTAGGTGCTTCCCACCCTTCTCTCTTGCAGCAAGCAGGGTTGTGTCATTGGCATAGCACAGATGGCAAGGAGCCTTCCTTCCTCCGGATGCCTCCTCCTTCTTCCCACAGTCCAGCTCAATATGGAATTGTTAAACAAGTAAATGAGGAATTTTATCCTCCCAACGGAACTCTTTCCATTTTATCTTATTCTTATCTGTCTACACGGCTTGAGATTCACACAGTATGCTATCACTGTATCTGCATAAAGCTTCTACTCTGCTCTTTTCACTTAACATTAAATTTTAAAATAGTCGTATGCTTCCATATAGCCTTCATAATTATCATTGTACTGGCTGCCTAATAGTCCCTTAGTGGAAAGAGGATAATCTAGCATTGAATAGTTAGACTTGTGGATGGTAATATGGTAAGTAAAGAGTATTAAACCCCACCCCCATCCTAACCCCTTAAAAAACATGGTTGGATCCCTGGGTCCTGTTTTTGCTTCTTGGGTTACTGCCTGTGGATAAATTGCTTAAGATTCTGACCTGCTTATGAACCAAACTGTCCAAGCTTCATTGCTCAATCATAGGCAAGGTAGAATGCTGAAGAGATTAAACCAGAAGCCAAACCCAACCCACTGTCATTGAGTCAATTGTGACTCATAGCAACTTATAGGCAGAATAGAACTGTCTCGAAGGATTTCTAAGACTGTAAATCTCTACAGAGGCCTGGGGGTGTAAGTGACATCATGGGTTCTGTGTTGGGCTGTTAACTGAAAGGTCAGCAGTTTGAAACCACCAGCCACTCTTCAGGGGGCACAATGAGGCATTCCATTCCTGTGAAGAGTTACAGTCTTGGAAACCCACAGGGGCAGTTCTCCTCTGTTTTATAGTGTAGCTATGAGATGAAAATGACTCAATGGAAGTGAGTTTTTTGGAAATCTCAATAGAAGAAGCAGATGACCAGATCTTTCTCCCAAAGAGCAACTAGTGGTTTCAAACCATTGACCTTGGAATTAGTGGCCAAGTCCTTTCACTACTGGGCCATCAGGGCTCCTCTAGGGGAGCCAAGTGACTGTGAATGGAGAGCATCTACTCCCCTACTGCCTGCTGAACTTGAACTGGGACAAGTAGGTCCTGGTGAGCACCCCAGCTCCTCAACACCTGCCTTTCCCCGAGGCTCCCACCTCCTACCTGTAAACTTCTGAAGGCAAGGCCTGTGTCTGGACCTCATGAGAGCTCTTGGGCTCCCAGTCCACTGTCCAACACATTTTGGTCCTTATTTACAAATGCTCGTGGCATGCGTACCTTGTCCCTGCTAAGAGATTTACAGGCATGACTTTAACTGCATCTCCAGGCAAACCTATAAGGCAGGTTCTTTTCTGGTTCACGCCCGTGGAATGCCTGTTTAAGTGGAACTTTTATTGTGTTATTGAGCAAGCCATTTAGAACCCCTGCCTGCTCCTGAGTCAGCAAGAGAGAGCAAATCTTCTAGAAGCATCTTGGCTTTATTCTGGGGGGAAAAAATCACTTGAGTGGCATCTTGCAATAGATTAATGTAAGTCAGTAGGGACCTATTGCCAGGAGACAGCCTCGTCTTTCTCTCTCAGAGAAATTGATGGGTTTGAACCACTCACCTTGAGGTTAGCAGCCCAAGGCCTCATCCACAGTGGCACCAGAGAGATATGAAACTAGAAACCCTAGGTTCAGGGCCGCATGCCTCTGGGAGTGAGCACCTTGAGCCCTCCTTCTTTTGGAACAGGAAGCCAGGTTAGCCTCTCAGTACCATTCCTCTGGGTCAGCATGAGACTCAGACAGGATTTGTGAAAACGTTTTAGCAACCGTGCCAAGCCATGCCAACAGAAGTGAGTATGATCAGCATTCCAGATTTCTATTGCCTGGAATCATACCTACAAGCCATCATGGTGTGCTCTTCTGTAAACCTCTCCCCACACTGCACACATTCCTGCCCCCGCCCCCCTCCCCCTCGTTGTCCTCAGCCAGGCTGCTCACGAGGAGTGTATCTTACTTGATCAGCTTTTAGGTCCTTAAAGCGGCACACAATTTTCAAGTGAGTTATTCAATTAATCATCTCTGTCGTGGCAACAATATGCCTTTGGAGTGGCTGGTCCTTGAAAGCCGCCCCATCTGGGGGAACAGCCTGAACTCCCACTCTTGCTGCGAACGGATCCAGTGGCCTCCTGGGGCAGGTCCAATGAATGGCCAAGTGCATTAGCGGCAAGTTGGAAGAAACGAACACCAGAGCACCCAACGGTTAACAACACACAGCTTACCATCCTTTATGCAATGAGGTGGTCCAGTAATGCATCTAAATGGGATTTCTAGAAATTGAATCAAAATGGGGGCGGGATGGGGGATTGCTATTTAAAGGGCCCAGGGGAAGGGGGATTACTTGATAAAAGATCTTTCCATTTGCATGAATGAGTCCCCTGATGGCACTGTCTTGTCTAGATTTGACTTTTTATCATCCAGCTCTTGAATATTATTATATTAGCCAACAACAATCATCATCATAATCACAGTTAAAGAGACCGGATGACTCAAAGGACTGGATTGTGTGGTTGCCATCTCATCTCTGGGAGGTCATGTTTAAATAAAGGGGGTGTCTTGGTTATAGGTCCGGAATAAAATTCACTTGGCCAACAGATTTCCACTCAGGATAAAGGATGTATTTCAAATAAATGGTTATGACCAACCAGATTATTGAACATGTAACATCAGAGCAGAGCTAAGGGGCGTGGTGGCACATGGTGGCCACTGCAGCCAATGTCACTGGGTCATCTGTGTTGTCTTTGTTCCATGAGACTCCAGCCTGCTGTGTAGACTTTCACTGAACACACAGTAAAATATTATTTTTGAATAACTAGTTATAACCAACAAGGGGACAGACCATTTAATACCAAGTGATAAGCACCCTATCAGAAAAGAAAAAACAAAACCAAAATGGATTATGGGCAGCAATGTGGTGCAAATCTGTTTTCATTTTATGACCAGGCTGGATTTTGTTCTAGAAAATAGGAGGTATGAGGTGGGTGGGTCTCGGGGACGAGTTCATGGGAGGCGGTGAGGACCTTTGCTTAGTGATGGGGGAGCATCGCTGCTTTGTGTCCTATGTGTGGTCAAAGGTGGATTAAGCTTCATCTGAAAAAACACATTGTATTTTCTCAGTGACACCCTTTGGAGTCATTGCCTGGGGCTGACAGCACCATCCCTTCCCCAACTTATCTTTCCAAATGGAGCTGGTCCTGGACCCCAGGCAACCTGCGCACAAGGGAAGAGAGTGCTACCTGCTCCCACCCCATCCCAGGATTGGTTGAGTTTTCCGTAGGGCTTTCACTGGCTGCTTTGCAGGAGGGAAAAAACTGCCAGGTCCTTCTTCCTAGTTTCTTTAGTCTGGGAGCTTCACAAGCCAAAGACCTGGCAAAAGCCATGTGACCTTGCTCACTACTGATGAGTCAGCTTGGGCCTCCATGGTTGATTGGGTAATCCTGTCTCTGACCAACCTTCTTCACAGAGACAAGGTGGTTGTAGGGCATGAAGTGCATTGGTGGGAATTGAACTCAGGTCTCCCAGACGAAAGGTGAGAATTCTCCCAGTGAACCACCCCTGCCTTGAGGCCTATACATAGAGACAGACGTCTACAATCAGCGATCCAAGCAGACAAGATCAACAGAGAGCCTAAAAACTGGCTCATATGGGAGGCATCCCCTGGAGGGACCCGTCTTACAGAGATCACCCGAGAAGAACAGCTCAGGAGGATGTCACTCCTCTTCCCCCAGCTCATGCTGGTCAGCCATGGGGCTGACCACTAATTACCGCCCTGCCTGCCTCAGAGCCGGGGAGCCGGGCCGGGAGGCGCATTAGTCGGGTAATAGTTGCACCACCTTTGAAGAGACCGGATAGGATCGCAGGTAAATATCATTACTCCCCACAAATGAGGTGTTTCGCTGCACACAGCCTGTTTTCACTTGTTGCCCGTGGCCGCTGGCCACTTGTGGCTGCAGAGTTTGCCCCTGAGACCCAGCCCACAGGCTTCCCTTTGCTCCCAAGGTTGAGAAAATAGGAGGGCTGGATCTCAGGCTGATTATTAAAAGCAAACAAACCCATTATTAAAAGTAAACAAGGGAGAACTGCTTTGAAACAATTGGTTAAACGTCTCAAGGCTCAGAAGTAAGTCTACAGACGTCTCTGTTCCCCCAAATCATCTCCCTGACTGAGAAGCTAAAGAGGGAGGCTGCCCGCCCGCGGCATGTGACAAAGGATGGCCCTCCCAATCCGACTACAGGGTAGGCAGGGGAGGGACACCCCATTCCTCAAGATGCTACTGTCGTCGTCGTTAGGCGACCCAGCGGGTGCAGATCGGAGCTGCTCCATGGGGTCTTTGCGGCTAGGCTATGACCTCGCAGAAGCAGGTCACCAGGCCCGTCTTCCAGGGCCCCTGGGTGGGTTCAATGCACCACCCTTCCGGCTAGGAGTCGAGCACGGAACCGCTTACCACTCAAGATTTAGAAAACCAAAGACCCCATGGTTTCTGAGGCTGACGCTCCTTATGGAACTAGAACGCCCCAACTTTCTCCCGGGGAGCCACTGGTGGTTTCAAACTGCTGACTGGCAGTAAGCAGCCCAATGCGTAACCACTACGCTACCGGGCTCCTCAAGATTTAAAAGTGGATTCTATTTTGCCTTTTACCAAGGTTGGCACAGATAGGGCCCGTCGTTTGCTCACAGGCAGAGCTGAAACAGAAGCACCCAGATTTGAAAACTCAGGTCTCTTTGACTCCAAACTCCACCATCATTCCACCTTAACACACTGTCCCTCTGATATACTGGCATCTGGTTACCACTCCCACTCTCACTCCTGTTTCTGGTTTCAAAGGAAAGTTCAAGCATAGAAGAAGGAAGCCTGTTGTCTTTCCAGCAAAACCTCCCAAAATATCAGGCGTACTGGTGGGTGGCCCAGGAGGAGAAAGCCTAGGCTTCCCAGGTCACTTAAATGGGTGAAGTGGGCCGAGCAAAGACTGCAGATCCTAAGCTGCTTGAGCTCTTGCTTCAACATTTTCTGGATTCCAGGGCTGTTCCCTGTACTGTGCTGTCCAAGCACACAAGAGCACAGCTTTGTAGGGCTAGCATTCAAAACTTGTGAGTAATCCTAGCGTGAGGCTGACCCTCAGTGACGGACTCCTTCTAACCAAACTAATAAGGGACAGATGTATAGCCAGAATATCTCATTCAGACTGTAGAGTTCTGTCTAGCTGGGACTCTTAATGCAAGAAGCATCTGAAAAATAAAGTTGTTCTAAAATGAATTGGAAAAACTCCCATTGTTAAGTATGCAACACAAGGTGCGCAATGCAAGGTAGGCAAGACAAGGGGGATCAATTGTGCTACAAATGCTAAGTGGGGGGAGAGAGGGCAACAGGGCCACCTAGTCCCTTGATGCAGATGATGTGGACCTTTGTGACTAGATCGTTGACTCCATCAGCGTTACTTCCTGTTGTAATACATCTTATGAATTATATGGAATAAAAAAACATTTACTAGAGAACAAGGAACAGCTCTTCAAAAGCTTAAATAGAGAATTGGCCCCAGTCGATTCCGACTGATTACAACCCTATACAGTAGCGTTCCCTAAACTGTCAATCTCTCTGTATGCAGACTTCCTCCCCTTTCTCCTGAGCATCTTTCTCTGTGGGTTTGAACCACTGACCTCACAACAGCCTAACCCACAGCATCGTCAGAAATGCCAGTTCCACTCCTAGGTGTTTACCCGAAAGAATGAAAAAAAACAACAACACATGTCCACACGAGTGCTTGGGTGGGGAGATTCCCAGTAGCATTATCTCTAGCAGACAAACTGTAGAAAATGCTCATCGACTGGTGAATGGAAAAGCAAAACGTGGCCCCTCAAGCAAGGGGCCATGAAAAAGAAGGACGTGCTGATGCATGCTACAACATGGGCGGGCCTTGAAAGCATCAAGCTGAGGGAGAGGTGCTAAACACAAAAGGCCATGTGTCGTAGGATTCCACATACAGTATATGACTTTGACCCAATAGACAAATGGGACAGAAAATGCAGATTAGTAGGGTTGGGGTGGTGGTGTGTAGAGCTGGAGAGAAATGGAGAGGGGTTGCTAATAGGGCCAGGGTTTCTTTTCAGTCATGAAAATGTTCCCAAACCAATTACGGCAATGGATGCCCAACTCTGGGCATCTATCAAACCTCACTGAATGCACACTTTAAAAGGATGACAAGGCTACTGAGCAGAAGGGATGCTTGTACTGCATCCTTCAAGGTACCCTCTCCCAACCCCCCAACCCCCCACTCCCCATCCATCCTTCTCTATTTTCCTCTGCTTCCTCAGGAAGCTGACCCCGGGGCACTATCCCAACAGGCTCCTGGGACAAGTGACCAAATAATGAATTGTTCAAATGGGGACACTTCTGAGGCAGAACAATGGGGGCAAGCCACAACTGGCCTAGGCAAACCACACAGTCTGGCTTCTGTTGGGGTGCTGGTCCCCACTGTGCAGGTGGGCTACATAACCCTTTGGGGGTTCTCTGCTCCTGTCAGGCTGCCCTCGCTGTGCAGCTGCCCTCTCTGGTTTCTGGGATTCACTCCTTCTCATTGGCCTTCAGGGGTGGCGAGGGTTCCTGCCCTTGCTGGCCCCTGGAATGCCACTGTCCACCCATTTCCCTCAGCCCTGCCCTTGCCCCTTGTCTCATTCTTTAACTTCCTCCATTACCCAGCTTGAGGGAGCCATCTGTTTCCTGCCAGTACCCCACTGTCATAAAACTCCAAATAAACAGCTTAAACAAGAAACCTGCAAAGGAAAGGAGTGGTCAGCCGGGTGACTCGGAGAGATCTTGTCCACCGAGTGGCTGTGTTGGACTCTCCTGTTTCTGGATCGAACTCTGATGAGAGCGAGTTCACCACACCCCTATTGATGAGATTGGTCCAGGAAGCAGCTTTGGAAAAATTATTTTAAGGATTTTGTTTTGTTGTCAGTGTTAAAGGAAGTGTGGCTAGCGTGCACATTGTAATTTTCAGAATGGGAACTGATAAATACAATATTGTCCTGAGCATTATCTTGTTCAGAATTTGCCTTGCTCCCAGACACAGAACATATGTGTATTTCATCACCTGTAGAAAACTCTGAGGCGATACTTGCATAAACTCCTCATATCAACCATACCTTTACTGTGTCATTGAATAAATCATTGATATTATCATTGCAATCGCCTGATATCTTAAAGGGATGACTGACAGTGGATTTTTTTGTTTATTTCTTTTGTTTTTTGTATGTATTTTGTGTTTTGTTTGTTTGGTTTTGTTTTTGTTGATCTTATTGGTTCTGGCTTTGCTTTTTGTTTTTGTCATTTTATGACTGCTAAAGTTAGTTCCTGTGTTATGTATCACTCATAATGCAGGAACAAGCAAATGGATTCTGGGCTCCCATATAATTCAAGAACAGTTCTTCTAACACTGCCCTGTTTGATACTCTCCTTCACAAAGAGATCACTGAAGGTAAGGGCGTTTCAGCAAAGTGTGTTGAAGAAAGCAGATGTCTCCAGCTATCAACTGGAATAGTGTCTGGGGTCTTAAAGGCTTGTATTCAAAACAAGCAGCCATCGAAATGAGGTGTCAACTAAGTCCACAGGGAAGAAGCACACCAGCCTGTGTGATTCAAAGATAACAATAACAAAATCCAAACACGATGAAGGGAAAAGTAGCAGAGCTTAAATTGTAGAGGGCTGTGGAAGATGGTGGGAACCCCAAATCCATCAGGTGGTCTTCTTGGATTGGGCCTCCGGCAGATCTCTAGCCACAGGTGAGGGACTCGAACAGCTTAACTATCAGACAGAAACTATTGTAAACTGGATTATGGTGGATTGAGTCATGGTATAATATGATACTTGGTCAGTTTGACCTCTCTCTCTTGACTCAACCTGAATTTGCTCTATGCTAAGGCGACCAGATTTTAACATTGGTAAAGCGGGACACCATTGATAAAACTCATATCCTGGCAAAATAGCCACATGGCAGCCGAAAACCGTATACCCTAGCTTGTCGTGCATTCTTTTCAAAAATCTGGACTTTTTAAAAATGCCGCGGGACGCAGGACAAACTGTTGAGAATTGGGACTGTCCTGCCAAAAGCAGGACATCTGGTCACCTTATCATAGTGACCCTGTAGATCAGAGTAGAACTGCTCTATAGGCTATAAATCTTTATGGGAGCAGAGTAATCTATCTCCTGAGGAGTGGGTGGTGGGTTTGAACCACAAACGTTGGCAGTTAGCAGTCCAATGCCTAACCCAATGTGCTGCTGGGGATCCTTTTTGCGTTTCTTCTCTTTCTTCCCACACTCACCCCTTTGCTCTCTCTCTTATTCCCTCCCTTACTTCCTCTCCCTTTTTGCAGTTTCAGCCCACAGCATCCCCCGAGAAACTTTAAACTCCCTCAGGTGAATATAATTAGCAGCAAAGGGTGAGGCCAGACAGGGTCCTTGGAGCTGCATAGTTCAGAAGCACGAGTCCATGACTAGAACTCAGGTGTGTGTGATACTACCAGGTGACAGGCCCTTTACATGCACTTCATGCTCAGAGCAGTCCTGTTAAATACACCAGCTGCTGTTGAGTTGCTTCTGACTCATGGTAACCCCATGGGGTTCAGAGTAGAACTGTGCTGCATGGCTGCTTTTTCACCAGGCCTCTTCTCAGGTCCCTGGTGGACCTGAACTGCCAACCTTACTGCTAGCAGCTGAGCGCATTAACTGCACCAGCCAGGGATTCCCAAGAGGAAATCTAGGCTGCCTCCAGAGATGACGTAATTTACTGGAGGTCACAGAGCTAGGAGATGGTGGTGCGGAGTTTGACCCCATGTACACAGGCCCGTCTCAAGAGAGGAGGCGTAATGTGAGTTGACTGGGGAGGAATTCTTTATTTCTCTAACTGCAGTGATTGCAATTCCTCTCCTAGAGACTCATTCCTTTGGGTTCCTCCTCCCCTAGAGCTATTAAAAAACTCAAAAGCAAGCAAGCAAATCCCGCCTCCACCATCACCACCAGGTAAAGACCCCTGGGAGGTGTAGCAGGTTAATCAGATCTTGACGCTTAGCCACTGAATGCCTGGTGTTTTGAAGGGAGGGATGTCGAAAAGGATGCCCAAACATGGGGAAAGGATGGACCGGCAGTCCCTCAGCTACAGACTTGTTTTCCTAGGTGTGTCTTTAAGCTGAATTTGTAGGTAAGTTGGAACAGATGCATATGATTCTTACTTAGCTTTGAAGCCTTTTTAATTATTTATCTGCTGCAGGTGCAGCAAGGAGAGGTGGTTGAGATGAAGATTTTAGGGTTGGTTGCAAAGAGGGGTTGGTTTAATCTTTTCTATCCACTGCCATCAAGTTGATGCTGACTCATAGCGACCTGTCATACACAGAATTCCTGGTCCCTAGGGGATCTGAGGCTGTAAATCTTTGGGGGAGCAGACGATCTCGTCTTTCTTTTGAAAAGCTGCTGGAGGGGTTAGAACTGCTGGCCGTGGAGTAGCAGCCCGCTCACAACCCCACCACACTGCCAGGGATCTTTTCAAAGGGAAGGCAAACTCATGTAACATTCAAGGGCAAGTCAGAGTTGTCTGTTAAGTCAGATGTTTGTAACCCAGGGACTTACTATGATTTCCGGGCGCAGATGTGATCTAATATTGTCATTCTCCTGCTGAACATCCTCCCAGTAACCAGTCTCACCCAGATTTTCTTTAAGCCAAGCACCTCCCCCTCTCTGGCCATTTCTTGTTTTGTTTTGTGGAACTCTCTGGAAGTCAAGAGTAGAACTCTGTTCAATAGGCTTTTCATTCTATCTTTTTAAATGGTGGTAAAATATAAATAACAAAACATTTACCAATTCAAGAAGTTGGGGTAATACTCCGAACAGCTCTATGAGTGGATGCTATCATATCTGGATTTTACAGATGAGTAAACTGAGGCCCAGCTGCTTAAGTAACTTATCCAACCAGGTTCAACTCACTGCTATGAAGCCAGTGTTGCTCTTAGCAATCCTATAGGACATAGTTGTAGCACTGCCCCCGTTTCCAAGGCTGTAAAGAACATGTGGTGTAGTGAATGATGCATGGAGCAGTGTAGATTCAACACCAGCAGTTCAAAACCACCAGGAACAAGGTGAAGCTTTTATTTGCTCATGTAAAGATTTTTTTTTTAATGGTTGAACAACATAGAGAGTTTTAATCAATGGCACTCATGTAAAGATTTACAGTCTCAGAAACCCAGAATAAATCTGGAGCAAAAAGTCTCCGCTTTCTCCTGTGAAGTGGCTGGTGGGTTACAACTATGACCGCTGGGGTTAGCAGCTCACTACAGTCAGGGAGATGGACTCACTCCAAAAGGCGGATACCCCTACCTGAAATGTGGGAGAGGAGTGGAGGGGGTGGACAGAGGGGCCCAAGAGATCTGCTGCTGTGATGGCAGCTTCATAAAACCCACCCACTGCCACCCACCTGACCCTACACACCCAAACCAGCTCACTGCCAGGATCCATTCAATTCACAGGCGCCCTGTAGGGAAGAAGAAAACTGCCCCTCCCCTTCTTTCTGAGATGGTAACACTCTACAGGAGTAGAAAGCTTCATCTTTCTCCCACCGAACAGCTGGTAGCTTCAAACTGTTGACCTTGAGGCTAGCAGTCCAATGTGTGTAACCCGATATGCCACCAGGTTTCCTTTTCTGGGAGAATAAAAGAAAACCCCAAAATCAAACTCACTGCCATTGAGTCGATTAAGACTCATGGGGACCCTGTCAGCAGGGTAGAACTACCCTGCAGATTTCTGAGAGATGGATCTTAAATTTGCCTTTAGAGACTGTCTATCTGTCCTAAGCGAGTGGCCTCATCCCACTGTTTCCCTGGGGCTGCTGGTGGGTCTGCACTGCCTATCTTGCGGTTAGCAGCTCATCGTTGTAGCCACAGAGACACCAGGGAAGCCATTCCATTTATGCAATTTTCCCAGCCAGACCTTTTCCTATGCTGTGTGCCTCGACATGGGTCTGTAGCAGATCCTGTCTGGTTTACTCATCCTCCCCCACCATTTGCCTTCCGAGTTTATGCTTAAAACGGTCAGTTCACGGGTCAAGGTGACAACCCAGCCTCAAGGGCCTAGGTTTCAAGGTCTTTTAAAAGTTGCTCATTTGATTCGGCCCCTCTCCTTTGCCCATTTGGCGCTTGTTCATCTGAGTGACCCTGGCTGCGCAGCTAGGAGGTGGGTCCAGATCAACCCGGCACCTTGGAGCTCTTTCCAGGTTAAACCTCCCAACAGGGCTCTTTTCCTGAGTCCTCGGTGGGCCTCAAAATCGTCAGCAAACCCCATAACCCCAGGCCGGTTCCGTGGATTTTGCAACAACAGATCAATCCACTTTCTTAGCCTGCTGCCACTTTATCGAACTCACCGCGCAACGCGGGAGACGCGCTCGCCCCAGCCCCCGGACTTGTTAATGACCCATTTGGCTATTTGCAATCGTGACTTGCAGTCCTGACTTCGCTAAGCCAGTCTCTTCTCAGAAGGCTGCAGTAGCAGCAGCTTTCCCGCGCTCGCTCCTGGGCGCGCTCCTCACACGCCTGGCACCACGCTAGGCGTGTCTCGGTGCAAGCGTGCCCGCCCGCATATCGGCGGGGACACCCTTCGTTCCGGGGACTCGGAGCCATTGCAGGGTGGGCCCTCGCGGCGGAGCTCCGGGAGGCGGAGAAAGGAGGTGCGGGGCGTCC
>NW_022103896.1:15309553-15313502 GCF_000313985.2 Echinops telfairi
GAAAAGGAGGCGGCGGCCGCGCGGGAGCAACAGATCCGGGCGCCGCGAGCACACCCGCTCTGCTGCGACGCGATTTGTTTAAATCCCAGAGAAATCCAACGCCTTTGAACAGCTTGCATTTTTCGATGGCGCTGCCCGCGGGTCGGCGGGCGGTTTTCTCTTCCTCGAGATGGGCTCTGCCATTCCTGTCGGGGGCACCCGTGGTGGCCTGATTGGCAGTCTTCCTCCGGCATTTGCCAAGCCCGGAGCCGAGCGCTGCAAGTAGCCCGGCCAGCCTCGAGAGCGGCGTTGTTTTTGGCACTGGACAGGCCGTCTGGTGGACTCCGTGCTCCCCGCCCGACACCCTGCGAGCCAGCCGGGGGTGGGTCGCTCGGGGTGAAATTCCGCCCGGGTGAGCGAGCCCGGCTCCGCGCGCAGTCCAGGCGGCCCGAGCGAGCGTCCTCCCTGCCGGCGCCGGGAAAATGGAGGCTGTGATTGAGAAGGAATGCGGCGCGCTCGGAGGCCTCTTCCAGACCATCATCAGCGACATGAAGGTAGGACGCCGGGGGCGCGGCTGCGGCGGTGGCCGGCGCTCCGACCTCGCCGCGCGGCGTCGCCCCCACCGGGGCGCCCGCCCGCCACCTGCGGGAGCCAGTGTCACCTGCTCACCCTGGGCGCTACTCCCGGCTCTGCTGGGTCCCCAGACGGGCGGCTTCCCCCGGGGCGTCTTCAGCCCCCCTGCCAGCTTTCTACTCATTGTCCCAGGGGACAGCCCCAATCTCAGACCGCTGGGGGTCCAGGGCCCGTCCTCAAGTTTTCCATTGTCTGCCCCGGACTGAGTGTCTGCGACCCCCGGGAGGCTTGATGCCCGGAGCGGACACCTGATTCCCCCAGGGATCAGGTGGCCGCGCTTGAGGCGGCAGTGGTGCAGGGGGAGGCTCTGCCCGCCTAGGACTCCCCCACCCCCAGGCTTGGGAGACTAGGAGGTATGCCTCCCTCTCCCTCTTCCCCCACCTCTCTCTCTCTCTCTGTGGCTTCCAGGTCTACCTGAGGGGGATCTGAGCAGATTAGCGTGTTCCCAAGCTGGTGGGGGTGTGCACGGCCTTCCGGAGGGCGCGGGGCAGAAGTTCCCAGGGTAGTCTTGCAGGAACACTTCCCTTCCTGAGCTGAGCCTCCCAGGACTGGAGGTTGAGGACCCCCTGGTGAACTGTAAGCCCCCCTCCCCCACATGCTACATACACAAACACACACTCCAGGTTTTCTCTAGAAAAGATTGTGTGTGTGTGTGTGTGTGTGTGTGTGTGTGTGTTAGGGGCGGGGGAACAACACCCTGGCTTTTTCCTGCAAAGGGTGGGACTGACCCAAGGTGTGGATTTTCTGGTGCATAGAGGCAGATCAGGGCCCTGTGTTACTCATCCAAAGGAAATCCAACCAGCAGTAAGCTGGCTGGAGGTGGGGATGGGGGCTGACGAGGGCAGTGGTTTTTTGTTGTTTCGTTCTGTGTGTATTTAGGGAGCTTCTCTTTGGCTCTGGCTCAGCCCCAGTTTGCCTCCACAGATCCGGGGAGGTGGCGGTGAATTAAAAGCTCGACTTCCAGAAGGAGTGGGCAGCTTTGGAGAGCTGGAGGAGATAGGGTGTGGACAGGCCCGCTTCAGCCCCTGCTTTTGTCTTGCCGAAGTCTAAGGTCTGCCTCAGAGATGGATTTAGGACAGGAATGCACAGCTGTCAGGGCCACTTCCCCTTTTTTCCAACCAACTGCCACCTCACCCAGGGTGAACTTTTCCAAGGTGCCTCCACCCCGTGCTCGTCCATGCTGAGAACCTCCTCCCAGCCTCCTGCCTTTTGTCAGGAATTGACATTCAGGCAGCCTAGCCTGCAGCTGAGACCTGCTTGCCCAGGAATGCCTCTCATCCAGCCCCCATGGATTTAGATGGATTATTCCCGCCTCACAGGCAGCCCCCTTCTCTCCTTGGTCTCCCAGCACATATGGAATTATTGAAATGCTCTTTTAAAGACAAAGATGGATGGCCCCACCATGGACTCTAGGGCATTATTTATTGTTCACTTAAATTCTACACGCTGTATAATCAGACAAGATTCGGTTTGAGGCACACATGGTTGAGTCTAATGACCAGAGGAAGAATTGGAGACTTGTTGGTAAAGTGTGTGTGTGTGTTGAGGAGAGAAATGGCCGATTCTAGGCCCTCCCTTGCACCAAGCAATGCATGGCCTCCAGAGGCTCTGCCCCTACCCCCAGTCTGAGAGAGTTCACATCTGGAGTTTTCTCTCTTTGTTCTTGCTACCCAGAACCTAGGCCCGGTTCTTCCCATTCAACCACTTTGAATCCAAAACCCTTTAGAAGGGACCTTGCCCAAGGTGAGGGGCTGGAGGATGGGTATCATCTGCTTGCCACCTGCCAGCCCCTGGCTGCCCTGGTAGGAAATGCTGGCTGGGGGATTTGTGGCTCTGAGGTGTTCTTTGCCCTCTGTGAGTTCTAGTTACAAGTAAAGACTTTTTCCCCCCTTTCAATCACAGCTTTATTGAGATATATTTCAGATATTTCATATAATTCACACATCTAAAGTAACAAGAGTCTTTTCGTATATTCAGAGTCCTGCAATTCACAGCGATCTAATTTCATTTCAGAGCACTTTTATCACCCCAGAAAGAAAGCCCATATCCATTCATTTTCTCTTCTCATTCCTCCCCAAAGACTTCTTCTTTTTAAATCATTTTATTGGAGGCCCCCAAAGACTTCTTATAATCGAATGCCCTTCCAGTGTGAGTCTGGCTTGTGTGGCCCCTGAGGCCTTTCCTTTGAGTTCAGTGGAGTTTGCCCTCCATCCTGTGGGGAGGTGTCCCTTGCTTTAAAGATTGGTTGGTTTGGGCAGTAAAAGAATTTAAGAGCAACACGGAGCAGGGGATGGAGCTGTTCCCTGGGCTGAGGTTCAGATTTTGGTACAGAGGGGAGCTAGGTAAGATCAAGTCTGTTTCCCAGGAGTGGTGATGCTAAAGGTAGTGGCTGAAATATTTCCCTGATGTTTTCACCTTCAAAGTCTTCCTGGCTTAGATGGCAGTGGTGTTCAAAGGGCACTTCCTGGATCTTCAGGGTATAGGCTAAGCAGCGTATACTATGCATATGTATGCAGCAGTGCAAGTGCCTTTTAATATCTGACGTCAGCAGACTTGCGAATGGCTGCTTATCCTGTGAATGCCCCTGATGGGTTTTAAATGCTCTCTGTCCCTGATCTGTGTGTGTGTGTGTGTGTGTGTGTGTGTAAGGACAAGCCTAATTTGGGAAACCCATTTGGAAATGCCATCCTGACAGGATTTTTTGGTGTGCTTGTTAGTAGATGGGGTGGTGTGGACTGGGGTGAAAAAAGAAAAAAATGGTTTCATTTGTAGCATTTGCCTCCTTACAATGTATGGCGGTGCCATTAGCACAGGAAGGGAGTCGACGTTTCCTCTTTGGAGGCAAAAAAAAGAAGGAAAAAACAAAAACAAAAACCCAAAGGGATTTCAAGGCCCAACCTTGTCCGCTTTTCCAAAGCACAGAACCTCAAGACACGTCACAACCTGGGAGAATTCTCTCTGCTTTCTCCTAATGATACTTCTTCTAGCTAAGGCCTCTGTGTCAGGGTGAATGTTTTATGCTCTTTCTGTGGGTTGGGGTGTGTGTGTAGGGTGCAGGAGAAACCTTCATTTGTCTTCCTGGAGGCAAGGGACAGCTGCTAAAGAACTTAGTGATCCCGTGAGGAGCAGGCAGCCTGGTGTTTTCTTCCTGTCTTTACCCTGCTGTGGTGGTGGTCACTCATGAGTGGCCGTGTGTGAAATCACTTAGCAGTGTCCTGTCAGGAAACCAGCCACTCCCATTGTCTGGGGTTCTGGTCCTGGAGAAAAGGAGAACTGAGATGCTCATGTGGCTAATGACAAGCGCCCAGGGCTGGTTTGCCCAGGGAACCAACGTGCG
>NW_022103896.1:15313621-15368691 GCF_000313985.2 Echinops telfairi
CGCTCTGCCACCAGGGCTCCTGTGGGCCACCCAACACCGAAAAAACAAAACCAGAAATCTCACTGCCGGAGGCAATGCCGACTCACAGTGACCCTGTAGGCCAGAGTAGAATTGCCCCTCTGGGTTTCTGAGACTGCAACTCTTGACAGGAGTAGAAAGCTTCATCTTTCTCCCAGGGAGCTCGTTTGGTGGTTTCGAACCGCTAGTCTTGAGATTAACAGCCCTAAGTGTAACCCACCACGGTACCAGGGCTCTTTCACCCAGGGAGCTTTCACCCAGAAATGACTGCTTTGAAAGCCAACGGACTGACTTCTGATGTCTGGACAAAGCTGACTGCACTTAAGGAGGTTCTGGAACCTTCGAAGATGGGCTTCTTCAAACTCAACTCACTACTCTCGAGTCGATTCCGACTCCTAGTGACCATGTAGAACAGGGTAGACCTTTCCCTGTGAGCTTCCGAGATTGTAACTCTTGATGGGAGTGGAAAGCCTTATCTTTCTCCCTAGAGATGGCCGTAGATGCCGCAAACAGCGCATTGTGCCCTGGCTTTGGTTTTATTTTAGGAAGTAATTTCTTGTTGGTGTTGAAAATATGCATAAGACTGCCTTCCCAACTTGGGTTGTACTTTCTAAGAAGGTGATTCCCTCCCCCTCCCCACCCCAGAACAAAACATGTTGATCATGTGCAATATTTCTTACTGTGCCGAAACAGCAATGACAGAGATTAAAGCTGTTTAACACACACACACACACACACACACAAAGAAAATATGCATAAGAAAATCTATCCCAGGTCAGCAGTCCTACGTGTGCAGTTGGGGGAGGTGGATCACGTTCTTTGGCCTGGGCCGTCGGTCTCGCCCCCCTTTTCTGACTCGCTCCCCCATGAACACAGACTTGCTGGCTTAGCGTATCGAAACTTCCGAGTTGCTGTTGTTGAGTTGGTCCCTCACAGATTGGTCTCGGAAGAGCATGGTGCTCCAGTGCACCAATGCTTTTACGTCACAGGATTGGCGTACAGTATTCGGCAGGTGTGGTTGACGAACTTTTAAGACCTGTGGGGTTCTCCGCTGCCCAACTTGGGGGCGGTTCACCCTGTACGTGTATTTCTCCCTCAAATCGTTAACTTGGCTTAAAAGAAAGGTGGTGGTGGTGGGGAGTTTGGAGCTCGATGCTAAAATCAAATATTGCCCTTACCAGTGTTGCTCAAGAATCAGCATGACAGGAGCTGACTGGGGCCTGATGCAGGGGGACCTTTGCACCAGGTACAGAGAGAGTGTGACAGGTTATATAATGTGACCGGATGAAAAAACACCAGGCCGCACCTTGAATTCTCCACCCTGCCTGCCTCTCACTGGAGAGCGGGGTGTCTTGTTACCAGCACCTGCGCCCAGCAGAATAGGGGCCTTATTCAGCTCCTCCCCACCGCCGCCACCTCTCCAGGCCACCAGTCTCCTCTCTCCCCAGCTGGGCCTAAAATTAGAATGGCAAAAGGGACTTCTTGAATTCCATGGAAATCTTTTGTGGTTCAAAGGCACGTCACAATATTTTCCCTCCCTTATCCTAAGATCAAGAATGTGGGTAGCGGTCCAAAGGCAGGGTAGTGATTTCAGGCTTGTTTTTTTCCCCCTCCACTGCTTTGGCCTGGGTTTCCCGTCAGCTGAGAGGGCCCCTGGCCCGTGTTTGTTGAGGGCCTACTACGTGGAACCTACTGTGCGGTCTGTCAGCTTGTCCTGTTGTGTGGCGAACATGTGGCTGTGATGTGGAACCTATGTCACCAGTCATGTCAAAGGCGAGCAGCGTTGTCCATGGTCGACAGGTCTCCATGGCGCTTCCAGATTCAGATGGACTAGGAAGAACAGCCCGGTGATGATCTTCCCCAAACGAGTCATTGAAAACCCTCTGGGTCACAACAGAATATCCTCCGAGCGAGTGCCGGGAGCTGAGCCCCCGATGGACTTGAGCAGACCACTGATTGTGAAGACAACACCGGGCTAGACAGTGTTTTGTTTCATTGTTCAGAGGGTGGCCATGAGTCAGAAGGGCATCCAGCAGCAAGCTGTCTGGAGGGTCTTGGGCTAGGCCGTGAGCCCCCCCGTGGTGCGTCACCCCAGCCCTGGAGAAAGCTCTTTGTCCAGTGGGCAGTACAGAGACCATCAGTGCAAGGAAGGGCCTGCAGTCCAGCTTGGGGAAGGGTGACAGTCTCGGCAAGGCTTGCCCTTTGGGTTCTAAAAACATGTTTCCTGTGAAAGAAGATATCGGATGCCCAGCCCAGGCCTCCTCCGTCAGTTGCCTTACAGGAAATGGTCTGCTCTCTGTAAGTGGTGACAGGGACATAAAGGCAAAGATCTTGTAAAATCCAGCTGGGCCTCGCGTTGGCTTTTCTCGCAGCAAATGGCCGTGTTTGGCCAGTCTTTTATGACTTCCTCCATTGAGGCCTCTGGGAGAAGAAGGTAAAGACAAGATGTCATGGAATCGGCAGCAGGGAACCATCCAGAATGGGCCCTTGTTTCCCAGGTTTGGGAAGTCTTCAGCGCAGACCAGTCTTTTTCATGCTTTGTTTTTGTTGTTGCTGCAAATCTGGTTTTCCTAGTTTGAAAAGAAGTCATTTGGGCCTGGGCACGTTTTCTATAGGGAAACCCTTCACACGTGATCTTTAGCAAAATCACTGGGAACTTGTGGCTTCCTAGGGCCAGCCTCCCACTGTGAGGAAGACCCCAAATGTCGAGAGCACATAGGTGGGGCGGGGGGAGGGGGGGTGTTGTTGGTAGGGCGGCTGCGTTTAGGTTTTGCATGGTTTGGTGTGGACCAGCCCTCCCTCCTCGATGAATGTGTGGCCGTAGCCTGCGTCGGCTGGGTGGCAAATACCAAGGTTTGTGTTGCAACTTCAAGTAAAAATACAGGCCGCCCAGTGCCACTCGGATGTGAGATAAACAGCGAGTATTTCTGGGTGTGCGCAGGCGTCTGCCTGTCCCACGGAGACCGAGTCTTGCTGTCCGCTGGCCTCTTGGCTCATCTTTTGCGGCTCGGCTGGCGGCAAAGGGACAAAGCTAAGATGCTATCTGTGCGTTTAGCTGGCTCATCGGAGATTGTTAAAATGCTCGGAAGGTGAAGAAGTTGACACTATTGATCGTGGATGCTTTCGCTGTGAGTTTCTTGGAGGCTCCTCCCATCTGCACAGGGATGGGCGAGTGTTGGCAGGATCCCCTCAGGAGAGAGACCACTTAGATGTTCAGCTTGGGTATGGAAAAATGAGATCATTTCATGCTCCCCATTACTTCTCGGAACTGCCTTAAGGACACTTTCCCTTACAACCTACACCTCTGGAGAAAACAAAGAAAGAACATCTCCCCAAGCCAAACAAAAGCCAAAGGACACAGTTAGTGGTTTAGGACAGCAGACAAGAATTTGGGGCCCCTTAGAGAGGGGCGGCTGATGCTGTGAGCAGTTTAACTCGGATGTGCCGATGGCATGGCTGATAGGGCCTTATTAAGTAGCAAACCAGAGAGACAAATGGGGCCAAATTAATTGGCTGGGTATTAAGGAAGCCCATTGTGTTTCATTGCCCAGTCCTCCTTTGGATTAGCTGGAAATTGCAGATTTCATCTGAGTATGTGCTATCCACATATAAAACCAAACAAAATACCTCACCGCCATCAAGTCGGTGCTGACTCATAGCAACGCAATAGGACAGGGTAGAACTCCTTGTGAGTTTCTGAGGCTAACTTTTCATGGGAGCAGAAAGCCCCATCTTTCTCTTGGGGAGCGGCTGGTGGTTTTGAATCGATGACCTTGCAGTTATCATCCCAACTTGCTTCCACTGTGCCACCAGGCTCGTGTGCACACCAGGCCCATACATCCAAATAACAAAACCCACGCGGCCTAGGATCCCTTCCAGAAAAGGCCCTCAACACCCCCATCCCCTGCTAGTTGTCAGTGTTTCCCACCTCTCAGCAGTTGCCGTGGGGGCCTGCTGTACGCTAGGCATTGTGCCTATTGTGCATGACTTCATGTTGTCCTCACATCTGCGCCCAGATGAGAAAACAGACTGGGGAGAGGCTCAGGAATTAGTGTAAAGCCACGGCGGGGTGGAGGTGCTATTCAGACCTTAAGCTAGACAGGAAAAGAAAAGACACTTAGAAACTAGGGCCCTGGCTGACAACCCTAAAGCCATCTTGACCAACTCAAACCAAGGCCACTGCTGTTAAGTCAATCCTGCCTCACAGAGACCCCACTGGACAGAGTAGCACTGCCCCTGTGGGTTTCTAAGACTGCTTGTCTTCCAATGAGCAGTTGGTAGGTTAGAAGTATCCACTTTTGGGCTAGAGGCTGAACACTTAACCACATGCTTAAAATGGGGTGGGGGATTTTTTTCTAGTGGCTCCCATTTTACCTGCCTGTGCCTTACAGGAAACTAAAGGGAGGGCTTGGGGCGTCTCTGGGCCTGCCTCTGAGCTGGCATGAGGGGGGAGTTTGAACTGAGATGCTCTGGGGATTGCTGTGGGGAGCCACTTCCTTATCCGGCGGCCACTTTTGTGGGGACCATTTAGTTCACCTTGTATCAACCTGTCATGGCTTCCTTCTCCCAGGCATCTCCAACAGACAACGTGTGCTCCCTGAGTGAGTGAAAGTTTATTGTGCCAACCTGGCCGATAAACACATGTGGGGCTAATTGAAGGGGGGAGAGAGAAATGGCTCAGTGAGCCTCGCCTTTCGAGTTCTCGGGTCTCTTGCTTTGTGATGGTTGGACCAGGGTGCAGCTGCCTTAGCCAGTTCTGTGCTTCAGCTGGCAAGGCTCACTTTCTGCAAGACATCCCCAAGGATAACCTACATGGACCTATCCCGATGCAGCCCTGGGTGCTGGAGCAGCTGTGTGGAGACCCCTGCTAGTGCTAAGATGCTTATCCATTCACTGACTCAGCTTTCCTCCTGCAGTCGGCATCATTGCCTCTGTTTTGTGAGGTGGAGGACTTTGTGGACTGGTGTTGGGTTAATGGGTTAATGGGTTAATGTTGGACTTGTGGGCTTGGGCAGCACTGGGTTGGGATGTTTCATTGATGTGCACTTAACCTTTACATAAAACTCTCTTATACATGAGTTTCTGTGGATTTGTTTTTCTAAAGTACCTAGACTAATATACTCCCTTTTCCTCCAGCCCCCTGGAGTTGCAGAGGGGAGCAACCTCTTCCCGTCAGATGCTGGCCTGACCCTGTCACCCTTGCCTTCTGCCCTAATATCCAAGGAAGCACATGCCGCCTGCCCTATGAAGGCCCCAGGGCTGCCTTTAGAGGTCCACAGGGTCCACTGGACCCCCAGGCTGGACTACCCAAGAACCTCCCCCGACTGCCCAGTTAAATGACAAATCAGTTCATCCAAAGTTCAAATGACTCCTCAAAGAGAGCCGCCTTACCTTGAACTCATTTTGTGTCCAGTTCTGGGACCCTTGTAAACGAGCTTTCTGCATTTAATTATGTCCCGGTCGTAGCCCTGCATGTTGGCTTGAGTCAGTAGAGCCATTACCAGTCAGTGTTTGGAGAAGTTGATGGGATCACCCCCCCACCCCACTCAAAAAAGAAAAAAAACCTTCCTTCCTGCCCTGTCGATTCTTGGCCTATCCGGCCAGGGTCATAGTTTCTAAGTATCTTTTCTTTTCCTGTCTAGCTTAAGTGGGTGAAGGGGAAAAAAAAAGAAATCAATTGAGTGCCTTTTGAGCCGGGTGTCTTTTTATTTGCTCTCTCCCTCGAAGACTTTGGACTGCAATAAAAGTAGTAGCTCGCTCAGCACCAGCGCCTCTCTGGACTGAGCTTTGGAGGTGGGCCGGCGGCAGGCTTTGCTTAGGCTGCTGGTGGTCTGCAGGGGCCAAGGAAGGAGTGGCCAGAGGAGTTTGAGTTTGGGAGACTTGGTGTGCATAAGAGTTCTTTAAAGCACCCTAGATGATTTCAGTGTGCAGCCAGTTGGAAACCACTGAGCTATCTGGCTCCCTGCCCCTCTATCCCCAGTTTGAGCCCCATCAAAGTGGTTCCTCCCTCATACCTAAGTCTGAATAAAAGCCCTTGCAGAATACGTGGCTCTTTTATATTGATGTATGAGAATGCTGCCCAATATGGTTTTCTGCAATGATGGACATTGTCTAATATGTTAGCCCCCAGTCACATGTGACCACTGAACACTTGAAATGTGGCTTGTGCCACTGAGGAACTGACTATTTAATTTTATTCACTTATAATTAATTTAAGGAGCGCATAGAGGTCAAGCGCTCGCCTGCTACCCAGAAGGACAGCATTTTGAACCCACGGGCTGTCCTGGGGGAGAAAGACGTGGCCGTCTGTAAAGATTTACGGCCTTGGAATCCCTCTGGGCAGATAGACTCTGCCTTACAGGGTCGAGATGAGTCAGAATTCAACTCAACAGCAATGGGATAATTAATTTACACTTAAATTGTCCCATGTGACCAGTGGCTACCTCACTGCCCAGTGCAGATCTGGATACAACAAACTGTCTAAGTAAAAAGAATACAAAGGGAATAGAGAGTCGCTGTGCCAAAAGGAATTGGTTAGACATTTGATCAAGAACCGGTACTCTTGAAGGAAGAAGTCTAAGCTACACTAAAGATGATGGCAAAACCCGAGCAAGAAGACGCAAACACAAAGCCCCCAAGGCTCCAGGGACTGACGAGATACCAATTGAGATGCTCCGACAAACACATGCAGTGCTGGGAACGCTCCCTTGTCTCTGCCAAGACAATGGACGGTTGGTTAGCTTGCTCGGCCAGCCAGCTGGACGCTATCCATATTTGTACCCATTCCAAAGAAAGGTGATTCAAGGGAATGTGGAAATGACTGAATAGCATCATTAATATCCCATGCAGGTAAAATTCTGCTGAAGATCAGTGAAAAGTGATTGCAGTAGTACTTGCCAGGGAACTGCCAGGAATTCAAGTTGGGTTCAAAAGAGGACATGGAACAAAGGGTATCATTGCTGACGGCAGATGGATCTTGGCTGAAAGTAGAGAATATCAGAGTGACGAGGTCACTTTGAGAGTTAAGGCACCTCCGACCCAAGCCAAAGTACTTTAGTTGCCACACATGCATATGCAATCTGGACTATGTTTGTTTTTGGTTTGGGGCTTTTGTTTTGAACAAGAAAGGCTGAATAAAGACCGATGCCTTTGAATTATTCCATTGACAAAGAACAGTGAGTATACCAATGAGTCCAGAAGAACAAACTTACCCGTGTTGGAGGAAGTACATGCAGAATTCGCCTTCCAAGAAGGATGGTGAGACTTTGTCACACGTACCTTGGACCTGGTAACAGGAGGGACTAGTTTTTAGAGAAGGCCATCATGCTAGGTTGAGGGTCAGCAGTAAAGAATGAGACCTTCAAGAAAATGACTTGGCCCCGTGGCTGCAACAGTGGGCTCACATAGCAACGATTGTGGGGATGACGCAGAACTGGGCGGTTTCCTTCTGTTGTAAAGAAGGTACAGACGGACTCGATGGCATCGCGTAACAACAGCAAGTAAAAGGAGTGCTTGCTTTGTAGCACAGCTTCCTGACCAGCTCACAAACCCTTCCTGTAAGAACTCTCTGGTACAGTGGTTAAGTGTGCTCAACCACCAGTGGAAAGTTTGGCAGTTAGAACCCACAGAAGAAAGAGCTGGAGATCTATCTGCTCCTGTTAAAGATGATCGCTTAGAAATCCTTGTGGGGCAGTTCCACCCTGTCACTCATGAGCTTACCATGGTTAGAAAATCGACGGCACCGCCTAACGACAGCATCCCACCTGTAGAAATTCAGGAGTCAGTCACTACTAACTTTGTTGTGAAATGGATCTGATTTGAATCATGGGGGGATTTCGGAGCCCCAGTCTCCTTTTCTGTGAATTGGGTTGTAGTCAAGGGCCTACCTCAGAGGGATGCTCTTGTGAGGATTCTGATTTGTGACCATGTCTACAAAGAGCTTTGAGCAGTGCGTGGTGCCCGGGTCATCTGGTGGGAGCCACTGGTGTCATCCTGCCTTGTAGATTTGGGAACGAAGTGTTTCTGAAGGTGAAACATTCACATAGCAGTGATCTGGCCCACCTCTTAGAGCAGAGGCTCCCCCACCCTTTAAGGAGCTGGACTTGGAGCTTGCGGGGGAAGAAGCAGGAAGTAGAGGCATTGAGCAGCCTCCTTGCTGAGCCAATCACCCCTGAGATCATTGTAACCTCAGCTGGCCTGGCAGGAGCTGTCTGCATTGGGTTCTCTATTTGCAAACCCACTGTCTGGACCTTGGTTAGAGTCCCCAAGACTGTTACTTCCAGGCTGGGGAATGGATGGGGCAGGGAAGCCTTTGAGGGATGTTAAGGGATGGGGTGCGGTGGGACAGGGTGAGAGGTTGTTGTGTAAGACCGTCTTTCCTAGTCTGTCTCTTTTGAGTCTCTCTTCTTCTTCCTCCTTCTTTCTCTTCCCCCCCCCAGGGGGGCGGGGCGGGGTGAGAGGACCAGGAAAGATGCCCTGATTTGCCCGTGGTCTGTCTTGTAGCAGCAGCAGCTGAGCCTCTGCTTGATTCAGCCAGTTTGGGGTTTTGCCTCCTTGATGAGCCTGGCATGCCAGGCCCCTGAGATTTGGCCTTCCCAGGTCATCAGTTCAAACCCGCCAGCCGCCCCCCGTGGGAGGAAGACAGATCTTTCAACTCCTGTCAAGAGTTACAATCTCAGAAACTCACAGGGGCAGTTCTGTACTGTCCTGTAGGGTCACAGTGAGTCAGCATCGACTCGATGGCAGTGAGCTTTGGGTGGTCCATAGAAACCCTGGTGGTGCAGTGGTTAAGCATTCGGCTGCTAACGGGAAGGTCGGCGGTTTGATCTGGCCTGCCACTCTAGGGGTAGAAGATGGGGCAGTCTGCTTCTGTACAGATGACAGTCGGGGGAGCCCTATGGGGTAGCTAGTTCTATTCTGCCCTGTAAGGTCACTGTGAGTCAGAATGGACTCAATGAGAGTGCGTTTGGTGTTTGGTTTGGAGTGACCACTATGTGTCCCCTACTCCCCAAATGCCACCCCTCCCCCTTGGCCTCCTGGAGCAGAGCTCATGCCCCTCAGTGTCATTGTGTATCTGGCTGGAAGGACTCTCTCTGCCACAGCTGCTAACCCTAACCCCAGAAAATGAGTCATTCTGGAAACTTCCTTCACCTGTCAGACCCCGGGGTGGGGGGCATTTTCACTCTCTGGCCTCTCTCTGCTGGTGACGGGGTCCCCCATCCAGTCGATTCCTGTTCCTGGGAACCCCACATGTGCAGATTGGCACTGCTCCGGTGGGTCTTCAAGGCTGAGACCTTTCGCAAGCAGGTCACCAGGGCTGTCTCTCGAGGCACCTCTGGGTGGGTTAGAACTGCCAACCTCCTGGCTAATCATCAGGTGCTTGGCTGATGAGCGCCACACTCGGCCTCCTGTTTGCTCTCCCTGGAATGGATGAGAGTCTGCCCCAAAGAGTGGTTGCTTTGGGGCTTTGAAGCCTGGCTCTGCCATGCCCTGGCCCCTTTACTCTGGGCAAGTGCCCATCTGCCTGGGCCTTGGGCTTCTTTTCTGTGAAATGGGGGCAATAGTACTTCATTCCTGAAGGTGTTGAGGAATACCTTGTTGAGGGCGTGTATGTGAAGGGTAGGCTTAGCATGAGCGAAATGCTGAGTACGGCCTCTTGTGCCTCTGTCCCAGCTCCCCTAGCTGAGAGGACAGGATAGGCACCTGCCATGGTGGCACCTCAGTGACTGTTTGAAAACTGTGTCTTCACTCTGATGGTGCAGGAGGGTCCTGAGTGAAGTGCTTCTCCCTCCACACGTAAGCGCAGCCTACATGTTCCATGAGTAGCTTGGACTGCCAGTTCTGTGCCGGGTGACAGCCATCCAGGAAAGAACTGGAAAGACGTTGTGTTAGTCCGGGTAGACTAGAGAAACAAATCCATAGACACTATATGTGTATGAGAAAGAGCTTTATATGCAAGAGCAATTGAATATTGAGAAAACATCCCAGCCCAGTCCAGATCAAACCCACACGTCCGAAATCAGCCCATATGTCCGATACCAATCTATAAAGCCCTCTTCAGACTCAGAAACGCATGCAATGACGCTGAATGCAGGAAGATCACAGGCCAGTGGGTGGAAAGTCTTGTGGATCCAGTGGGGGTAGAGGCATCTCACCAGGGGTCTCCATGTGGCTCCTTTTCCACCTCCAGTGAAGGAGTTCTTTCCTTCCCACCTACAAATGAGGTCATCAAGCTGCGACCTGACTGACAGGCTCAACTCTACCCCCTCACCCCTAAATCTCAAATTGACAACAGATTTTGCAACTGCCACAGACGGCCAGCCTCATGGGGGAGCAGACATGTAGTTAGGATTCCGTCTGGTCAGTGCCAGGGTTGAGGTGAGCATGAGATTGTGTGGGAGGGCTCCTGATTCCCACTTGGGGCGAAAAGACAGAGTTGGGGAAAGCTTAGAAGAGAATATTACTTTACTTCTTCAACAAGCATTTCTACGGCATTACCCATGGGCCAAAGTCGGAGCTCTGGAGACATGACTGTTAAGTGTTCAGCTGTTGGCAGTTCAGACCCACCCAGTAGCTCTGTGGAAGAAAGACCTGTCTCTCTGCTCCCATCATGATGACCCAGAAACCCCTGCAGGGCAGTTCTGTCGCCTGAAGTTGCTGAGCCCAAATGGACCCAGTGGCATCCAACCGCCACCACCTTTGTACGTGGCAATGGTCTGAATCTTGCTACAGTTGAATCATTCCTTCCCCTAAGAACCAGTAAGGCAGTTACCATCCCCGTTTTACAGGTGAGAAACAAGCAGAGAGGAGGGGTGAGCCATTGCGGGGTTGTGAGCCCAGGTGGTCTGGCAACAGGGTGCATGTTCTTATCCACCAGGGTGGGGGCTGTGCCTCACACCATACATTTCAGGATTTCCTTCTCGGATTCTTCCGTGGGTGTGTCCTCTTGATATTTTTGGATGAAAAGTTCTACCTAGACCTTTAGAACTCAGGATGAGCCGGAGAAAATACATTAAACTCGAAGCATATCGCCAAGAAACTCAAGGAGTCTCACGTTGTGTTGTTTTCCCTAATATTCTCTATTTCATCTCCCCACTGCAGTGGCTGCATAGAACTCACAAAATTCCCGATCACAGGGCTTGTTAAGGAAGCTAGCAGGTTGTAATGCCAGTGAGAAGTGCTCAGGACAGTGTTGTTTGTCAGGATATGTTACAAAGTTCTTTCAGGTCTGCTAATAAATGTCAAAGGGGGGCACACCACTCTGCTAGAAGCCTTCAGCTCAAGCTCCCCAGGTCAGCAAGCTCACCTTCTAAACTAAGGGCTGAGAGACAGCCCACTCCACAAGCCAGCCTCCAGCCGGACCGCACTCAGCTTTACTTGCTCTGTGGGCAGGTGAGTCCCGGCTCTGTTGCTGCTCCTCTGATCACAACTGTCCTCTGGATCCAGGAGGCTCTCGGTGCAGGGGCCAGAGGACAGGTTGTGCTCCTGGCCCTTGCTGGTCATGTTTCTCAAGAGGGTTCATTTTTACACAGCAGGATGACATTCCAGGGAATCCTGTTCACAATGACTCACAGGTGAATCCCATCCTTATCCTCCCCCACCTTCTTAGTTAGACCCAGGCAGGAAAAGGTGGTTTGGTGGGAGTTAGGGACTTTGTCTAGAAGAGCCACAGCCAGTCATTCGCTGTTCCTGCACGCGTCATTTAAAGAAGCCTGGGAGGACCCTCCATGAGCTGGATGGACACTCGGGCTGCACCCGTGGGTGGTGGGCTCCAACACCGCGCCAGCTGTGAGGGTGGCACGGGACCCGGCAGTACTTCATTCTCTTGTACATGGGGTCCCTCGGAGTCGGGACCAACTCGGTGGTACCTAACAACAACATGACCCAGTTAAGGTGCTGTGGGGGGCACCATGGTTAAGCACTCAGCTTAGAACCAGAAGGTTGGGGGTTCAGACCCACCCAGCAGCTCTGTGGGAGAAAGACCTGATGGTCAGCCTGGAATGCCAATGGGGCCGCTCCTACTCTGTCACCCCGGGGTCCCTGAGCGTGAGGACTGACACGGCTCCCAGGACACGGCCACACGACGAGCTGCCGACACAGAATCACGAGGCCTGTGACTCTCCCAGTGGGTGCCTCCAACTTGCCATCTGAGGGGCAGGGATATGTGTGGGTTGGAAGACGGAGGGTCTGGCACCGTCGGCCAACGTGGCAGCTGCAGAGCACACGCTTATTTTGCGCGAGAACCCTGCTCCCCCAGGGTCGCTGCAGTAGCCTCTCCACACAGGAAGCTGGGGGCAGAGTTGTAGGAGGCGGCTGGAAATGCTTCAGGATTAGTTCCTAGGGAGCCATCAGCTTCACTTCAGAGGCCAGGCTGGCTAGCACCCTGACTCTGCAGCTGAACACGCAGCCAATAAGGAAGTCTTTGAGTTTGGCTTTAATGGTCCCGCTTTGTTTTGAAGTGACTGTTTACCGAAGCTTCAAAGCGATGGCATCTTAGGCAGGATGCGATCATGGACCCAAATAATTGGACGAGCCGCACCCCCCCGCCCCCCAATAGGAAGCAGGGAGCGGGGCCAGGAGGAGCCAGTGGCCCAGCCCTCACATCTGAGCTCATGCCGTCGGCTTCGCGAGTGGCCCGTGGTGGCCCCAAGGTCCTCTTGAATCAGAAGTAGACCAGGAGCGATGGTCTCTGGGAACCTGGCCTCTTTGATGTTGTGCTGGCTCTAATTAGGAACACCCTAATTAAGTCACTAAGGAGGCAGCCTTTCCCTTAAAAAAAAAAGCCAGTGTTTTGAGAACATTTCATGAGGGATTACGCCTCAGAGATTATGTAAGGAATATAAAGTTCATGGGAGCAAAATCAGAAACTTCAGCTGGGGGAGAAGGAAGTTGCCTCTTACTAGTTGATTCCAGAAGGGGCCAAGGGGTTGTGTCCGTTTGCTCACTGGAGCACACTGATCACGAAATCAAGAACCACACGGCCCAGGGTGTGTCTGAAATTTGCCCCCTTACTCTGCTTGTGATTGATTGTAAGCAATGGCAGTTCCATGGCTGGGCGATATTCCGTTGATGGGTTACACCCATAACTGACCCGATGATTGACAGCAACTGGAGGGCTAGGTTCTGGGGAAGCCCTGGGGCCCCACAGTTAACGGACGCAAAGCCCTGCCCTCCTAGGTAGGGAGAGGGCCAGGCGGACTGAGGAAGAGGAAGTCAGCTCCCAGTAGGCTAGTGAGGGTGCATGCCTGGGGAAACACCAGTGGGGCAGGGTGCTGGGTTTGAATAGGGCGGGGAGGGCCGGCCCCACGGAGAATGTGACATCTGAGCAACAGGAGGAAGCGTGTGGACATCGGGAGAAGAGCATGCCAGAACAGGCGCAGGCCAAAGACCAAGGCTCGGAGCCCGTTCCTCGCTGATTGGTGGTCCGGCTGCTTCTAGTTTTTCATGAGTTGAAAACCAACCAGCAACTCTGTGGCCGCCAAGTCAGTTCTGACTCATGACCCCCCTATGGGTGTCAGAGTAGAACTGTGCTCCCCAGGGTTTTTCAATGGCTGGATTTCTTTTGGGGTAGTAGATTGCCAGGTCTTTCTTGCGAGGTGTCACTGGGTGGGCTTGAGCCACCAACCTGTGGGTTTGGTGAGCATGTTCATACGTAGTGTACACCACCTGGGGAATCAAAATAGAAAGCAACATTGCCATAAACAAGTCTTTGTAGGTAGATCAGGAGCCCTGATGTGGGTCACGTGTTGAGCTGCCAGCCACAAGGCCAGCCGTTGGAAACCACTTCATGCTCTGTAAGAGAAAGATGAGGCTCTCTACGCCCATAAAAGTGACAGCCTTGGAAACCCAGGGGACAGCTCTACCCTGTCCTAGAGGGTCGCTAAGAATCAGCATCATCTTGGTGACTGCGCGTTTAGGTTTTGGCTAATAGGTAGATAGTGATATACTTGGATGGCCATCCTTCCCTCCCACCCCCCACCCCGAAGTATTTCTCATGAAACTTTGGAAACCCACTGCCAAATGCATTCAGGGCCTCGATGACTGCTGAGGCCACAGCTTCCATGGGCTCTGAGGGACACGTGATGTCCTATCCAGAACCACGGTTCTCAAATCCTGCTTCATGTGTTTCTACCAAGCGCGTGTGCCCTCTAGGGAGTATGCTGACATGCGACTCCTGGGGCCTGTTCTCAGACACGTGGCTGGTGTAGGATTGGGCTGGGGCTCAGGATCGGCAGTTTTAGCAAACATCTCCGTGATGGTAGCAGTGAGATTGCACCAAGAACAGGTTGAAGAGGAGGTGGCTCTCGGCGCCCCAGGGCCCCCCAAGAGCTTCCTCTGCAGCTCGTGAAACCAGTAGGAAGCATCTGCCTGCTCTCATGCCAGCCTTGCTCCACCACAGAGATGCCCGCTCCTTGTTCCAGGTGAACAGGATGACTCCCGGGCCTAGCATGCCCGCCTGCTTGCCCACACCGCCTTCCCTTTGCTAATTCTGCGTTGCCAGGGCTTTACTCTCCCTTCCCTTCTTGGCCAGGAATATTTCCACTTATCCCTTAAGACCCGGGTTTTTGCCTTCTCTGAGAAGCTGGCAGCAGCTCCACCTCCCAGTGTTTTGCAGGTAATTTGGGGATTGAGGGTCCACACATCCGCTTTCCTGCTGGACTGCCAGGCTGGACCCTGTGGTGTCATGCCTATCTTTCTGTGACCTCTGCCTAGCTTGGTGCCTGTTCGTAGCAACTGCTTATTAAGTTTCTGAGTCGGTGCTATTGACATTGTGCGCTGACGCATTAATGCTGTGCTGTAGTGGAGTGCTGATGAGTCAATTTCAGCTCATGTTGGGCTCATATGACAGAATAGGAATGCCCCGTAGCTTCCTCAGCTGTCATCTTTATGGGAACAGGTCACCGGGTCTTTTCCCCCTCAAGAACTGCTGGGTCAGTTTGAACACTGAGCTATTAGTTAGCAGCTTCGGTTAACAGTCCAACCAGTAACCCGCTAGGCCACCAGGGGTCCTTCGTTAAAACACTGGTCACCAGGAATGATTGAGTTCTAGGTGTTGTTCAGTGACACATGTAAGCCTTGTATTATTTCACTTATTCTCATAACCACCCTCCGAGGTAGGGACGACTATTAGCATTATTGACAGTCTCTCAGGACAGGACGGGAGGGACAGGATAGTTAAGTAACTCTCCCAAGCTCCCACCCAGCAAGTAAGTGGGGAGTTGGGCAGCCTGACTCCAGAGCCATGCCCTTAAGCCCCAGGCCATGCTGCCATGCATAGCCCCCTCACCAGGCAAGGAAGATGTCATGCTTAAAAAACTCCAAAAAGACTTAGAAAACCACACACAACCAATGTCCTGCATAGCTGTTCCCCTGTGGGTGACACTGGAGGGCTCTCCCCTGTCATTGGCCATCAGGGCATCCTCCCTAGCATGGGTGCTAGATGTGTGGTCACAACAGAGGTGCCATCTCTGCTCCCAAAGGGGAAGTGGCAGCTGTGAAGCTTGCATAGTATGGCCAGTGTGTGGTGCATACAGTTTGTGCTCCGCTCGTAAGCTAAAGATTGGTATCAGGAAGAAAAGCCTGGTGATCCGCTTCCAGAGAAAACAAACAGACCCATCGCCATAAAGTTGATTCTGCCTCATCGTGACCATATGAGACAGGCTAGACCTGCCCCCACAGGGTTTCCAAGACTGTCATCTGTACGGAAGCGGAAGGGCCACAACCTTTCCCCACAGAGTAGAGCAGTGAGTTCCAACCACTGACCTTTAGGTGAGCAGCCGAGAGCTTCCCCACCGTGCTTCCCCACCCAAACTCCTTTCATAAGATCACACCCATCACAGAGCCCTACGGAGCCACAGCCAACATGATTTCATCCGCAGAAAAACCTAGAGGTTCCACACGAAAGTTACTGGAACCAAGAGAAGGAAGGATTCGGCAAAGTGGCTGGATACAAGATTAACACACAAAGATCAGCTGGGCTCTTCAACCCCACCAAGGATCTACATTAGCCCCCAAAGAGTAAAATATGTAGATATAAAACTAACCAGGAACATAAAACTATAAGGCATAACTGCAAGAAACTAACAGCAATCCACAGAAATGGAAAAACATTCCTTATTTGTGGATTGGAAGACTGAATATTGTCAAAATGCCAGTACTACCAAAAGCAATACACGAGATATAATGCAATCACAATCCAAATCCCAACAACGTTCTTGAATGAAATGGAAAACCTGCTCTCCAGTGGTATGTGAAAAGACTCACTTGTCATCAAGTCAATTTTAACTCATACTGACCCTCTTGGACAGAGTAGAACTGACCTTTGTGTTTCTAAGATGGTAACTCTGGATGAAAGTAGAAAGCCCCTTCATTCTATGGAGGAGA
Organism: Echinops telfairi; assembly: GCF_000313985.2. Taxonomy (NCBI): domain Eukaryota; kingdom Metazoa; phylum Chordata; class Mammalia; order Afrosoricida; family Tenrecidae; genus Echinops; species Echinops telfairi. The sequence continues at coordinate 15,330,023 of NW_022103896.1, forward strand.
GGGTTGTGGTTTTGAACTGCTAGCCCTGTGGTAAGCAGCTCATCTTGAAGCTCTAAATAACTAAAGCAATATTGAAGAAAAACTAAGTAGAGGCCTCAAACTACCTGGTCTCAAAACTTAGTAGATGATAGATAGCCACCGTAATTAAAACAGCTTGGTATTGATAGACTCGCATACCAATGGACTAGAATTCTGAACCCAGTCGTAAATCTATCCATCTGTGGGCAGCTGATTGTAGACAAAAGGTCAGAATACATTTCATAGGAAAGAAATCATCTCCTTGCAAATATTGCTGACAAACTAGATATTTATATGCAGAAAAACGAATCAGGATCCATACCTCACACCTTACACACAAACGAACTCAAAATGGATCAAAGACCTAAATGTCAAAGCTAAAACTGTAAGAAGGTTCCTGGAAGATAATATAGGTTCAAACGATGGGACCTCATGTCCAGCATGAATGGACTATCGAACAAAACAAAAACTACACGAATGGCAGAATGTAGGTGGGGTGACTGGGACTTCCTAAGAATTAGTTACTGTGCTCATTGGAAGTCGTTACCAAAATAGTGGAAAGAGAACCTGTAAACTGAAACAAGACAGGCAGCAGACTGTAGACAAAGACATGTCTGATGAGGGTCTAATCTAGAAAGTATATAGAAAATGGCAACAACCCAACACCAAAAAAGGTTTATAGGATGAATCTCAACCAAACACCAAACCTGTTATCCTCAACTTAAAAAAATGGGCAGAGGGCATGAACAGACAGATTCAGATAGCTAACGAATGCATGTTAAGATGTTCATCATCTCTAGCCGTTAGAGACCTGTAACTCGGGACTACAATAAGGTACTAATTTGCCCTGTAACTCAGAATGACAATAAGGTACTAATTTGCCCCTGCAAAAATGGCAGTGATCAATGAAAACAATAACAAATACTGGCAATGTTGTGTGAGGGAGAGGGGTGGCTGGAATTCTTTTACATCGTCTGTGTGATTGTAAAATGGTGCAACCACTGTAGAAAACAGTATGGTACTTACTTAAAAAGCTAGCAATACAAATACTGTGTGATCCAGCAATCCCACTCTTAGATATCCTTCCTAGATATAGAAGAGCAGACGTGTGCTTATGTATGGTCATTGCAGCGTTATTCACAGTAGCAAAAAGATGGAAGCAGCCTAAGTATCCCATCAGGGGATGACTGGAGTACCAGACTGTCGTGCACATATACACGTGCATATATACTAGGCAACTCCAAAGACTAATGAGGAGGCTGGGGAATATCTAATAACCTGGATGAATCTGGAGGACATTGTGCTGAGTGAAATAAGTCAATTGTAAAGAAACAAGTATTGTATGGTCCTACTGTCGTATAAAAGTTTTCTGATGGTTAGCAAGACTGGGAGGAAGAAGAGGAGAAACCCCTTTCCAGATGAGTAGACGCGCATTATTTTTTGGCGATGGGAAAGGCAAGAACAAATATGGGTGCGGTCAGTACAACCAAGTAAGGACCACGGTAAATGAAGACATTAAGAAGTACAGGAGGAAAAGGAACGGTTTTGGTTACATAACATCATACACACACACTCACACACACACACATACACACACACATATACAACATCCACAATCACGCAACAATGCATATATATACATACACACACACATATATATAACATCCACAATCGCGCAACAACAGTGAAAACACAACCGAAAAGCCCTGTGCATTACAGTACCACTGTGGGAACACGGGGCTGCCATGAACTGGCATATCGCCTCGATGGCAGTGGACTTGGTATATTTGGTTTTATGGGATGAACTACTTTGAAAGAAAACTTTGGGGATCTGCTTTGGAGGAGTCGCCTGTTGGTAACTCCATGGAGCCCAAGAGTTTCCATAAGTCACTCAACTCAACAGCAACTGGTTGACAGGGTGCATCCCAACCAGACACCAAACGTATTCTCGATCCTCACGTTGATTCTGACTCATATATGTATCGGTCTCTACGCTGTAATCTTCGTGGCTGCTGACTCTTGCCATTTTTCCATGGGTTCAAACTGTCGACCTTCCATTTAGCAGGGGAGCGCTTCACCACTCTGCCACCAGGGCTCCTTAGGATGAACCCATAGGTGCTCATCTAGGGGATGAAAACCATGTGTGTGTAGGGTGCTGGAGGGATTGGCCCAAAGAGGAACTAATCCCTAAAATACAGAAGCAGTTTGGAGATAAGTGGAGGAGAAGTGGGTGGGGAGAGGCACTGCGATGTGGAATGATGATGATTCTAAACATTTATGTAGGCCGTTCAGCTCACCCAGTGCCTGCTGAGGTTCATTTAGCTCATCCGGACATTTACAGGAGTCAACCAATGACACAATTGCGGTGGCCCCTGTTGTAATGGGAGATCGGTTCTCTGGGGTGATTGTTATTCTGGGTTTTTGTTGTTGTTCGGTGTCCATGAGTTGGTTCTGACTCATAGTGACCCTAGATGTGTAGCAGAAGGAAGCACTGCCACTCCTACCCTGTCAAAGCTGTTGCTCTTTGAGCCCCATTACTGCAGCCACTGTGTCAGCCCATCTCCTGGAGGGCCTTCCTCTTTTTCCCTGACCTTCTTCCGCTTTACCAAGCATGGTGTCCTAGCTAGGGACTGGTCTCCTCTGATAACCTGTCCAAAGTATGTGAGACCAAGTCTCACCATCCTTGACTCAGGAGTGGACTAGCCGCGCTTCTCCTCCAGGGCAGGCTGGCTTGTTCTCTGACTGTCCCTGATACTTAATAATAAACTTCACCAACACCTAATCCAAGTGCGCCCGTTCTTTGGTCTTCCTATCCATTGTCCAGCTTTTCCATGTTGGGACAGGGAATTAAGGACACACAAACATTGCTAATGATTGCCTAGGAGAGCGGTTGAATGCCATCTTCCCATGTTTGTTGGTGATACAGTGAGCACCAGATTTCCAGGGGAGCTCTTGTGGTGCATCTGTTAAGTGCCTGGTTACAAACCCCAAGTTTGATGGTTCGAGCCTATTCATCCACCCACTCACTGGCTGCACGGGATAGACTTGGTGATCTACTCCCATGAAGATTACACCCTAGGAACCTCTCTAAGGTAGCTCTGCTCTGCTCCTTGGAGTTGCTCCTTCCCACCGCCGCTAGGTCTGAAGATGTGAAGTATCAGCCATCACTGTGTAGAACTGCCTCATGTGCCTCTACCTAGAAACCCACGTCCTCTTGAGCCAGCGTCGTGGCCAAGACCACGGGCCCTTGCATCACCTGTGCTACAAGGAAGAAAGGACTCATGACCCGATCGTACACTCCATGTTGCCAGGCTCTGCCTTTGCTGAACCGATGACTAATTAGAACCGTTCAGAACTATTCTCTCTGCCAACGAAACCCCTTGAAGGTTCTACAGAAAACGATGGCTGTTCCTTAGGTTGAAGACCTTGGCATCTCCTGGCCCCTCCCCTGCAGCAACTTTGTTTACTCCCAAGTAAAATCTTGGTGAAAATCTTTGTAATTCAACCCCGGAAGTTATCGGTTAACAAGGACTCTGCAAGTCATAGGTGAGACCATGGGACAGTTTCTTTTGAACAAGGACCAGGGAGACTTTGAGTGGTTGATGGAAGAAACCGGGGTGGGGCAGGTCCATCTGTGACCTGGGTGGGTGATTTGGGCTCCCTTTGTGTGTTGTGAAAGCCCTTTATAATCTGTCAAGCCCTGTGGAATGTGAGGTGGGTTATTCATGATGACAAGGAGTGCAGGGGACTTCCAGATGGGAGGCTTTCAATTCTGGAAGCTTGCTTCTCCCTGAGGCAGGATGTGAGGTGAATGAGGAGGAGGTAGTCATTTCCTACCCCATGTTTGGTGGGAGGGAGCACTGGAGATAATACAAGCAAACTAAACTCACTGCCCCCTAGTTGGTTACGACTCTTAGCAACCCTATAAGATGGGGTAGAACTGCTCACTGTGTGTTTCCAAGACTGTAACTTTATGAGAGGAGAAAGCCTCATCTTTCTCCCATGGAGTGGCTGGTGGTTTCGAACTGCTGACTTTGTGGTTAGCAGCCCAACCTGTAACCAACCACTACACCACCAGGGCTCTTTGGGGCTAATAAAGGAAAATTTGAAAGATGATAAAAATACTCAAGGGCCGGAAATATTAGTGGAGGGGCAAGGGGAGTTCGGCGAAAGAAGAGATGGAGGAGAGTTCTAATTTCATAGAAATGTAGAGCACACATAATCTATTTTTGTAAAAAAAAAAAAAGAAAAGAAAAAGCAGAAACCTAGTTGCAGCTGCAGAACCCCCAGGGCTGCCCAGGGTGACCTTATCATGAGGTGGTGGCCAATGCTGACTCCTAGAACTGTTAGTACTAGGAGGGTCATATCACACTGCCCGGCACTGGGACCCTGTGAGACGCCCAAGGGCTTGCAGGCCAGTGGGACTGAAGAGGTGCATTTCAACTGCAGTGCCTTGTAATTAGTCCAGATGCTAACTAGCCACAGGTGACTAATGGTAGCCGTGATCCGGATGCTGATGGGGACCCTGGTGACACAAGGGTCAGGTGTTTGGTTAGAACTCAACGAGGGGCATTCTGGGAGGAGAGACTTGACCGTGTGCTTATGCAAAGATGACTAGCCTAGGAAACCCCCGGGAGAAGTCCTGCCCTGTCCTTCCTGTAGGGTCGCTGACTGGGAATCAACTGGACGTCACAGGACAGCCAGGAAGGCTCAGCCCCGCCAGTGCTTGCTGTGCAGTCCCTGTGATCCCATGGTAACCCTGGAGGATGGAGTGGAGTTCTGCTCCCCAGGGTTTCTGAAGCACATAGCCTCATCTGTCTCCAGCTGAGGGTCAAGGTTGGGTTGATGGAGCCACCCATCCTCTCAGCCCCCAGCCCAACTCTTCGCCGGCCCCACCACCATCAGGGCTCTTTAACAAGTGTCGCAAACTTTAAAAGAAAGCCAAAACCGAGCCCCGTTTTGGATGGGACGGTTAATGTACTGGTTCCCATCTCTTATTTCAAGCTGTCATCACGTATGTTAGAAAGCAGACAGTCTTGGGCATTCAGCTAGTGATGCAGGGCGGGGTGGGGCGGGCAGAGCTTGAAGCCCTTGGCTTAATTAGCGCGTTACAGTTACAAACGAGCCGCTTGAGGGGAGGATGGATGGTGGAGCATCCTTTGTGGCCGAGCCGTCCTCTGAGCTCCTCTGAGCGGGCATCTTTATTGCTGTCGAGGATGGGCAAGTGGGTGAGGGTGGGCGTGCGTGCAAGGCAGCAACCATTGATTATCCCCAAGGCTGTCATCCACTTGATGGACAGGGATAATTAGTGGATTAGGCAAGCCCCACCGGAGAATAAAAGCCCAGGGATGGTCTTGACGAGGGCGGGGCTTACACAGTGCCTTTCATCTGAGGATCGTGGGAGCCCTTCATCTCGCAGGATAGGGTGGGGAAGGGTGGCTTTGGGGACATAGCTGGGACAGGCATTCATGTGCCTCGGAGAAGCAGTGCGCCCAGAGGAGCTGAGGTCAGAAGGTGCCAGGCTCCTCCGGAAGCTTCCATGCTTTTCATTTCCCCGGGGAGGGGTGTTGAAGGAAAAGGAGAGTCCCTTTAGTTATTGAGCATCCGCAGACATGGGGAGGGATGTGGTGACGGGGGCAGCGGCAGCAACTAGAGAGGTTTCTGGGAGGTGCTCTACTCTCTTGGCTAGAAGCAGAAACCTTCCAGAATCCCCAGAGGGTGGCTTGAAATCACCAGCCATCGAACCTCGGAAGGACGGCCCCTGCAGCCTTCTCAGGTATCACTCTACACAGACGGTTTTCCTCTGTCTCGTCCGCCGTTTTCCCAGGGCTGGGGGCTCTGACCACTTCTAGGGAGACACTGGAGTGCTCCTCGGGCCTTTGTCGTTGTGACCAGTAGGTCCAGTGTGGCTGGGGAGGTCCGCCAGCTCCCCCAAGGATTCCAGATCATTGGTGGGTGTTGGTCAGCCTCACGGAGGTGTGCTGTCCTTAAACCTGAGCTTCCACGTCAGCAGACATCATGCCTTTCCCGGCAGTTGGTCTTTCCCGATCTGTGACGGAGGCTCCCTTCTAAGGCCTGCCAGGCCCAAGCCTGGATCTCTTCACTCACGTCGTCTGCCTGTGAAAGCTGGGCACGGCAGAGGACACCTGGAGGAGAATCGATCGTCCCAGTGGAGGTAGTGGTGGTGCAGAGGCAGGCACGACAGTGGACCGTCCAAAGAACAGACGAATCCGCTCCCACAGGGACCTCGTGGCAAGCAGGTTTCCATCAGCTGTCTGAGCCCCGCGCTAAAGCTCCCTGCTGGGCTGGGGGGCTGGGTCTGACCATCTTGCTGTTATCACTCCCCCAAATTGGGATAGCACTCAAACTGCAAAACCAGACAGAACTGGGCTCAGTTTTCAGCCTAGACCGCTTCAGTAGAACCCTCTGGGCCTCTGTTTCCGCAGCCAGAAAGCCATAGCAGCACCTGCCTCATTGGATCGTTGTGAGCCTAAGCTCAGACGATCTACAGCTGTGTCCCTCACAGTGTGGTCTGTGCACCACCAGCAGCAGCAGCAGCCAGACCTCCCTTCCCAGACTAGACCTGCAGCATCCCAGGCCCCACCTCTGGCCAACTGTGAGCCAACCCTACATTTTGACCTGGCCCCCAGGGGATGGAGATGTGAATTAATGCTTGAGAAGCACTGGTGGCGGTATCTGGGCCTTAGCAACTGTTTAGAAAACAGTGATGCTTCATGATGAAGATGATGGCCGTGAAGAAGGGTTGAGTTCTTGTCGACCCTAACCACTGGTGAGCCAGCCTCTGGGCAGAACAAAAGCTGGGCCCCCAGCTCTCTAGCCTACCTTCCCCACTCCGACTTTGTTTTCGACCGTGCAATTCCTCGTCCGTGAGCACCCTGCCCAGCTCTGTCCCCTCTCAGGTTGCCTCTTCTCCAACCACAGCTCCGGCCTCCTCCTCCACTGAGCAGCAGCTTGGTGTCCAGTTCCCCCAGCTGTCCCTTGAGGTTCTGCTGCCCAGCGGGCCGGGCTGGGAGAAGCAGTTGTTGCATTATTGATGGTGCGCCGCTCACCAGCCGTGCCTGATGGCTTACACACAGCCTGTTCTTCTGCGTCCTGGGGGCGGGGTGGGGGTGGACTGTCCGTCCTGGAGGGCCTCTATTTAATGTAAAAACCAAGCCAACATGGCTGTTGCCTGGCATCTGTGTCCTGCGTAAGGCCTGCCTGTGCCTCTCTGGTTCTGGGGAAATAGGAAGGAGGTGAAGAGTTAGCACGAAACTTGGTGCTACTTCCAGAGGCCCGGGTGGGAAAGCCAGCTTGCATGGTTGTTTAGGTGGCCACCAAATTCTTGAGGCGTGGAGGAAGGGGATTTAGTAGGCTTTCCCCCTGAGAAATTAGAAAGGACCGCGTGCTCCTCCCCGCTCCCAGAGGGATCAGGCTGCCGCCAGCCATGTAACTCATTAACCAGGTTCTCCTGTCACATGGCTGGGTTGAGATTTGTGTCACCTGCCTGTGGAATGAAGGCCACCCCGTGATCCTCTGCTGGCCTAATTTGCTTAAACTCAGGACCTCGCCTTTGAAGGCCACCCATGGTCACTTTGTCCAAGCTTCCTGCTTCCTGCCTCTCCCCTGGCTGGCTCACACCCTCTCTGCTGCCCTGTCTTCACACCTGTTGTGTAGGAAATGCTTTCTTTTCTAACCTAACCCCCCCATCGCCCACAGTTTGGGGTGGGGGTGCTCAGGCGGCAGATGAGGAGGACTTGACTTAAGAAGCGAGAGCTCAGCCCCAGCTGGGAGGGTGAATGAGGAGGAAGTCAACACTTCACAAGCAGTGGTATGCCCGCTGCGTCTTGAGGGCTATGTAGGAGTTTTCCAGATTGTGGCACACGCCCGCCCCCCTGAGAGGATTTGAGGAGACGATGCACATCCGAGATGGTTCCTGTAGTGTGGGGAGCCCCGTGAGGGCCCTTCTTGGCGGCTGCTGAGGTTTGAATTAGAGCGAGTCCTGGGGAAGCCCCATCTCTCTCACTGTAGGAAATGGGAATGGCCATACTCCGCGAGTAAGGGGTCCTCTTTTGATGCTTGCACACAGAATGACTTTCTCTTCCTGTTTCTGTGATAGGAGACGTTTTCCTTTCTCTCACAACCTGGTGTGTCTTGAGTTCTCTCTTCCACAAACTGCCCCAAACCCATTATGGCTTTTACTCAGAGCGGCCCTATGGGGTTGTCAGTGCTGTAATCTTTATAGGACCAGAAAGCCTCATCTTCCTCCCACAGAGTGCCTGCTGCCTTTGAACTGCGGATCTTGTGGTTAGCAGCCTGATGCTTAACCCACAGCCCCATTAGGGCACCCTTAAGGGACTCCCAGAGCCCTTCAAATGCCTTCCCTCCTCTCCAGTGACCTTCAAATGATTGCTCCGGGGGAAGGTTTTTCTCATGCTGCTCACTTAGGATTTGGCCGAACCAGGGTGCTTGAAGGAGTTCTTTTGTTTTTTATGCTTTGAGTCTGGTGGAATCTCTGTTCTCTGGTGGGCTTTGGAGAGGGGCCTAGTGGGAAGCTGTCCCTCTCTCTGGGAATACCTTCTTCACCCAGGGTTTACTCCGCGCCTCCGGGACTTTGGTGGACGTGGGCAGGCACACAGACAAGGAAACCCAGGGGCTAGATGGGAATTGCTTTCCAAAATGGCTCTAAATGCATACAGTGTTTTGGTTTGCATTTCTTTTGAAATCTGAGTATGGTCCCCTCTACTAAATCTTTTTTCCTCACAGTTACCATTTCATCTTTCTACCACTATCGTCTCCCTCTTCTTGCACCTCCTCAAAGCGCCAGAATTTTTGTAGTAAAACTTTCAGGTGGGCCAAACCTTTTCTTTTTTTTTCTTGAAAGAACTTAAAAAAAGATCTAGAACAACCTAGCATTGCCTTGCCCTTAAATATTAATAACATTTACACACGCCTTTTTATTTCTCAACAAGGAGGTTTTTTTGTCTTCTGTTCTTAGAAGTCGATTTTTTTTTTAATCCATTAAATTATCTATTGCCTCAGACAGGTGGGCCTGACACCTTTGATAGACTGTCAAATATCTTTAACTCAGGAGAGAGCTGCTGCTGGCTGAGTGGGTGTCTGTGGGCTGAGAGCTGGGTGGCATGCCCCTAGATTAGCAAGGGGACCCTCTCATGGTTGCTAATTTGGTAAAAGACTGACGTGAGGCGCCAGGTGGGAGCAGATCAGTAGGTTTAAAGAGGTTTGGCCAGGTGCTGCTTCCAGGCACATTTATCTCAGGCTGCGCCACCAGCATCCTCAGGCGGCAGACTAGCCGCTTGTTTGGTCCTCCTCTAGCCCAGCTGCCCCCGCCGGTTTTGGGTTACCTTATCCAGAAAAACCAAGTCGTGTGGAGTCAGAACTCTGCTCCCTAGGAGTTTTCAATGGCTGGCTTTTTTTTTTTTTTGGTCATTGGTGCTGCTATTTTGTTGTGGTTTTTTTTTAGGCAGATTAGATTGCTACGTGTGTCTGGGTGCATTTGAACCACCAACCTTTCTAGTAGCAGAAACTTGATCTTTTGTGCCACCCTGACACTCAAGGCAACTAATAAACCAAATTCCAAACCTGTTGCAGTCCAGTTGATTCCAACTCTTAGTGATGCTGCAGGGCAGAGTAGAACTGCCCCCTGGGGTTTTCTGAGCCTACAGAACAGAATAGAACTGCCTGTTGGGTTTTCAAGGCTGCTGTCTTTCTGAAAGCAATCTACCACATCTTTCTCATGCAGAGAAGCTAGTGAGTTTGAGCCACCAACCTTTCGGTAGCAGCCAAGTACTTAACCACTGCGCCACCACTGCTCTTTGGTCAATTAATGAAAGCAAACTCACTGCCACTGAGTCAGTGCCGACTCATACCAAGAACAGGGTAGAACTGTCCCTGTGGGTTTCTGAGATTGTACCTCTTTCCAAGAGTAGAAAGTGCTGTCTTTCTCTCAAGAAGTGGCTGATGGTTTCAAACTGCTGACCTTGGGGTTATCAGCCCAACATGTAACCATTATGCCACAATGGTCTCCTATGGTCAACTAATGGTGAGGCATACAGTGCTTCCCGTGTCAGCTGGTTCTGCGCATATGATGAGCTGCCCTTGAGTTGACCGCGGGCTCCTGGTGACCTCCTGCACAGTGGGGCTGGAAATGAAGTGCTGCCTGCCCTGCGTCATTCTGGGATCAGTTCAGGATCGGACTCTTGTGATCCATAGGGTTTTCCTTGGTTAATTTCAGATCACCAGGCCTTTTCCCCTGGTCTGCCTTACCCTGCCCCTGTTGAAATCTGTTCCCCATCATAGCACCACACAAAGAATGACCTGCATGGGAGTGTTAGCTACCCATGGGCTAGAATTGCATTGGCCAGGTATTGAACCCGGCCCTCCTGCATGGAAAGGAAGAATTCTGCTGAATCACCACTAAGATTAAGGGATCCCAGCTGTGGGGTATAGTCTAACTTAGAGAAGACCTCGCCTACTATCCTTAGTGAGATCACTCAGCATCTGCCGCTCTTTGAATCAATCAGCCATGCCGGATGTTTATTGAGTACTTACAGTGCTCAGGCAGTGTGAGCCTCGTGTGTGCCTGTCCTCATCTAGCGCTGTGCAGTGGGGACCTGTGCTCCTGCAGCGCTTGAGTGACTTGTTGAATGTCATAGAGCCAACGGTAGAGCTAGGACACAAGCTAAACCCTTGGACACTGGGATTTGTTTTTTGCTAACTGCTATCCTTCATTCATTCATGGTTTAGTAATTGGCGTTGTTGAGAATAGCAATGACATTTTCATCATTCTATCATTTACATATTTATTGTGCTTCCTATTTTACCATTACCATCTATAGTCTGGTGGTGTCTGGGCTAGAATTGGGTTGGCCGTGCCTCCAAGTTGTCTCAGGCTTTTCAAAGAGTTCGTTACAGTAGCATGAATCAGGAAGGGAAGAGGTGGCGAGGGGAGGAGGTACGTGGTTGAAATGTCGAGTTCATAAGCATGCTAACTACCATCCAGCTGGACAGACCTCTCTGATGGCCAGCCAGGCACCCCAACTTCAGGTCTTATCTCTTTAATTACTTGGCTGTAGATGTAGAAGGACTGTTGATATCAGGGTTTGACAAAAAAGTGGTTAATATACTGGGTGTGATCCCTGGAATTGCTGCTATGTCTTGGGGCTGTCATGGTAGCCCCAGGTATTGCAAAACCCAGATCCAGCCGGTTGCTGCTGTGGAGTTTCTTCTAAACCACGGGGACCCCACATGTGTCAGAGTCGAGCTAGCTGCACTTGAAGGACTGTTTGGAAAAGAGTCACTAAGCTTTTCTTCCATTGTGCCACTGGGTGGGTTCGAATCACTAGTCTTTTTTTCCTTCTTAAGCAATCCCACGTTTAACTCTTGGTGCCACCCAGGATCTGTGAGGTCTAGCAAGATCTCATTTAATAGATGAGTTTTGCTCGTGGGTTGAAGGAAACCCCCAGGTCACCCACACAGGATGGTGACCACATGACTCAGCAGTATAGTGACAAGACCGTGTATAGGTTGTATGGTTGATTAGCATGTCAGGTGCCACATAGTGTCCAATGGGAGTGGATGACCACTTGGCGGAGTCAACTCAGAGGCATGTGCGTGGGCCGGCTGGCTGGCATCGACAGCACACATGCAGAATGGATGGCCGCTGTGGAGTGGCATGTGGAAAACAGATGGCAAGGCTCAGGCAGATTGTAAACTCGGGGCACTGTTGTTGCCAGAACCTCTAATTCGATCTTAAATTTTTTTATGTAATGACTTTATTGTTTTCATAAAAATGAGACATGATCCTTATTAAAGAGGGAGGGAACACAATGCTAGGCAAGTACAAAGAAGGCAGAGCTGCGCTTGGTCCAAAGCTTCACTTCCAGAAGGAACCCATTTTAATATGCGGTAGATGCCGCTCTCCCGGTACCTCTGTGCATCTTTTCAGATCGAATAGATAGCAAGAGAAAGACGTAAACAGGCGATTTGCTAACAGTGTGTTCTGACCGTGCATATGATTTTCAAATTAAAAATGTAATTAATTTTATTTTAGCAGAAGAAAATGCAACTGAAGTACTCATACTGGACTTCAGTTAACTGCTTCTTCACCAAAGGAAATTCACTCCTCCGGTGACCCTTTATGATAGGCGTTGCACCAGGCTGGTGCCACCCTAACTGAAAATGTGAACCCACCCTGAGGCTCTGTAGGGGAAGACCTGGCAATCTACTTCTATAAAGATAACTCCCAAGAAAACAGGTGGGGGGGGTGTCCCTATGCCACATGGGGTCCCTATGAGGTAAATTCATCTGGCAGTGGCACTGAACAAGGGGACCTTACTGATGTGTAGTCAGGGGAGGCAGGCCAGGGTGCCATCAAACACCATCAGAAGCTGTGGCAGGCACCCCCGTCCCAGAAGGTCAGCGGTGCTGAGGCTGAGAAAGCGCCTGGAGGGTAGTAGAGGGAAGGGGCGGTGAAAGCCCTTATAGGCAGTTTCGATGGAGCTTCTAGAATGAAAGATGAGGTGATTGCCCTTGGGATAGTTTCTCTAAGAGGTAGCATCATGTATTCTTTTCACTTTGTCAAGGTTTGTAACGTGGAATACCCCAGTGTTTAGCCTCAGCTTTGTGTTTAGATGGTTCAGTGCCTCACCCATTGCCAGCTAGTAGTTGTCCCTGACTCACAGTGGGACAGAACAGAACTACTCCTAGGATTTCCAAGGCTGCGAGCCTTGATGATCTAATGCAGGGGGTTCTCAACCTGTGGGTCACGACCCCTTGGGGGGTTGAATGACCCTTTTCACAGGGGTCGCCCGATGCATAACAGTAGCAAAATTACAGTTATGAAGTAGCAACAAAAATAATTTTATGGTTGGAGGTGGGTCACCACAACATGAGGAACTGTGTTAAAGGGTTGTGGCATTAGGAAAGTTGAGAATCACTGCTCTAATGGGTTTCTCGCTGCATTGCTAACCATGAGGTCAGCAGTTTGAAACCACCAGCCACTCCAAGGGAGAGAGATGAGGCTTTCTACTCTCCTAAAGAGTTAACGTCTCAGAAATGCTTCTTGACAGTTTCAGAAACCCACAGCTCAGTTCTATTAAATATTCAATAGCAGCCAGTGTATTGATTTATTTTGTTTTGATTTGGGGGGAATATTTATAGAAGCAGACTGTCACATCTTCCTCCCTCTGAGCGGCTGGTGGGTTTGAACTACTGACCTAGCTAGAGGCTGAGCGCTTCACCATCACCAAGCTCTACTTCTCCGATCATGGTTTCCCCTTCTCTGGATTTGTTTCAAGTCAACTCTTGGTTGATTGGCTGCTGGATCTGAATGTCGGTGGGAAGGGGTGTTGTCAGATGGACCCCTGGTTTGATCTGGTCAGATTTGCACCTGCACTTTGGTGTTTGGATCTGAGCATGCTGCTTACACGGAGAGCAGAGACACAGCGGGGAACCTCTAGGGCCCAGTGGAGATGGAAAGCATTGCCCTGTGTAGAAATGGATCTGCTGGTAGGTAGGCGGCAGGGTATAATAAGCGTGTTAGTTACCTTTCTTGCCACTGCTAGCTGTCATCGAGGGAGCCCCTGACCCAGGATGACCTCACGCACAACAGGATGAGATGCATACCAGCCTCAGGAGGGGGTACAGATAAGACCCTTGTGGTCCATAGGAGTTTTTTGGGGGGCAGCTTTTCAGAAGTCAATTGCTAGGTCTTCTAGTCCATCTTACTCTGGAAGCTTAGCTGAAGCGTGTTCAATATCATAGCAGCTTGCAATCAAGCCTCCCGGGACACCTGGTGGTGACAGTTTATGAAGGGCATTGGCTGAGAATCCAACCCAGGTCCCCGGGATGGAAGGCGAGAATGCTGCTGCTAAACGACCAACGCCCTAGCTATCCTTTGTTCTTTGGAAAGACTTCCCCTGGAAAGCAGGACGGGTTGAACCCCAAGGGTCATCGGAAGGTTGGGACTAGGATCACATGGACATAAAGGTCCGGGTGACTGTTAGAGACTGCCAGGCAGGGTGACAGGCACCTTATTAGCTAAAGAGTGCCGGCTGGCTGGGGACCCACCTGCTGCGTTGTATGTAGATGTTGACTCACGACATCAACTGAGTGGCTATATTTAGATAACTTTCCAACCTTGAGATTCTAATAACCCCTGTTCCTCGAAGGAAGCCTGGTCCCTCTGGTTGTGCCCTTCCTGCCCCTGGAGACAAGGGTGAGAACATTCAGGACCCTGTGGCGGCAGCAGCTGAAGCCGGACGTGGCAGCAGAGCCTTGGATGTTCTGCACCCCGTGCATTTGGACCCACCATCTCTCGAGTGAGAAGGTGGCCCAGCAGTGTGTGTGGTTTGGCCGCACCAGCTCCTGTCGGTGCCTGCAGTGTTGGCAGGATTTCACGGGTGGAACACATTCTTCACACAGTCACTGAGCCACTAAACTTATATCTCGTCTGGGCAGCGTGTCGTCGACACTGCAAAAGGAGACATACACAGACCGCTTCCTGGGCGATTGGAGTTGGGTCTTCTGGGGATGCCTTCATCAGCTGTCTCCCAGTGTGACTTAGGGTTGCCTTTGTTCTGTTGCAGGGGAGCTACCCAGTTTGGGAAGACTTCATCAACAAAGCGGGAAAACTGCAGTCCCAGCTCCGGTAAGTAGAGGCTGGTCCCCTACCGGGGAAGGAAATAAAGAAGCCGCATCCTTAGACACAGGATGAAGTGGGGTGGACCCAGGATGGAAGACTGGATTCTTCTGAAAGTGCCACCTGGAGAGAAGGATGTAGTGGTAGATGGTTTTAAACTGGGCATCGGCACTTATTAACCACTGGTCCCGGCCCCCGGGTACTGTCTGTAGTATTGGGTGCCTATTTGAGCATCAAATGAGGTAATGAAGAGCCACATTTAGGTATCACTCTGTACCAGACAGATGTTCATTTATTTAAATCTCACAACCCCAAGAGGTAAGTGTGGTTAGTATCCCATTTTACTGAAGGGGACAGTCAGCCACAAAGAAGCTAAATAACGTACCCAAACTCTCAACAGCTGATACATGGCACGGGGGGATTTGAACTCAGGCAGTGTAGCTCCGGATTCCATGTTCTTCCCCATTCTGTTTACTGCCTCTCTGTATAAAGAACGCTGGTTATGGTATAGTTTCCTTTATATGACGTGTATAGGAGGCAAACTATGCAGACCGCTGTGGATTTGTGGTCACCTGGGGGGGATAGATCACAAGGGATAGCTTCCAGGGGGTAGGAAATGTTCTCAAATTGGATTGTGGTCATGATCGTACAACCCGGTGCATTTCCTAAAAATCACTGGATTGTGCACCCCAAACGGGTGAGTATTATGGTCTGCAAATTGTACCTCCATGAAGCTGGTAAAAGAACACCGACGGATAAAGCCTGTGCTGCTCTGCAGGCCATTATAACCGCGTCTTATTCTTGGTCGTGTATCCTTCGCTGTGGAGTAGGGAATGTCCAGCAGTTCCTGGGAAAGCCATTCTGTCAACCCGCAAACTCTCTGCCATCGAGGCCGACGCATAGTGGCCCTGTAGACAGGGTAACACTGCCCTTGTGAGTTTTCAAGACTAGCTCTTCATGGAGCTAGGAAGTCCCATCTTTCCTCCCGAGGAGCAGCTGGTGGTTTCAGACTGCTGACCTTGCCCTTGCAGCCCACTTAAAAAAGCTCTTATTTTGATGATCTTAGTTCAGGACATCTTCGGGGGTGGGGGGTAGTGCCGGGGTGTGGGTGGATGGATGGAGGATAGTTTGTCCAAGATCCGAGCCAGGAGGGTTTTCTAGAATGAAAAGCCATGTGGACGGCAGAGAGAGACATAGGAGAGATAGCCTGACCTTGAGTCTCTGTCTTTGGATACCCGGGCTTATTTTAGCCAGGGTACCAGAAGGTCCTTGGTCCCTTAGAGATTGCCAACGAAGCCCGCTGCCACCGAATCAATTCTCACTCTCGTTGTTGTTGTTAGGTGCCATCAAGTCCGTTCCGACTCATAGTGGCCCTCTGTGCAACAGAACAAAACAAAAACTCGGGGCCGGCCTCACAGCTGTTCTGTTGCTTGAGCCCATTGTTTAGACACAGTGTCAGTCCATCTTGTTGAGGGTCTTCCTCTTTCATCACCCCCCTGCTTTATCAAGCATGATATAAAGCCTGACCCTTCTGACTCATAGCAGTCCTGTGTACACTTTCCAAAACTATAAATCTTTACGGGAGCAAACTGCCTTCTCTTTCTCTTGCAGTGCACTGGTGAGTTTGAACTGCTGATCTTATCATTTGTAGCCCGTGCCTAAACTTTAGCACCACTAAGGCTCCTCTTGTTAATAGAGGAGTTTTCCTGGGAGAGTGGACCTTACCTTTCCCATACCTGTAGCTTCGTGGGGGGGTGGGGATCTGTTACAGGTAGAATTACGTCTTCCCAAAAGATAAGGGTACATTCCTAACCCCCCTGTCCCACCTGGACAGCACAATTGGGACACAAGTTCTTTGCATTTATAATCATGCTAGGTTGAGGCCGCCAGGGTGGACTCCACTTTAATACAGGTCGTGTTTTTATAAGAGAAGCAGAGACCCACAAGGAGAATGCCTTGTGACGGGCAGGCTGACATTGAAGTGATGCAGCCACACATCAAAGAATGGCCAAGGATTGCTGGCAAAGCAGAAGCTAGGACAAAGGCATGCCAGGGTCCCTGATAGAGCCTTCAGAGGGAGGATGGGTCTGCCTGTCCATCTAGCTTTCAGACTTCTAGCACCTGGACACTGTGAGAAACCGAAGTTGTCCTGCAGCTTAAAGCCACCCTTGCTATGTGTGGTGATTTGTCCCTGCTATCCTGGGAGACGGATTCAGGGCCCGAGGCTGCTCAAAAACTTGAACTTGCTCTGGGATTTCTCCAGCAGCAAGGAGGGGCTCCAGGTGGCCGGGGGTTTCTAGAATGCAGCTGCCTTGTCCATTTGTCCAGTCCCTTACCTTTTCCATGCTTGACAATGTACCCTTGCTTGTTGCTGGGCCATACCTAACCTCCTCTGATCAAAATGCAAGGCCCTTCCTTATCTGGGGCAGCCATGAAAGACAGGGTGCCACGGGCTGGGTTCTGACTCAATGGCAATCCCTTGAGTGTCAGCGGGCAGCTGTTCTGGCTGGTTTTTCAAAGTATCTCACTAGACCGCATTTCCCAGGCCAGGTGGCCTTGAACTTTTCTCTTGGTGTAGCAAAGAACATTCATTATTTGTACCACGCAGGCTTCTCAAGACCTTTACCACGCTCCCTTATTTAGCCACGTCAAAGGAGCCCTGGTAACAATGGTTAGGTGCTCAACTGCTAGCCCAAAGATTGATGGTGCTAAGCCACCCATTGGCTACCTGGCAGAAAGACCTGGTGATCTGTTTCCATAGAGACCACAGCCAAGAAAAACCCATGGGGAAGCTCTGGGGTCGCTGTGAGTAGGAATTGATTCCATGGCACCCACCACCACTAACTCCCTCCCCCACTCCCCTTCTGCCATCATGGCCATTGACTTCAAACAGAGCTTCACCATACTGTCTCTCCTGGAGGATGGTCACCTGCCAGTCCATTTCCCTCCCACCTTTTCTTCTTTGGCCTCGTGTAATGGCAGGCTTTCAGGATGGGCTGAGAACTCAGTTCTCCTTTGACAAATGAGATGGGAAACCTCAATAAAATGGACTGGCTCTCTGTCTTCATATACAGACGAAGTACAACTTGAAGTAATCTTTGCTCATTGGTACAAAGTACTGTATACTTGTATTTCTAACATCTAGGTCTACGGAGGCGGGGAGCTTTTGGATTAGTATTTCGTCAAGTGATGAAATGATAACACGGCCAGCTTCATCAGGCCATCGTGCACAGCCCCATGTTCTATATTAAAGAAGGGATACAAGGAGAATTGTGGAAAAGACTAAGAAGTCTTAGAGTATATCAGCCAAGAAATTGTACTAGTTCCAGCTCTGTCTGAAAGGTTGATCTTGAAGGTCAAGTTGATCTTGAAGGTCAGGGAGCATTTTGTAATCTCGATTCTTCCCTCTCAAAAGATGTTTGACCAAGATGAATTCTCTCCAAGACCCCTTCCCCCACCCATGTATCTGCCCAAGGGGACCCTCAAAAAAGTTGGTGGAAAAATGACGTCAGAAAGGTTGCTGGATCTTTCCATGGACTTTTCGAAGCCCCCTCATCTATTGTTTTCCTACTCTAGAATGAATTTCGACTCTCGCGTTTCAGTTTCTCATTTGGGTAGCAACACTTGTCTCCTTCCCGGTGGTCAAAATGGTGCTACGTTGAAACAACCAAGTGAAATGGCGTGGGGAGATCAAGTGATGTTTGCTGAATTAGCAGAGCCAGCCGGACAGACACTCTGGGGTGGAGCTCTCCTCTTAGAAAGACAACTTGCTTCCTAAGGAAAAATGGGGCCAGGAAGCTGTCCAAACTCAATTGAGTTATTTCTCCAGAAGTTTCCATTCTGTCCCTTAGCAGAGGCCCTCAGCCCTTTTTTTTGCCTTGCTGCTGCAGTGAATTTGCTAGTGTGAGACATTCCTCATGCTTTTGTTATCTGTTTGCATTTTTAGGACAACAGTAGTAGCAGCAGCTGCCTTCCTGGATGCCTTTCAGAAAGTGGCTGACATGGCTACCAACACACGTGGTAAGCAGATGGAGGGAGGACTCCCAGTGTTCACGGAATCCAGCATGTGGGCTCCTACCCTGGGGTGGGTTTGCAATAAGATACGGCTTCATTGCCAGAGCCGAGCTGACTCATACTTTAATTTTATTTTAACTCTGTGGGATTCCACACATGAGATCTGGCACACAGTTCTCTAGGTAAGACGGCATGCGCAACCGAGAGTGGGAAGCAAAGGAGAGGGAGCGCTGATTCTGCCCGAGCTGGCTGGCTGCCTTTTCCGATCACTTTCCTTGCACACTGCCCCCATTCCATTGCTGAGATAACAGAGGTTTGGGGGCCTTTATATGTACATCTCCACAAAAAGATAGACCCTCACAGGAGGGTCCTGAGGTTTTCCTTATTTCTCTGGGAAATTGGGAACTGGCTTCCTATCAAACGGGGACCCTTTTGCAGGAAGTAGAGGCTCCCATTGTGTCGTTTCCCTCACGACACCAGCCAAGCAACCCCTTGAGGTGGAGCCTCTGACGTCTTCCCCCCAACCGTCCACTCCAACCCAATAACTTCTCAAGCATAGTGGAACCCTACAGCATGTTTAATAAAGACATGAACAAAGGGAAATGGCCTGAAGATGTTGCATGGAGTCACACAAAAGAATATTCATGTGACAGGGAGAAGGCAGTGAATCCCCTGGCGCCCACCCCCCACTGGTACAACATTTGCCATTGACTTAGAGGCCTTTCCTGTTCAAAGGGGGTGTCTTCCTTTTCATTCCAAAACAGAGGCTCTCCTGCCTCTGACTTGGTCTTATTTTTCAGATCTCCTTCATATACTGCCAGCCCCTGGTATCTCCTGACTGCTGCCACCCACATGCTTGTTGTCTGCGTTGTCATGGTGACATTGGGAGTTGGGGCGGGGTGGCGGCGGCAGGGAGTGGGCAGGGAGATCATCCTCCTAGTCACATGAGAATTTAGTTCCTTTGACTTGAGGGACATCTGGGTGCATTTCAGGAGGTACCCAGTTATCACCGGTGCTCAATGAAGTACTTGAGGGAGGAGAACACAGAGGGTGTCCCTCCAAACCGGAGCACTGCTTCCATCACCACCCGAAGGGCCGTCCCAGCTGCTTTCCCACACCGAGCACCTGCCTTTCTTCCCTTCAACCCACGAGAGCCTCCAGGCCCTCAAGGAAGATGGCTCCTTGACTTATAATGCAATTAATGACCACTGCCCCTCCCAGGGATTGGCTCAAGAAACTCAGAAACTGCTATTATTTCAGGCACTGTGTTGGGACCACAAAAATGAACACATTATTCTCTTGGCCATGGAGAAGTTTGCCGCTGAGTGGGGACAGAAGATGCCTCAATGAAGTGTTTCCATATAGAAATGAAATGTGTGGGATGGTAGTGGTGGAGAGCCAAGTGCTGGGGGAATATGGGAGAATGAGCAATTAACGTGGCTCGGGGACTCTGGGAAGCTGTCCCAGGGGAGGGATTATTTCGCATTTCCAAGATGCCAGTGGTGTTCTGAAAGTTTCGTAAGTGAATGTGATGGAGATAGCAGAGCTGTTTTCTCATCATCTAATTTATCAACTTCATGTGGGTCTTAACCAGTAATTTTTCTTTTAGATCATTTTTCTAATCGGTGACATAGCTTATACTGTGAAACCTCAAAGTCAGAATGCAACAAGATTACCTTGTTTTTCCAGTTCTTGGAAGTTTTCTGTCTTTGACAAGGTGTACACTCTTACTATTTTTAAAAACTTTTTTTTACTGTGCTTTAGGCAAAAGTTTACAGAACAAATTAGTTTTCCATTCAACAGTTTATATCCATTTTGTGTCATGACCCCAAATCCTAGATGCAGCACTGCTCTTCCTGCACCCTCCCTGGGTTCCCTGTTTCCATTCAGCCTTTTTTTTTCTGGCTCCTTTCTAGCCTTCTGAGATTTGTTTTGGGTCAGACGCTGCCTATTGGCTCTCTTGTGGTTGCTAGCTCCTCCCTGGTATTACGGCTTAGTTTATAGGCCTGTCAGCTGCTTTACTGAAAGTTGGTCCCCTGGGATGGATTCAGTTCAGGCTTGAAGGGTGTCCAAGGGTCACAGTCTTGGGGATTCCATTTGTCTCTAATAAGTCTGGTCTTTTTTATGTTTTTGGATTTTGTTGTCACTCTTTTTTTAACCTTCGATTCTTCTACTGAAACAACAATCAGAGTGGTTTGGCAGAGGTAGCTGGGCCCCATCTAGTTCTTCTGGTCTCAGGGTAGTGGAGACTGTGGTTCATAGGCCTTACCTTCTTCATTGCTCATCCAGGGTGAAATCGTTGAGTTTTCTTTCTTGACAGGTTTCTACTTTACCCAGGCTCAGGCTTTCCCTGGTTTTTACTGTATATGTTCATTAGAGAAACTTTACAAAACGTAAGCAGAAAGCCAAGCATGACATTCAAGCCCGTGGTCACGAGTTAATACTTATGTTTTATAGTGTTTTCTTCTACTTCTACCATATCTGGAATTGGACTTGCTAGCCATATCAATGTGTTTCTAGAATAAAAAATCTACTATCAGAGGAGGTGATACCAAGGGCTCAAGTAGAAAGAAAATGTTTTGGAAATGATGAAGGCAACATATGCACAACTATACTTCATACAATTGATGTATGGAATGTTAATAAGAACTGTAAGAGTCCCCAATAAAATAATTTTTTAAAAACCTGCTATGGAGCCAATGCTGACTCAAGATCCTATAGAACAGTGTAGAACTGTCCCATATTAGAAAAGATTACAGCCTTGGCAACCCTGGGGGACCATTCTACTCTTCCTTTAGGGTCACTGTGAGTCCCATATGTGGTTGATTCTGCACCTTGGGGTATATAAAAAATTTGTCTTTAGTATGAAACTACACTTGCTGTTGCTATATTATTGATCATGAAGAATCAACCTTTCTCCTGCCCAGCAGCTGGTGCATTCAAACAGCTGCCCTTTGGGTTAGCAGCTGAACCTTGTAGCCACTCTACCACAAGCGCTCCTTCTCCCTCGAATACCTATCGGGATGTTGTTGAGAAATTTGCTCTGCTATTTTAAAGAGTTCAGACATCTAGGACTGCATTTTTGATTCACAATTTGAGTGTGCCTGTGATTCACAGCACGTTTCTATACTGTAGCGGTCATGATTGGCTGACCCTGAGCGTCAGTAGAAAGGTACCCCCTGATTCCCTCCACACCCGCAGCAGGAACCTGCTGGTGTTTGGAGAAGGTGACCCCCCAGAGGGGGTTCTGGTGGGAAACTTGAGAGCCTGGAAGTTCTCATGGATTGAAGGAAGGAAAAGCAAAGCAATCATTTGTGGGAAAAGAAACTGGAATTGCCAGTCCGTGGTGGCGATGGAGGAAGAGTCGGGGTTTTGAGGTGATGTATTTGACAGAAGACAAATAATGTCACAGTGACCCGACCCCTGTTTTGATACATTTAACAGACTGTTTGTTTGCAGGTCAGCCTCAATGGTGCCAGAACACTTTCTGTCGAGAATTCCTTATGCACTTGTGGGAAATAAATGTTTTTTTTGAGCTGTGGGTGTGTGAGATAGAAAGGAGCTTTATTTTACAGAAGTATAAGATAAAGGCGATTGCATTTCCCCACCATCTTGTTAGTTCCTATTTTCAGAGAGATGAAAGATAGCATTTTCAGAAGGCAAACAGCGAAGGATACAAAGGCCAGCCCTGCCCCATCCCAGGATACCTTCAGGGGCTGGGTTTAGTGGTTTGGGGACTTAAAAAAAAAATTTTTTTTTTTAACGTACATAGAGAAAACACATTGGGAAGGATTTCAAAAAGCCATTGCATAATAATCTGCCGAGTGGATAGGGAGTAAAATACTCAAGTATGATCTTTTCCCAAAGGTAGCCCATAGCAACATTGTTCCTGCGTTTGTGCTCCATGTAGAGAAGTCAGCCCTGTTGGCTCTTTTGGATAAGCTTTGGATTGCTAAGCACAAAGGCCGGTGGTTTGAACTCCCCAAGAGCTCAGGGAGAGAAAGCGGGGGCTGTCTGCACCCGTAAAAACTTACAGCTTTGAAGCCCTGTGTCCGTTGGCTGTAAGACAGAATTGACTCGGCAGCAGTGAGGTTGGGTTTGGGGTTTGGATGTCCACACCTATAAATCCACTTTCTTCTTTCAAATGGCCAAGTGAGACGTCGCTGTCTGGATATGCACACGGCAGCCAGTGTTCTATTGATAAGTAGTTAGATGATCTGCAGCCATTTGCCATCAAAGCTGTGCTGTAGTCAGTGCCCCTTGTTACATCTTTTGATGATTTACACTCATCTACTATTACTGGTGTGTGTGTGAGTCACCGAGGAAGTGAGGAGTCTTACTGAAAATACTTCAAGATGTGTTGATCAGTGAATATCAGGTAGCCCTGGTGGTGTAGTGGTTATAAGTTTGGCTGCTAGTCTCGAGGTCAGCAGTTTGAAACCACCAGCTGCTCCGCAGGAGACAGTCTGGATGCTCCTGTAAAGAGTTACAGTGTCGGCCACTCACAGGGGCAGTTCAGCCTGTCCTACAGGGTCACTGTGTGGCGGCATCAACTCAGTGGCAGCGAGTGTGCAATTTTGGAAGGTTCTCACAGACTGTCCTCTGGTACATCTCCCTGGAACAGGAAAAATAGCCTTTGTTCGGGAACTTTTTTTTGCAAGAAATACCTTATTTTTTCTTCCTAGAAATGATCAAAGGAAATTGCAGTTATTTTTATGTGTCCCTTTTGGGGAAGCATCCAGAACTTTCAAGCTCACAGGTCTCTCTGGCTTCCAGAATTGTAGCATTTCTTAGTGTTTCCAAAAGGAAAAACAGCTCCCAAAGGTCTCTGTCCTTTCCAGTAAATAATTTTGCACCAACTATTCATAATATTTAATTATTTGTAGGAAAAAATGTTCACCTAAACCTTATAAACTCAGTCACTACAGAAGCCAAATTAACCTAGCCATTTTATACCTATTGCTAAACAGAATATAGAAATATGTTAGAACTTTATTTCATTTTAAAATAAAATTCTTCGTTGTGGTAAAGTGTGTACCTGACCATTTTCAAGTGCATAGTTTGGTGGCATTAATGACACGTACCACATGCTGTTTCTTGTGAAGTGCATACATGGCTATTATGAGGCTACTTAGGTTGATAATAAAACTGCAGTGGACTTGACAAGTTCGTTAACACTTGGTACGGTTCCATGTGTGGTGGGTTTGCACTTTGGGATGAATATAAACTTTGTCTTTAATATGAAAGTGCCCACTTTGATGTTATTGTTGTGTTGGTGTACTGGTCATGAAGACCCAGTCTTTAGTCATAGACTCTGAGAATCTGTGAGCTGGGAACAGCTGGACGGTTTTCCCCCCTAGCTGGGTCAAGTTGATTCTAACTCATGGTGACGCCATGTGTTGCAGAGTAGACCTATTGTCAAGCCTGTGGCCTTTCACAAGCACATCAGCAGGTCTTTCTTCGAGGTACCTCTGAGTGGATTGGAACCCCCCCTATACCCTTTCCCTGCACCCAAGAGAGTGCTTCTTACGTGCTACTCTCCTGTTTCTTTGTGGCCATAATGGACTCAGCCCTTGGCCTGTCAGCGAGTTCAGGGTGCGCAGCATCTTCTGGGCAATTGTCCATCTCGCTGGAGTACGGGGCTGGGGAAGCACTGTTGCCGCAGCATCGTTGGCTGTGTCAGCAGGGTCTTCGACAGGCCTAGAGCAGTGTGACTTTCATTTCTGCCCACCTCTGTGTGCCTCTCTAATTACCTTCACAGCCTTGAGAAACCGTCTCAGGGATGTTTGGGCGATGCTACGCCAAGCACAAGGTAAGGCATTTGACATTAGGAGGAAGGAAGGAATTGGAGCCACTTTTTTAAGTGTGCATGGTTTTAATATTGAAAGCAGTGTCATGGTGTGCCATTTGGCCAATTTGAACTCACCGCACAACTCCAGTTCCATCTCCAGAGTAGCACTGCCCTATAGGGTTTCCTAGGCTGTCCATCTCTTTTCTTCCTGGGCTTTCAGTCTTCATGGGAGCAGATTCATGGGAGCCACTGCTGGCTTTTCAGGGAGTGAGGGCACCACTAGGGCTCCTGGAAAAGAATGATCCAAAATCCCAAACCAAACCCCCAGCCACTGAGTTGATTCCAACTCATAGTGACCCTCTAGGGAGGAATAGAGCTGCTCCCTAGGGATTCTGAGACTGCACATCTTTGCTGGAGCAGAGAACCTCATCGTTCTCCTTGTGACAGCTGGTGGATTTGAACTGCTGACCTTATGGTTAACAGACCAACATGTAACCCACTATGCCACCGAGGCTCCGACATTTTCTCTTAAATTTCCTTAATGTGGAATTCATTATATTTTAGGGGTTTTGTTTGTTTGTTTTAAGGACACTGAAGGTATATTAATGGTGGTAGAATGATTTTGGGGGGAAAATGGCAAGACCAGTTGCCCAACTTGAAACATATAGCCAGTGTGACTGAATTTGTACATGCAGAAGATGTTGGGGAAAGCTATGCCATTATACTTTAAATGAAATCCAGACTTAACATGAAACAAATGAAAAAAAAAAAAAAAAAAGACTGACGGCGTATTTTTATTCTGTACATTTTCACCACCCCTAACAGTGAGAAACAAGCATTTAGGTCCAACCTTGGGATAACAGCTTGGGTCAGGAGTTGGTGTACATGGCTTTGACTTCTGGCTCTGCTGGCTTTGTAGACCTAAGTAAATAATATTCCATTTCTCTGGCCCTCAGTCTCCACCCCTGTAAACAGGACCTAAGTCTATAGGACTACACGTTACCTCCAATAATAATCTAGGATTCTGAACCCTGCTTGCTTTGGCCCTGTGAAACACATGGTGCGTGACTGAGGCTGGTGGGGTAGTGTTTCTGCTCCCTGTTATGAGTCAGCATGATGGCAGCGTCTTTCTGTTGTTATCTGCCAAGCTTCCCGTTTCAGCTCTGGGGACAAAGGGAGTGGAGGAAGCAGAGTTAAGAAGATAATGTAGGGAGAGGGTGGTGGTTTGGTACCCTTGATTCTGACTCACGGCAACCCCATGTGACAGAGCAGAACAGCCCTGTGGGATCTCCCGGCTGTCACGTTTACGGGAGCAGATCACCAGGTCTTTCTCTTGCAGAGCTGCCCTCACTGCCATCGGTCAATGCCGACTCATTGTGACCCTGTGGGACAGAGTAGAACTGCCCCTGTGGGTTTCTGAGACTCAAAACTCTTTAAGGAGTAGAAAGCCTCATCTTCCTCTTGAAGGGCAACTCGTGGTTTCGAACTGCTGACCCTATAGTTAGCAGGGTAACACATAACCCACTAGGCCACCAGGGCTCCAGCTGGTGGGTTGGTACCTTCAAACCACTGCCTTTTTGACCAGCAGTCAAGCGAGCCATCGAGCCACCAAAGCTCCTACCAGTGAGATTAGTGGACATGCACAAAGACAGAAGAGGAGAGGTGTCAGTCCTCACAGTGGAATGGCCTTGGAATTGGCATTGATTCCAAGGTGGGTGGATTCAGACTGCTTACTCACTGGTTCTCAGCCAAGCACCTAACCTTTGTGCTACCATGCCTTCTGGGGAGTGGGTTATATTATACTCATGGCCATAGAGTCAGTTTTGGCTCATCGTGACCCTGTAGGACCGAGTAGAACTGCCCATTTGGGTTTCCAAGACGAACTATTTTCAGGAGTGCAAATCCTCATCTTTCTCCTGCAGAGCAGCTGTGGTTTTCAAATTATTAACCTTGTAGTTTGCAGCCCCAAAGGTAGGTCCCCTAGGGACTAACCATTGTGCTACCTTGGCTTCTGGGGAGTGGGTTAGAA
This sequence comes from Echinops telfairi, assembly GCF_000313985.2. Lineage (NCBI taxonomy): Eukaryota > Metazoa > Chordata > Mammalia > Afrosoricida > Tenrecidae > Echinops > Echinops telfairi. Next base: position 15,356,537 of record NW_022103896.1, read on the forward strand.
AATAACAAATGGCAGCAGGTGGGCATTCGGGTTGGTTTGACCTGCATGAGGATGGCAGGTAGAAGTGGAAGTTGTCGAGTGACCGGTCTGGAGCCAACCGCCTGCCCTTCTGGGATTATAGTCAGATGGTACTTGTTGCTGCATGAAACCATAGCCAGCACCACTGTGTTACATGCCGCGCTCTCCTGGTCTGCCGTGGGCCTCCGAACCTCTCGAGCCTTCCTTTCAGAGTTCAGATCTCAGTGCCCGACCTCATGCCTATAGGATCAGATCACATTGGGGTGATGGGGCCTCGGGCTGTCAAGGGCTTTCTAGGGAACACTGTGCTCCAGCCAGCTGTGTGCTGTCACCTTAGGCTTCTGTCATCTCGTCATTACACCTGCCATTCCAGTGACCTCTCCCACATGCCGGCAGCACCGCCCACCAGGATCACGCCGCCGATCCCCACAGCCCTGGGAGCCTCTGATCCCTTCCTGTGTGCACTTGTGCATTCCAGCTCTGGAATGTCCTCCTGAGCCCACCGCCCCCGATCACTGCTGCTCAGCTTCCAAGTTGTTGTGGGGGGTCAAGTTGGCTCTGACGTGTGGCAGCCACCAGGGACAGAGCAGCTCGTCCGCTAGGGTTTTCTTGGCTGCAGTCTGTACGAAAACAGGTCTTTCTCCTGCGGAGGCACGGGGTGGATTTGAACTGCCACCCTTTCAGTTGGCAGCTGTGCATCTAGCTGTTAGGCCACCAGGTGTGCCTTCAGTCTAGATTATCAAAACCAAACGGAGCCCATTCCCACTGAGTCAGTTCGGCTCCTAGTGTTAGAACAGAGATGTTTTCTCACTTGTGGGGAAGGAGAAGAAGGCTCTCGGGAAAGTGGAAGCGAGACTATTGATATGTGAAGCAGCCTAGCACTCTACTGTCACCCCACCATATAGCCACCCCAATAGCCCACTGGGGCACTGGGGAAGGAAGGTTGTCATTTCTGGGAACAGGATGTGGTGGGTTGGGGTCTTGGCCAGAACCAAGTTGGGGATTCTGAATTCCAGTCTGAATTCCAGTCTGGGTGACTTCGTATTGCTTTGTGGTTGAGAGAGGCAGCCCCTCCCCACCGCACCCCATCTCACCCCACCTCCTGCTCTGGCCTCAGTGAAGGGGAGCAGGCCACATCTCTTTGAGGGAGGATCTGCCTGGAAATGTTTCTGGGCTACAGCCAGACTGGCTTTGCTTGCCCCACGTTTTATTCTAACCAGTTTGTTTAATTGGGGCTCCAGCAGCCCTTAGCTTTGAGCTTGACGTTTTCAGTCCTGAACTGCCCTTAATTAGTAGTTACAGCCTGATGGTTTCTACCTGGGAAGCTTATTTGGTTTCAAATTGGAAAATAAAAATAGAGAGTTATTAAAGAGGCCCTTCGCTTGTATCTGAAATTGAGTTTTTTTTAAAATACCCCCTTAAAGGAATGTGGCCAAATTCATTTGTTTGGTTAGAGATTTAAGAAAACAAACCAAGCATGATTCTGCGTTCTCCCATGGTGGCTGCTGACCATACACAGACCGTGTATTCTCAGGACCACTTCTGTCTTCTGACAGATTTGGGGTTGTTGTCCTTTGGGTCCTCATAGGAAGAGACCTGGTGAGGGTCGGAGAAACACTTAGCCAAGTTGTTGTTTAAGAATCGGGCTGATTGGCTTTAAAGAGCTTAGGGTAAGGGATAGCATGCATTTTTTCAGTGTTATTCCCACTGGGAACTGAATGAGAAAACATCTCCTGGACACCCTGCAGAAGGCGGTCTGGAAAGCTGGCTGGGATCATTGCGTCTGGAGTCTGTACATAGCTGTCATTGTAGGACTTCAGTTCCTGTTTCTTTGTGCCCCGATTGTGCAGTGGGTTAAGCATTGGCTTGCCGGCCTACGGGGAAAGACACGTGGCCTCCCAGCAGCAAGCTGCCCTTGCTTTGTGCTGTGTCTGTGAACACTAAAGGTTTGTGTGATTTGTGGTTTTTATGTTGTTTGTATGATATGGTAGGTTAATTTTGGGGTCTGGCAACTTGCAAAAATGTTTCCCATATAAAGTAGAAATGACTTTGAAGACTAACGCACACCTGAGCCAAGCCATGGGATTTTTCAGTCCCCTCATGTGCTTGTGAAAGTTGGACATTGAATAGGGAAGGCTGAAGAAGAATCGAAGCATTTGAATTCCGGTGCTGGTCACTGCCAAAAGAACAAGCAAGTCTGTCTTAGAAGGTGTGCAGCCAGAATGCTCCGTGCAGGCAAGGATGGCAAGACCTCCTCTCTCATTCTTCGGACCTGTTGTCAGGAGAGACCAGTCCCCGGAGAAGATCATCATGCTTGGTAGAGTAGAGGGGCAGGAGAAAGGGGGTAGGCCCTCAAGGAGGTGGGTGGACACAGTGGCTGCAACAATATGCTCAAGTATGGGAACTTGAGGCAAGGACAGGGGCGTGCTTCATTCTGTTGTGCAGAGGTCACGACGGACTCGCTGGTATCGAACAACACCGTAGACACGAGTGGTGAGAAGTGTGTATACTGTGTGCTGTTTGGGCCTCTGAGAGGTTTCATAGGCATGCCTTTCTTCTGGATAGCAGGGGAACCCTGTGTGTTCTTTTTATACCAGAAAGCTTTATACCAGAGGGCTACTGGGCTCTCAGTGAGGCCCCTGGGTGGTGCCAGCTGTTACCAGTGTGCTTGGCTGTAAACCAAAAGGCTAGAGGTTGGAGTCTGCCCTGAGATGCTTCAGCAGAAAGCCACTGAAAACACTGTAGGGCCCAGCTCTACTCAGACCGGGGACCACCAGGAGTGGGAGCAACTTGAAGGCAGTTGTTAGGCCCCTAAGGTGCTGTGATTGGGAAGATCTGGTAAGTGGGAGTCCTGCTCTGGAGGTACTGAGCCAGTGGAGAGTGGAAGGGTGTGGGCAGGTAGGTGGGGTGTTAGGAGGAGGCACATGGGAAAAATAATGGTAGCTCCCAGCGGTGCATGCTCCCCCACCCCCAAGCACGTCGGCTCCCTCCTTTTGTGACCCTGCATTCCCAACAGGGGAGGGCCCGCTCTTAAGAGGCAAACATTGGTTCTGGGAGGGGGCCCTTACTCTCTCCAAGTGTGAGATACAAATTTGCATTTATACGCAGAGATGGGCAGTAGGAGGGGGCTTCCAGAAGTGTGTGGGAGAATCCCATTAAGTTTGAATTCCATTTTCCAAGTGCATTGTAAAGCCCCCCTCCTATTAAAATCCATGGGGAGGAAGATTATGGAAAAAGTGTCTGAGAAGGGTCCTTATGGTGGGGGTGGGGGGTGGCAGAGCTTGGAAAGCTGCATTGTGAGGAAGGCAGCCTTTTGGGGAGATTGCTGGAAGATACTGTCTTTGAAATGATAAGGATCTTGGTAGAACGGACTCCCTATCACGGCCCAGAGAAGTCAGCTGGTGTTTAACTGTCACTGCTCACAGGCACCCAGGGCCTGTTTGTCCCTCTGTGCAGCTTATTCACCCAGGAAGACTGTGTTTTAAGCTGCGTGTGAACATGAGACGCCACTGCTGTGCCGGGTCGTGTCACACAGCCCCTTAGAATGGGACTTTCTAGCTGTAATTCCTCCCATGGGTGTATGTTAGGGGACGGAACTGAAAGGGCCGGGGCAGATTCTTCCTAAAGTAACAGCGAAACTCATTCTGTCTCAAGGATGAATAGTGCCTGTGCAGAGCTGATCTTTGACATGCTAACTGGCCCTTCCAAAAGTTTGTGGGGGAAGTTCCATTAGCTCCTGATACTATTTTTCCATGAAGTTTTTGAAGCCCCCTTTTTGACCCCCCTGATGGCTTACCTGAAGTTTGGCAGTTTGGGCCAACCTAGAGGTGCCTCAGAGGAATGGCCTGGTGATGTTTCAAACAAAATCAGCCCTTGATAACCCCGGAGCCCACTTCTGCTCTGACACCCATGGGCAGCCATCAGTTGGAATTGACTTGATGGCCACTGGGGCTGTACATAAGTGTGTATTCCTGTATTAAATAACAGTGAAGACCTCAATCTTACATGAAGTATGGACAAAAGTCCTGTAGAAGTTACGGCTATTTATAATAACACGGAATCTAGCTAGCACTGGTGTGCTTAGTATGTAAACGCTTAAGATCAGTGTGAGGATGGGGCAGGACCAGGCAGTGTTTCGCTGTATTGTATGTGGGGTCTCTGTGACCCCATGGCACCTAAGGACCATGACCGCAGTGAGTCCCGATGGATGCAGCAGCACTGGGGCTGGTTTGGGATTTATCCTTATGCAGGTGGCTCCTGTTGCAGCTCCCCGCAGCCCTAAGCCGTTCCCACAATTAAGGGAACCACGTGCTTGTCACAGTTCAATAGCATTTCCCCTTGGGGGGCTTGAGGCGTTTTCCCAGCAGATGCTCAGATTCTGTCAGGTGTGCGGTTTCCCACTTAACCTGGGTGAATGACGAGGTGGCGGGGAGGGCAGTGGCAGAGGCGAAGAAGGTCCAAGCGTGGAGAGGATGTGTGTTTTCACGGGTGACTGAAGCGAGCCGTGTGCGGCACGGCTGTTTGTGTTGTTAGGCCGTTTACATAATGGACTGATTAACTCGGCGCTTTCATCCCTCCAGCCTAAAGGGTTGGCTTCGCTTTGTACACAAGCCATCGAGACTCCTCCTCCCCTCCTCAACCCTTCTCCTGTTCATTCTTTCTCCACTCCCACTTTGCTTCCGTTATATTGACTTTCGTGCTTTTTGCCTTAGTGACCAATTCTCCCTGAAACATGCCTTGAGACCCCTTAGGGTAAATCGGCGATTGATAACCCTAAAAGAATGCTGTTATTTTCCTTCAGACTCTTGGCAGCTCTTTGTCACGGAGCTGTGCCCGTGGTTGGGCCTGCCGAGTCTCAGACAAAAATAACCCTGTGGAATGTAAATGTGAACTTGGAGGCACTTGAACGTGTCCAACCAGCATTTTCCTGGGATGGGTCGTTCTGGCGGCTGGCACAGCTGTCTCTTTTCTGCTCCCCAGGTAAAGGCCCAGCCAGGCTCAGCATGAGAAGATGGCTTTGAACTAAAATATTTTCAGGTCCAGGGTTTCACGTGAATTCTGTAGGGAACACATGCTCTTGGGAAGTCACTCATAGAACCGACAGATTGAAGATGAGCCAGCCACATGCCCGTTTTCCCATCACGGAAGAACCTTCCAGTGAATCCTCTTGAGGATATGGATCATAAAGACGTTGGAATTTCACACCTCCCTCTTAGGAATCTACCTGTGAGCTACAAGGACAATTTTCTAGGGCGCTTTTGCTTTAAACCCAGCTCTCTAGCCTTCCACTCCTAAGCTAGCACCGAGCTTACCTTATAGGACCGCATGACCTTTCCAGTGTTAGGAAGGAAACAGGCTCCTACAGAGGGGAACTCACTTCCCAAGACCTCCTGAAGAGGGACCGGAGTCCGGGGTGTTCTGATGTCACGGTTTTGTGTAAATTCACACCATTGACCAGTTCCCTCTGCCGTCCAGTTTCATGGTGAGAGTGTTCAAGTGGCAAATGACAAGCGGGGGAAAGGCCCTGTCCGGGCTCCGTTGGTTCTTGTTTGGTAGAGACTTGTTCTTGCGTTCGTTTATTGGGACTCCTTGCCTATCAGGTTTTCCACAGGAGTCGTCCGCCACCGTTTCAGCCCTACCTTCTTCTGCAGAAGATGTTTGCATGGTCTTGTTGCCCTGTGGGGAGCAAGAGTTGATTTGCTTACATTTGAATCATTTGTTTTATCTGACTTCAGCATATTTATCTGTCTAACTAGGCATCTAGGCATTTGCATCATCGTAGTTTTTGCAACTGTATTTACTCCTGGAGATTCTGTGTACGCAGAAGGAAACAGCCGGTGCTGCACCATCCTCACAGTCGCTCCTATGGTGGAGCCTACTGTTGTAGCCACTGTGTCGATCCAGCTAGTGGGATCTATATCTGCATATAGGATAATTCTCTCTCTCTCTCTCTCTCTCTCTATATATATATACACACATACATATATATATATATACACATACATACATACATACATATATGTTTGTTGTTAGGTGCCATCAAGTCTGTTCTGATTCATAGCCACCCCATGCTCAACAGAACAAAACACTGTCCGGTCCTGCACCATCCTTCAGTTGTTGTTGCAGCCACTCTGTCAACCCATTTTGTCAAGGGTCAACTAGGAGGGGCTTCAAAAGTTCGTGGAAAACAGGATTATTGTTTAATTCCATTTAATTACCTATTGATTCCATTTTTCCACAAACCGTTTGAAGCCCCCTCCTTATATGTGTATATGTACACGTACACTATGCGCACACGTGTCATTGTTTTCGATTCTCAAATGTTTAAACCACCACGCAACTCTTTATTTCTGGTAACAGATCCTGCTGTGAAAATCTGCAGCATTTCCTGCTGCGCGTGCCAGGGCCCAGGGACCCTGGTTTCCATGGAAACAAATATGCAGACACTGGGTGGCACTTTCTTTTAGAGCTTCATTGGAGCGCATTTCACAGTTCAATACGAGGCTGCTGCTTCCGCCTTTAAAATGGGGGACATAGGGGAGGAAAAGCTGATTGATTGCCAATGCAAGAAGGAAAAAAAAATAGCTGTTTCCACTACAGCAGGAAGTGGCTTTTCATACATTCCCTTTTGATGTGTTTGTCAGAGGAGGGCCAGACACAGCTCCCCAAAGATGGCCAAGGGGATCTCATCACACACAAAAGAACTGCAGAGGATGTGGGGAGCTGCGCTCATCCTCCAGCGCTGGCAGCCCGTGGGCTTCTCTTTGGAGTGATGAGAATTCAGGGATGACCCCAGTGGTGGTATTAACCCGTGGACTTTGCCGGGACCCATGTGGTTGGCCAGAAGGGCATGGTGGCAGACAAAACATCTCGGGCTCGATACGTGCCTGCCTGCCTTTCCAGATCCTTCTCCCTCAAGCCCCTTACTCTGAGCACCCGGCACACCCAAATCCCAGCCTTTGGAATCACATGATTGCCATCTGCACTGGTTTAAAGGCTGATGCTAATGCTGAGCGCGACTTCATTTGGATGATGGGATTTAAATCCAAGTGCAAGATGTGCTGCTTGCTCTGGAATGAAAGGAGACGGAACTGTGTAAACGTACCACCTGACCTCCCGGTGGGCGTGCTGACGGTCTCCTGGGTCACTGCTGGTCTGGAGCAATGGTGGGATTCAAATACTTTAACAACCGGTTCGCTGCCCTTGTGACTGTTTTAAGTAGTAAAAAGGGGGTATACTGAAAGGTAGCTTATTACTTCATACAGTAAAAACTTAAATAAAAACAATAAAAGAGGTACAAAAACTAGATTATGATATAAGAATTTTAAAATACAAATGAAAAAAATAGTAATACCTGATCAAAAGCCAATAAAACTGTTATTTAAGATATTTCCGTATTCCTTCTTGATTGGTGGCCTCACCTGCAATAATCTTCACTTTTACCTGAGAATCAGTGGCTGTGTGATTTATCCTTAATCACCTTTTCACTGCGTCCTTTAGAGGCAGGCCAATTAGACAATAGTCATTGTGTTACAAAATGTATTAGAAACAGGCGACTTCTCTCAACATATTAGGTTCATCTTTGAAAAACCCTTTTCTGCTTCTGCTGAACTTCCAGCAGTTGTTAGGACTATATTTTTGGCTCTTTGCATACTTTCAGGAATTACATAATCTGCTCCTAATGTCTTGTGGGAATGTGGGACGGAAGACAAAGCTGAAATGAATGACAGCGTGTGACCCTCTGTTTATTCGACACTTTTTCTCTTTACAGTTTGTTTATTGACGTAACAGACACAAAGGGATATAAATTTAGGATTCCATCAAAAGTGTAACGAGTTTTATGAAATGAATAAATATTACAAGCAAATTCCCATCTATTTTTCTACACCTATGGATGAGATGAACATGACTACGGGTGTTCAGAATACACTGTTGAGCAGATGAGCATTAACAAAGAGTCAGGAATGTAAATGTTTGATTTCCACATTGAGTTAGAGAGAACCTTGGTTACAAGTGCCGTTGTAACAACCAACCCGTTTGCCAAACTCAATAAAAAATTAGGTATGGTTTCTGCTGGGCCGGTTTGAACCGGCTGAATCCCACCACTGCCTGGGAGGTGCTGAGCCCTGGGTTCCCACAGCAGCTAGCTGGACTCCTGGCGAGTTGGATTTGAAACAACAGCAACAATAAACAAGCAAACATCAGTCGTTTCCGATCCATGGCGATCCGCGATTTTTCAGAGGTAGGTCGCCCCGTCTTTTCTTTCGAGCACCTCTGGGTGGACTCAGACCTTTAGTTAGTAGCCAAGCCCCCGAGCCCCACGGTGGAATGCCGTAATGAGACTGAAGTGCAGTGAGCCTGCCCTGGCTTTGCTGGAAGGACCTCTGTTGCGCTGGTGTTGGTGAGGGTTTGCATGAAAGCAGTGCACAGGTGGTTGTTTGCAAGCTGTGGGCGCCTGGAGCCTTTGCCTGTAACAACAGGTGCATCGTCGTCCCTCCTTGGCTGCACTCTTAGACCTCCAGCCCTCCGAGCCACTCAGCTAGCTCTCCAGTTGAGGAGGGTGACAGGAACCTCTTTTGCAAATAGGGAAACCGCCTTTGAAGTGGGTTGGTTAAAACGCTACCGCCCTTTGAAGTGCAGAGCTTGGAGTGTGCATCTGGTTCTTTCCACCCCCGGGGATCAGTCCTGTGAAGCCACCTGGGAATTTAGGCCAGGGTTTCTCAACCTGGGGTCTGCAGACATCTGAGGCCAGATAACTCTGTTGGGGGGCTGTTCTGTGTGTTGTGGGGTGTTTATCAGCATCCTGGACTCTACCTCCTAATTGCCAGTCGCGTCGTCCCTCCCTCCTTGCCAGCTGTGCCAACCAAAATACGTATGTGCATGCCTCCAGATATTGCTAAGTTTCCGGCAGGGGGCAAGTCACCTGAGTTGGAGAATGACGGAAGTAAGCCCGATAGGGTTTGTGTTTGGCAGTTTAGTGGGACAATGCATATGCCTTACTCGGAGGCCACGTGGGCAGCTTGACTGAAGTTTGATTTTAAATTACTTGGAGCCAATCATGAGTTCAGAGATTGGGCAGTGCCGCCTCATCCGAGGCCTGACCACTGGGCTAACTGTCCAAGACTCTGAAGAATCCAGGCTTAGCCCGAGGCTGTGTTCATGGTGCATGTAGCCACGCTATGCCCCAAAAGGACAAGCCAAGGAAATGGCTGCATGTGAGCAGCGTGCGTGGGGTCCGTCATGCCACTCAAGCTGGCCTGCTGCATGGCCGAGGCTGAGTGACCAGGCGGGGCAGCCACTGGACCGGCCAGGAGACGGTTCTACACCCAGCTCTGCCATTCCTGGTGGAGATGCTCTGGGGGGGTTACACAAGCCGGCATATCTCTGTGTATCATCTGTGAAATGTCAGGTTGGCCGTACCTGTTTGTCAGGGCCACCGAGACTCCAGTGGGGCCAAGGTTGTGAAAGTGTGTTCTCGATGGTGACGCCCCAGAGAGCCGTGTGGTGAGGTCATGACGCTCGTGTGTCACTGGACTGCTGGGGTCCCTGTCCCCATCAGACCCTGTGGCTCCACAGGTCCCAGAGAGATGCCACACAGACCCTTGATTCAATCTTGGCCCCAGCTGGACCTCTTGTCTACCCCCCGCCCCACTGCCAACCCTCCCAACCCAGATCCTATTAGGTCCCTCCCACATTGTCGCCTCTGGACTACTGATACTGCTCAATTCCCCTTGATTCTGTGGGCTTCAGGATTCTGACTTCTATTGAAATTCAGTAGTTTGTTCATGTTATTATAAATAAATGTTGACTACTATAAATGTGAATGTGGCCTGGTAGTACTGTTGAGGGAGTATGGGCCTGCTAGACACAAGGTTAGCGGTTCAGACCTACAGACTGCTCCTCAGGAGAACCGTGAGGCTATGTGGCCCCATTGCGATTTAAAGCCTCGGAAACCCTACTTAAGGTCACTATGAGTTGGAATCCACTCGATGGCTGTGGGTTTGGTGTGTAAATATTATATATACCGTGACAAGAATGGTTAGCTTGCTATTTTGTTTCTTCTTAGATTAGGGGTATCCTAATGGCACCCTAAATGCATTTTCACTGTTTGGGTCGTCCAGCCTGGCTTAGGCAATATTGAGTATATACCAGGGACCTGCAAAAGGTTCCTGGGGGAAATTCCATGATCTTTAGATTCCATTTTCCCAGGAACTTTTTGAAGTTCCCTCTTATCCCTTTCCCTTGCCTTTGCGAGCAGGCAGCCTTCTCTCTCACAAACCTTATCCTTCCAGACTTTTCTCCGGCCATTCCTCCTCCAGGACCCTTTTCTCCTTCCTGAAGGGTGTTTGGGGCCTCCCCACTCTGCCCTGGGCCTGGGATCTGGACTCTCCTGGTCTGCATGGTTTCTTTATAGCCTGTGAGCTTGTTTAGGGCAAGGACTCCTGCAGTTTATTACCAACCACTGACAAAATCCACCACCACCTCTATCAAGCTGTGGAATCTCTTCGTCACCCCAAACGGAAACCCAGACACACGTCCCTTTCAGCAACTACCCTGCAGACCTGCTTCCTGTAGTCCCTGGCAACCACCCTGGTGTGTTTACGATTTAGTCATCACTCTCCCCTTAACCTCTTTTTTTAAAAAATTAATCATTTTATCCATACATCAGTTGTATTGAGCGCATTTGTACATATGTTGCCATCATCGTTTTCTAAACATTTTCTTTCCGCTTGAACCCTTGATATCAGCTCCTCTTTTTTCCCTCCCTCCCCCACCCTTGTAAACCCTGATAAATTATAGAGTATTATTATTTTCATATCTCACACCATCCGCTGTCTCCCTTCACCCACATTTCTGTTGTTTGTCACCCTGGGGGTGGGGTGGGTAATACGTCGATAATTGCATTCGGTTCCCTGTTTCTCCCCTGTCTCCCCACACCCTCCCCCTCTCCTCATGGTACTCCCTTTATTGGTCCTGAGGGGTCCTGGATTCTGTGTGTTGAGAGCTCATATCTACATGCCCTGGTCTAGCCGGATTTGTAAGGTAGAATTGGGGTCATGATAGTGGAGGGGGAAGAAGCGTTAAAGAACTAGAGGAAGGTTGTGTGTTCCCTCGGTGCTATACTGCACCCTGGCTGACAAGATTTTCCTTATGACCCTTCTGTGAGGGAATGCTCAGTTGTTTACAGATGGACTTTGGGTCTCCGCTCCAACCCTTGTTGTCTGCATCGATATATTGGTTTGTTTTGGTCCCCTTAACCACTCAAACGGAGCACAGCATACATCTGAATCAGAAACCCAACCCCACACCAAACCAGCGGCCATTGACCCAGTTCCGACTATAGGCGTAAAATATTGTTGAATGAATGCAATGAGCCTTTACTTTTGCTATCTAAACGAAATATCTAGAGAAAAGTGCTCTTTAGAAGACTTCTTTTTGAAATGCTTTTGTGTAAGGGGTTTGATTTTTCTACTGGTGTTTTCCAAAGTCTTTTAAACCAAAGCAGCGTTTCCTGTGTCCACCTTCCCGTGAGACTTCAGCCTCCATAATGGTGGTCTTGGTTCTGTACTTGACCGGGCCTGGTGTTCTTGGAGAGTTAGCGAGTCTTTCTGATGACCTCTTTGGCGGCTGTTGAAGCCTTCCACGACTGTTGTTTTGTTTTATGGAGAAGAAAGGAAACCTACCGCCTCCTCTGGCTGCTGACATCTCTAACGCAAGCTCTTCCTTGAAATATGGCAGCCTTGTTCTGCTTTTCCGCTGATCCTTGAGACGTACAAAACCCTGTTCTTCTCTCTTGGTCTATCATTTATAAAACTGTGTTGCCTTTGGCGTGGGGAGAATTTACTTAAGCGTAGTTAAGCCTTCAGATTTTCCTTTTGGCGTAGACAAAAGCTTCATTAATTATGAATATGAATTCCCTTTTCAAAATGACAAGATTGAACATTTCCTCATGCCAGTAGCCCAGCTGTCTCATTCGGATGCTCCACAAAGACTTTGGAGAGCTGTTTTGTTGTTTAATGGTAGGACGAGCAGAGCCTGAAAGAGAAGCGGAAAAAGATGCACAGTCACTCAGGGTTCATTTGTCTAGGAGAAAAGAGAGATTTTTATTTTACTCTGGCCATCTTCACTCATGTGCA
>NW_022103896.1:15368791-15371283 GCF_000313985.2 Echinops telfairi
TTGTGGTTAGTCCACCACATTCAGCTTGCAAGTCGATCTGACAGCGCTGCATTCAGTTATGTGCTCCTTTTGCACCACCAGGAGAATATCTGTTCTGTCATTTCCCATTCCATTTTGTCCCCTGGCCTTGTGGTCAGGGCTGCCATGAACTGGCCTTGCAGTTAGTTACTGGCTCGGGTGGCTGGCCTCTGTCCTTTGCACCCCACCCAGTGGCCTGGCCCCTCCCTTCCTGCCTCCAGGCTTCCTTCTTCCCCTCCACGGGCCCCTGAGCCTTACTCTGAAGGACGGGAGCCTGCAGCCAGCATCTTCCTCTTCCTGGTGCTCCCAAGATTGTGCCTCCCTCTGGGCCCTGCCAGTGGCTGTTAGGTGCTGTTGAGCTGACTTCCGGGCCCACCCGGTATCTTTGGCTGAGGGTGACCCCGTGCACAATGGGAGCATGACTCTTAGGGTTTCCATTGGCTGGTTTTTGAAACTAACTCGTGTAGTCTGTCTTAGTCTGGAAATTCTACTGACATCTGCCCAGCCAGCATCGCAGCAGCACACAAGCCTCCACTGGCTCACGGTGGTGATGGAGCTTGAGCTGCCCGCACTGGGCATCGAACTCGGGCCTCCTGGAGGGAAGGCAAGAACTCTACCATGGAACCACCGCAGCCTCCCCTACTGAGGGGCTCCTTGCTCTAGGCAGAGGATGCTTTGAAGGGCAGCTGTATTCAGTCTGGAGTCCAACCCTTCTGCGAACCCCCAGAGAGCCTTTATTTAGCGGATAGAGCTGAAGGCAGCCTTAGGGAGACTGCTGGAGCGTCGTCGGTGGTGGGTGGTGAAGGGGGGTGGGGGGAACATGTTTATGAACAATCCCCACCCTGATCAAGCCACATAAAATGACCACAAACATTACTCTGGTGGGAATGGAGCCCTTTTCTGAGACTTCTGCTGGTGAAGAACCTTTGAGTGGGGCTGTGCCTGTTATAGACACAGGGGGACTTGGACACGGTGCTGTAAACCTTTGTACCTTGGTCCTCACCTGTAAATTGGAGTGATATGCGCACCTATGTAGGATTGAGGGGAAAGAAATGAAAATGTGTATAAAGAGCATCACCCTCACTGCCGTCGAGTCAGTGCCGCCTCAGAGTGATCTACAGGACAGGGTAGAACTGCCCCTGTAAGACTTATCTTTGGTATTTGCTGGCAGTGGAGGTGGCCTAGCTATGGCAGCTGGCCGCTTCATCTTGGAAAGGCTGTGGTGTTCCTTTCTGCCACAGTCCTTTCAAGAGTCTTGCCTCTTCTCTCCATCTGGGGCGCTCGGATTCTTTCTCGTGGTGTGAAAGAAGCCAGCATGGCCGGCAGCACTCTAGCAAGTAGAGAGCCCAACACCTGCCATATAGACACTTGCTGGGGGCCACCAAGTTGATTTCTAACTCAGCAACTCTATAGGACAGAGTAGAACTGCTCTTTGGGGTTTCCAAGGTTTTGATGCAGTGATTACGCACTGGACTGCTAACTGCAAGGCCAGTGGTTCAAAACCACCAGTTGCTCCTCGGGAGAAAGATGGAGCTTTCTACTCCAGTAAAGAGAGTGGTAGTCTTGGAAACCACAGGGCAGTTCTACTCTGTGGGTCAACATGGACTTAAGAGTGTTCACACAAGCCAGTGGTCAGGTCCCTTCTCCCACAAGGTCACAGGTGGTGCTGCTTCACCATCCTGTCCCAGCTCCTGATGTAGATGGATGAGGGGCCTTCAAAAAGTTTGTGGGGAAATTATATTATCTTTTCGTGAACTTTGAGTCTCCCTAGTAAGATGAGCTCATAGTCAGAATAAATACAATTATTCAATAGGTTTTGCATTTGACAAGGTGCTACATGCTGTCACTGGGCCCTGGTGGCATGGTGCATCATGTGTTGGGCTGCTAACCACAAGGCCATCAGTTCAAAACCACCAGCTGCTCCATAGGAGAAAATATGAGGGTTTCTAGCCCTTTAAAGAGTTATGATCTCAGAAACCCACAGGGGAAGTTCTCCTCTGTCTTTCTTGTAAGGTTGCTGTGCATGGGAATCAAGTTGCTTGGCTTTTGTTTGACTTTGCAGACTGCCAGGGACTACTAGAGTTGTTGCTAACAATTTCTAGAGTAAGCATGCCTGTAGTCACTCTTACTTTTTTCCATTTTTAATTTTTCTAAATACACCTATTGTGTATAGAATCTTCACACGCCCACCTCCTTTTTTTTGGCGCTCTTTAAATGGGAGCGTTGTGCTATGAAACATTACCACATCAAGCTTAAATCACATGGCAGTAAGATGGGCCGGACAGTTCACCTCTTTAGGGAAAATGGCAAATCAAGGTGCTCTGAAAAGGTCATAGGTCAGGGCAGAGTGGCCGGGACGACCATCTGTAAGTTTCAAAACTAAGACTCAGAGCTCTGCTGTCATGGTGGGCATAGTGGATAATGAGTTGGGCTGTTAACCACCAGGTTGGCAGTTCAAACCCACCAGCCACTCC
>NW_022103896.1:15372025-15373839 GCF_000313985.2 Echinops telfairi
GTACTTCTGGGTGGATTTGAACCTCCACTCTTTTGTTTTGCAGCTGAATGTATTAACTGCAGGGATTTGAACCCATTCTAAGGAGTCGACTCCAGTCACGGCCGCCATCTTTGAGTGAGGCACCGCTGCCCATTTCTTGTTGCTGTGTTGTTAGCTGCCATCAAGCTGATTCTAACTCATAGCGATGCTGGTGTAGCAGAAGGAAACTACTCCTGGTCTTGTGACACCCTCACAATTGCTGCCACACCTGTTTCCTCCTCGGTAAAGATTTGAGCACCATGTGACACACACGTGTGCTCCGTCACCCATGGCCGGACCGTTTCAGATGGGTCGAATGTTCTAGTAAACCCTTTGTACCACCAGCACTCCAAAAAGCCACTGCAATGCACCCTTGCTTTCAGATCCTATGTGCATGACATTAAATCAGTTGCAGGGACAAGGAGCGCTGGTGGTGAAGTGGATTATGCCTTAGGCTGCTAGCTGCAAGGTCAGCAGTTCGAAACCACCAACTGTCCCATGGGAGAGAGATGAGGCTTTCTACCCTTGTAAAGAATTACTATCTCAGAAAACTCACAGAGGCAGTTCTACTCTGTTCTGTAGAATCAACTTGACCGTATTCCATTGTCTTGGTTGTTGTTGTTGTTGTTGTTGAGTGGCAGATGAAGTAAGACCTGCTGAATGAGAAGGACAGACCTGTGTCGAGATGCAGGCACTGGGCTTGGCTTACTCACCAATTAAATGAAAGGGCTTGCCTGCCCAACCATCCTTGCCTTCTCAGAGATTTGAACCTGGCTTTGGTAGGTCCACAGATTAACACATGCTGTGGGTGGTGGACTTTCAGATGGATAGTCTCGATTGGGAGGATTTAGACCTTTGATCCCGAAGCCATGCTGTAGAGAGAAGTGGTGAATACCTGGTTGGCTTTGCAGGTTGAGCTGGGTCTGTATGGCTCCAGTGCCCGGGCTACCTCAGATTTCCAGTTGAAGCGGAACTGCAGGTAGAGAAGACAGAGGGGAGGGAGGGCTGTGCGGCTTCCAGCAACATTCAGGCGCGCATGTGCGTTTTTAACGAAGAAAGCTTATGAGTTCCTGGAGCCCCGTCTGTGGCGGAGGGCTGTTAGGCAGGTTGAATGAGAGGATGCATCAGTGCTGTGAGGCCCTGGGCTCAAGTGTCGGGGTTATTTGGAGAGAGCGTTTTTAGGTTCTTACGCACTGAGAAGTTGGGTAGTTTTCCAGGGTCACAGAGGTTTGGGGCAGCAGCACCAGGATATTAGAGTCTGCAATTCTTTCTACGGGACCACGCGCACGTTAGTGCCATAAATACGTGTCCTAGACCCTAGCCGAAATCTTCTCCTAAATACATGCCCTGGATCAAAGAGAGGAGGGCTCAGTGAGATGTTTGCAAGGAGGACATATCCCCAAATCTGCCCTCTCCCTGGGGTGGTGATGGTGGTGGTGGTGGTTGGTTGCCCTCCGCGGGATTCCTTGTACCTTTGATTAACAGGAGGGAACGTTTCCTGGGCCCATGCCTCCTCACTATAGCAGCCATTGTGTCGACCATCTCGGTGAGGCTTTGCCTTTTAAGCCTCCACTTGACCAAGCACGATGTCCTCCAGAGACCGACCCCACCTGAGAATGTGTCCAGAGGACGTGAGGTGAGGCCTCTGCAGCCTCTTTCAGGGGCCTTCTGGCTGTATTCTCCCAAGTCGGAGGTGTTTGCTCTTGGGCAGTGATGGCATGTTCGCCTTTCCCTCAAGGTGCCAATTCTTCCTGTTGTGTCCAGTGTTCCTGCATATAAGGCCATTGAGAACACCA
>NW_022103896.1:15373939-15375360 GCF_000313985.2 Echinops telfairi
GTGCCGCCTCAGAGTGATCTACAGGACAGGGTAGAACTGCCCCTGTAAGACTTTAACTCTTTACTGGAGTAGAAAGCCCTGTCTTTCTCCATCGGAGAAGCTGGTGGTTTTGAACTGCTGACCTTGCGGAATCCAGTCCAATGCATACCCCTTAAACGCTACCAGGGCTCCTCTGTAAAGAGCATAGTAGCCTTCAAACATTAGCTGTGATTACGAATAAGGGAAACAACTGTTCACAATGCCGAGGACCGTGCAGCGCACTATATCGGTGCTTGGCATAGATCGCACGAGTTCATCTTTGAACGGTCCCTGGGCGGCATGCAGCACAACCAGTACCTTGACCAATAGCAGGAATATCGGTGGTGGGAAACCACTCGGTGGCTCCTGGGAAGGCAGGCCCGGCGATCCGCTTCTCAGTCACGTCCTTGAGAACCCTTGAGCAGTTCTACTCTGCATGGGTGTGGGGTCACCGTGAGTCCCAGCTGATGGCAACTGACAACAGTATTGACATGCCGTCGTCGCTCTTGTCGTTAGGCGCCATGGCGGTGGTTCTGACTCAGAGTGACCTCGTGTATGACAGAAGGAAATAACGCCTGGCCCTTCATCATCCTCCCCATTGTTATGTTTCAGTCTGTTCTGCAGCCACCATGTCCATCCAATACATTGGGGAGGGGAAGGGAAGGGATACTTTTTGGGGGCTGCCCCTCCACTTTACCAAGCATGCTGCCCTTTTCCGGGGACTGGTCTCTCCTGATAACATGTCCAAAGTACGTGCGATGAAGTTTCACCACCCTCGCTTCTAAGGAGCTCTCTGACCGCACTCCTTTCAGGACAGATTTGCTCATCCGGCAGTGGGTGGCTCGTCCACTCTCCTGCGCCAGCAGTCCAGTTCAGATGCATCTGATCCTCTTCAGTAGGCCTGGCAACCTACTTCCCCCAACCAGCCCACCAACAGCCTATGGACCCTAACAGTTGAAGCCACATGGAATAGGGAGATGGTGCAGGGCTAGGCGGCCTTGGACACTGACCGGGTCACCATCGAGTCGGGCTGGATCTGGACAGCTAACCTTGACAACTGAGTTTCCTACTTTGTTTCCATGGAATCAAGTTTAATAACTGCCACCTGTGGGTAACAGCGACTGCATCGGGCAGCGTGGTTTTAGAAGAAGCTAGAAACCAGGGTGTGCTCGAAATGGGGTTTTTAAGGGGTTGCAGGATGAATTTGACTTGCAGATGGTTACTCTGCAGCCTTTGCTTTGGCAAAAATTCTAAGGAGCCTCCAGAACCCTCTAGTCTCTGGGCCTCACTCCCAGACAGTGTACTCTTATCAGTCTGCAGTGGGGCCTGGCCAGCAGTGTTTGCCAAGCTCCCAGGGTGATTCTAAGTGCAGCCAAGGCCGGGAGCCCCTGGCGAAGACTGAG
>NW_022103896.1:15377895-15378965 GCF_000313985.2 Echinops telfairi
GTTGTGACCTTTAGAATCGGATTTCCAGACCTCTCTTCCCAGGCACCTCTGGGTGGGTTTGAACCGCCAACCTTTGGTGAGTAGCTAACTTAACTGGTTCTGCTCCCCAGGGATACACGGGTCTCTGTTTCATGGAAGTGATGGGTTATACGACTGTACTGGCCTTTCTGCTGATGACTATTTGGTAGTAGATCTCCAAATAGTTTGTCTTAGTCTAGACACTGTGCTGAAACCTGCCTACTATGAGTGACCCCGCTGGTCTTTGACACGCCAGTGACATAGCTTCGTGTAGCGTCATAGCAACACAAGCCAACATGGTACGGCAAACTAGTAGTCAGGTGAAGGTGTTTTATAGCAATGGGGAAATAGTAGGGATGAAGGCAGAAAAGCTACATACAATTAAGTCATCGGCCCACGTACGAGGAGACCACACACGTTTTCAGGGTACACGCCCGTCTTGAAGAATGTGGCCCCTCAGAGGGAGGGCTGCGCCCCCGAGGGAAAGCTGGTCACAAGCACAGGCCTGACCCAGATGTGGGCCCGCCAAGGGGCCGGACAGCAGGCCAGGGTTCTGGAATCCTGTGTGAAAGCCCCGGGGGAGGCTGGAGGGAGGAGAGGGCTGCTCAGCTCTTCCACACGGAGCTATTTTAAGCGCCATGACTTCATTCTTGTTGTTCTGAAGCAGCACAGATGGGCCGCATCAATTTATGTCACTACCAGCAGATAAGGAGGCCCAGATTCGAAGCAGCGTGTGACTGGTGTCCCTGGAAGGACTCTGTGTTGAGCGGTGGAAAGCTCAATATTCACTTAAAAATACATAGAAGCCTACGAGTGAGCACAGTAATTCCCCATTTCATAAAACCAAACTCCAGATTCAGAAAAAAGGGTCAAAGGTGGTCAGGTAGTTCAGCCTTTTGTTTTATTTTGTTTTGTCAGTGCAAACAATTCCAGTTACTTCTGGGCACAGCGAGGCCCATTCCAAAGGGGGAAACGGCGGGCCGGGTGGTGGGAAAGGTCGCCTGGGACCCCATACAGCTTCTCAAGAGGCAAAGGTCCCGAAGGCTTCTCTG
>NW_022103896.1:15380816-15382287 GCF_000313985.2 Echinops telfairi
ACCCGTTAACATTGACTCCCATTCCCGACTTCCCAAGTCCCATTGTTATGGTATGCCTTCAAGCCAATGCCAGCTCACCGTGATCCTGCAGGTCAGGGTAGACCTACCCACGGGGTTTCCGAGACGGAATCTTTATGGAAGCCAACTGCCAGGCCTTTTTCTCGCAAGGACTTCCTGGTGGGTGTCAACCACCCACTGATATTACCATTGGCACTTAACCATTTGCACTACCATGGCCAGCCCTTGGTAACCATTCATGACTCTTTGTCTCTCTGCAGTTTTCTGTTCTAGAACTTTTCTAAGGAGGATCGAACACGGTTTGCCCGTAAGTCACTCAGCACGGTGTTTCCAAAGTTCACCAACGCGTAGCTTGATTCAGAATGTCCTTTCTTCCTGCATTGGAATGTAGTGTCACTATTGTACATGCACCCCATGTTTGGGTTCTTCTTCCGTTGGTGGACACTTGTTGTGAATAGTGTTGCGGGGAGCCCCAAGTTGTTCTCAGGAGAGGACTTGGAGTCTTCAGAGGGAGGCCTGTGAAGTCCCCCCGCCCCCACCTTTCATCTATGCTCATATTTTACCCCTGTAGAGACCAGGTGAATTGGTTTTAGTCTATAATTATGAGATTATGAGCTAGGAGCTCTTTTTATTGCTTGTCGTTGTCTCCAGTGTTCACTGCCCCCAATACAGGCATCCAAATGAGATGATGATGATGATGGTGTGGAAACTCCTTGTAAGCCCCAGGCTCTTATCCAAATGGAGTTCATCATAAGCCTACTTCCCAGCTTTTATTCTCTCAGATCAATGCTAAATGGATTACATTTACAGAGTGTATGCACATACTTGTTTTTAAATTGACAGCCTCTCGTTGGTTTCGGAAACTCCTTTCCAAGTTACCAGCCCCACACGGTGGCATGGTACCCCAGCCCAATGCCCTCATTCCCTCCGCCACCACTCTCTCCCCTTGTTGGCTGTGTTCAACCCTCCTGGCTACATCTCTTTGCCTCCTGGGATTCCTGTGCCTGCTGTCTCCTCTGCCTAAAGTACTTTTCTCCAGACCTTTATGTGGGTCTCCTTCAAATGTCCACGCAGCAGGGTCCCCTGGGACTACACAGGCTCAAACATCGCCATTCTCAGTCCTTCACATCGGAAAAGGCCCGTCTTGCCTTGAATAGTCTGAGGCCCCCATGTCTATCCCTGATCACTCTCTCTTCCACTCTTGCCTTTTCCTCATGGCACGTAGATCACCTGACACTTTCGTTAGCATGACGCCTTTTGACTCCTTCCTTCCCATTGGAATGTAAGCTCCAAAAGGCCAGGACTTGCTTTTACGCGTCTCTCTGCCCACAGTGGGAACCCTGGTGAGGCTGTGGAATAAGCTTTAGAGTGCTGATTGCATGGCTGGGCATTCAGACCCACCAGCTGCTCCTCAGAAGGAAGGTGCGACTGTCTGCTCCTGAGAATGGATATG
>NW_022103896.1:15383509-15385135 GCF_000313985.2 Echinops telfairi
GGTTAACATGCTGACCAAGGTCAGAGGTTCAAGTCCACCCAGAGGAAAGGCCTGCTATTCTACTTCTGAAAAACCAGCTATCGGAGACCCTGTTGTGCCTAGTGGTACTCTGACAAGTAATGGGGTCACCATGATGCAGCAGTAACTCCAAGACAACTGAGTTGGGCGTCCACAGTGTGTGGTGTTCCGTAAATATTTATTGAATGGATGAATGAATAGGTTTAAAAATAGTCTGTGCTTACAGACACATCCTTCTGCAGAGGTGATAATTGAATGCTATTAGTAGAGCAGGAGCAAGACGCTCCCACCATCTGCCTTTATGTGGTGTTGTATGACTCCAGTGTTACAGCTACTTACCTACTTTCTTTCAAAGTCCTGAGCAAAAAGAGGGATAGACTGAACTTCCTTAGTGACATGGAGCCAGCGGGTTGTAGCACGTGAGCCAAAGAAAGGCCGTTGCTTTGCCTTGCATCCCTGAATCGGCGTACAGAGACTCGGAACGTCAGTAAAAATCAGCAGAAACTACGTAGCTTATAGTCACCGAGTTGCTTCTGACAGGGGCCATTTGCAGAACTGTAGCATACCATCGAACAAAGGAACCAGCAAGCAGCAGAACTGCCTGGAATGTATTTGCTTAACCAGCTTCCCCCTCCCCTTCTCTGAGCAAGCTGAATTTCAGCAGAAGGAATGGATCTCCTTTTAGATGGCTATCCATTTGGGCTGCTAACCACCAGGTCAGCAGTTTGAACCCCACAACGGTTTCACGGGACAAAGATGAGGCTTTGTATTCTCTAAAGAGTTACAGTCTCAGAAACCCAGAGGGGCAGTTCTCCTCTGTCCTGTAGGGCGGCTGGGAGTCCAAACTGACTCGATGGCAGTGACCTTTGAGCTGGGCTTGTAAAAAGCTGGGCTGTATGACCGTCTCGCTCAGGGCATGCAAACCTCAGGAGCAAGAAGCATTGTATGCACCCCATAGTTGGCATCATTTGTCACCGTCTCTCAGCATGGAGCGATGGTGACACCTACGCAGTTTCTCAGGCAGTGTTGTTGACTAATTGTTTGTTTAATTAGAAAATGAATAAGTATTTAGAGGGAAAGCAGAAGCCAAGGCTGTTGGGTTGAAGCCTTCTCTAATTGTACCATGTTGTCGTGATCTCCCAAGCATCGTGCCCTGGGTGTGCAGGGAGGGTCTGGCTTGGTAGCTGGATTCCTGAAGGACTCGCTGCTGCTCAGAATTTCCAGTGAAGCAAAATGAAATCCAGGGGCAGGAGACCCACCTGGCAACCAGGGTTTTAAAAGCCTGATACATCAAGACGTCCGTCTAGACCGCGAGCTTTGTGCTCAGCTGAACGGCTCCGACGTGGAACCTCCTCCATGGGGGACACCATTGAAGGCTCACAGCTGTAAGGGAACGGGCCCCACAGGCCCCCAAAGGTGTGCCTTTCTCCCGGGAACGGAGCGTAGCAGCCCTTGATAATGACTTGGGGCCTTTTCAGCACGAAAGTGTGTCAGGTGAGATTCTGCAAATACAACAAATAACGGGGTGTGGGAGCTGGGTCCATGAGATACTTCCAAAGTGGTCCTCAGGGCTGAATGACTGACCAGACCAGCTGAGAGCTGAAGCTC
>NW_022103896.1:15386545-15395803 GCF_000313985.2 Echinops telfairi
GATGAAAACATCTTCACACTATGACCAAGGCTCAGGAATTTGAAGCATGTGAGTGTGAATCGTCACAGTAAAACTTCATTTTCCTTGTCGGCGATTTACGATAGTCTTGTATATACGCGGCCCAAGCATACTGTAAGACCACAGACTGGCTATCATATGATGGGAAGGTCATTCAGGCAGTGGCTTGTGAATTGTGGAATATTCGATTATGTAAGATTTCATTTCCCTTAAAAACAAAAATAACTTGGAACTGGGTTAAGTGTTGCCTAATTGAAGTACTTGGGGAATTTGCTTTAATGAGTAGATAAGGCATATTTATAGTTAGCATGCCAAGTGCTTTTACATTAATGGATAATTCTGGAATACCTCAACATTTTTTTTAAATAGACCATGGCCTTGATTTAGGGCCTGTTTGTAGACCAAGCACAGTGCTCTCAACCAAATAAAACACATTGCCATCGAGTTGACGCTGACTCACACTGACCCTGTAGGACAGAGTAGAACTGCCCCTGTGTGACTGCCACTCTTCACAGGAGTAGAAAGCCTAAGTTATCTCCTCCCGAGTGGCTTGTGGCTTTGAACTGCTGACCTTGAAGTTAGCAGTCCAACACATAACCACTTCACCACCAGGGTTCCACAAGCTAGGATCCCACATACGTGACATTTGATTTCCACGCTCCAGCCCTGTGAGTGTGTCTTTCTCCCCTGTGTTAGGCAGAGAAGTTCAAGAATTTGCACAAGGATCATACACCCAGGAAATGGTAGGACTGGCCTTTGAGCCCAGAGTTTTGGGCTCTGGTGTCCTTGTTACTCCAGCACAACCCAACGTGCGTTTGTTCTCTTAAACGTTGAAGACAGCCTCTGAGGATCTGCTACGTTCATGAGTGTTGCTTACAAAGATGGTTTCTCTAAATAAATGCAGACCCTTGTCCCAGCCGATGGCTCAGCATGAACCGAGAGCCTGAACTAACGAGGTTTGGGGGTTTGTCCTATTGACATTCTCACCCCACACAACTCCCTCCTCGGTTGTCGCACATCCTGCTGCGCCTGTGCTCTCGGCAGGTGACCTTCGAGTTCACCCACCTTCTCGGGGGCTCTCTCCACCTCTGGCTCCATGGAAACTGCCCTTTCTGTTCTTCACGAGTCTTCTTTTCTGCACGTGTTCTGTTCTGCCTCCATCATTCTGTCCTTGGAGAAGGCCCACGTTGGCTTTCTTTCAGATACGCGTAACTGCAACCTTTGCCTCAAGAGGACACCAGAAGCCACGTCCACCCCAGGCCCTCATTCCTCTCTAAGCCTAGGCCCCCCACAGAGAGCACTCCATGGCTGCTTACACGCACAGTCTAAACAAGAGGTGGAAATATGGCTGCCCCTCCCTTCTCCCCTCTCCCCGAATTCCAGCCTGCTCCTGAACGCGCTCTTGTTTTTACTGAGTTGTCAGGTGAGACTTCTGCCCTGGGAACGGGCCTTGCCCCTGAAATGGTCTTTTTCCTAAGGTGGCCATAACAAAGTGCCCCGAAGGGAGTGGCCTTCAAGAGTAGACATCTAGTTCCTCACGGCCCGGGCGTGGACAGAACCAGGTGATCTCTCTGTCCACGCTGGGGAAAGTTCTGCCTCGTCTCCCGCAGCCTCCTTTGACTTGCATGTGCGTCTCCCCTGGACTCTTCCCTCTCTCTGGAGGGGGCTCCCAAAGTTCAGAGGAAAGCCCCATGATCTTGTCATTCCATTTGCCCAGAACAATTTTGAATCCCCTTCGTCTGTCTTCTCCCCTTTTAGAAGACACGGTTCAGGAGGGAAGGGGCCCTGGTGGCCCCAGGTAAGCACTAGGCTGCTACTCGACAGACGGTCAATGCCTGGAACCCACCGGCCTCTCTGAGAGAAAGACATGCTGGCTAACTTCTGTCAAGATGCCCAGCCTCGGAAGCCCTGTTAGGCAATTCTGCTCCGTCCTATAGGGTCAGCGTCAGTTGGAATTGACTGACTGCAATGGGCTTGGTGTGGTGTTTGGCATTTCAGAAGGGACTAGGACAAGGGCCCACTTATTCCAGTCTGACTTAAAAAATCATTATGAATGAGTGTAAACTCATTTCCCCAGACAAGTTTTACACTCTTAGGAATGGGTTAGAACTATTTCATATCTCTTGGGGAGGACACAATTTAGCCCCTAAACGATG
Source organism: Echinops telfairi (assembly GCF_000313985.2). Taxonomy (NCBI): domain Eukaryota; kingdom Metazoa; phylum Chordata; class Mammalia; order Afrosoricida; family Tenrecidae; genus Echinops; species Echinops telfairi. The sequence continues at coordinate 15,388,720 of NW_022103896.1, forward strand.
CCTCTTGTTCTTATTCCCTCTCTTGTTTATCGCTCCCTCCTTTCCTCCAGCAGCAACATCCTGTTGTTTCCCCTCCTGCGCCGTGGCTGACTCCCATGCATGGATGGCTGCTTTTCCTGCCTTTCGCATCTGACCACCGCAGTTCAGTGACTCCCACTGCCACATCCCAGAGCCCAAACCCTGCCAGCTGTCTCTGTAGCCCACTGGGCTCATTGCCCCCCTTCCTGCCTCTGCTCTGCCCCCTGACCAGACACTGGCAGGTGCCCTTTTAGGGCCCCAGTGAGGAAATTAGCTACACAGCCCTCGTGGTGGTATCGGCTGTGCATTGGGCTGCTAGCCAACCGTAAGGCCAGCAGTTTGAAACCACCAGCCGCTCTTTGGGAGAAAGATGAGACTGACCATCCTTGGAAACCCCCAGGGGCAATCTGCTCTGTCCTGCAGGGTCACTGTGAATGGACTGGATGTCTGTGGGTGGGTATGGCCACCTAGTATGCCCTTGCCCAATTTTCCGTTCAGTTTCAGCGGGGCTGTGGATCCAGTTATGAACCCTTCTGGAGCCCCTGATAGGCCTTTCTCAGGACCACCATGCACCCCAGACCCCCTTGCCTGTGCTCCGGCCATTTCCTTACACCCACACATCTTGGTTCTCTGTGCCTCGTCGATCAGTTTCTCTGTCACACCTTCCTGACAGCATTCCCTTGCCCTCGGTCATGCACACAGATCATTGCTAGAGCGTCTCCGTAGCGTTTGTGTTAGGGAAGTCATGTGCAAACCAGATCACAGCGCCTCACAGGTGTCACACACTCCGGCACGTGCTCAGTTCGTTCATCCCACAGATGGCTCTCCAGCTCTCCTGAGCTAGCCACGGTGCTCCGCTCGAGGGATACGCTCCGCGCCGTCCCCGTTTAGTGGAGAAAGGGTACAGATAGGCAGATAGGTCATGGTAACTCAGTGGACTCTGCGGATAGGGAAGGTTAATTGAGCATTTATTGTGTGGTCCATGCTATGAAGGAGCCTTGGCAGTGCAGTGGTTAAGTAGCTCAGCGGCTACAGAAAGGTTGGCTGTTCAGACTCAGGCTCCACAGAAGACCCAGCTGTGTACTCTGGTACAGATTGTGGCATGGACAACCGTGTGGGACTGTTCTGTCACAAGGGACGGTATGAGTCAAGAGTCTGCCCAAGGGTACCTAACGACCACAGGTCCCAAAGACCACCTTCTCTGTACAGGCCATCTCTGAACCCTTGCAACAGATCCGAGAGCTGCGTCCCACTGCTCCTCCGTGTGACAGATGGAGACACAGAGAGGTTAAGCAATCTGCTAATGCCCTGAAGTTCTCCTCAGTGGTTGAGTGGGCTTGAACTTCCAGTCTGTCTCCAGAAGTCGGGCTTCCCTTGCTAGACATCTAAGACCAGCTGGCTGAGCCGGGGCCCTGTAGGAGCTGGAAAATGGGAGAGGGGAGAGAGAAGGGGTAGCAGGGAGAGCAGGCAGGACTCGGTGATGCTCCTACAGGGCAGCAAGTGAGCGGGGAGAAGCCATCGCCTTCTGTGAGCCTGAGTGGAAGTGTGTGCACCCAGGCCGGTGGGGCTAAGGCAAGAAAAGAACTCACTGTGTTGCATGGAGAAAATCAATATAATTATCCACTAAGCAGATCGTTGAGTTGAGCAGAGACATAGCTAAAGAAATCCAGAGAGAGAAAGGCCATAGGCATTGTGATACTGTTTTTCTTAGTGTTTTGTTTTAATGTTGGAAGGTAGCACTGCCCCTTGGATACATACCAGGGACCCTTCAAAGAGTTGGTGGAGATCTTTCACTTCCATTTTCCCCTGGCCTGTTTTTGATAGCCCCCGTATACATGTTCAACTGGGTCAAGTGCTGAAAGAAACCCAAGAGGTCACCCGGTGAAGGGGGAGTTCCTTACATTTCACAGGCTCAGTTTCCCTTTCCATCAGGTGGGGAGCCTCAAGAACCAAGACTTCTCAGTGAAGCTGTATCACAGAGAAAAAGATCTTGCCTTGTCACTTCAGGGGTAGGGGGGGAAGAGGATTGACCCTAGAGTCCGAGCCCAGGACCCACGAGATAGGGTAGTCTTTCCTCCTTTGGGTTCATGCAAGGATTACACGAGGTGACATATTTTTGGTGCTTGGAATAGTACCTGGCACCAGTAAGGGCTCAGTGCAGGATGATGTCATCACGGTGGCTGATGATGGTGATGGTGAAGGACAAAGGTGATGGTCAAGATGGGTGGTGGTGATGATGATGGTGGTGGTGGTCGTGATGATGGTGATTATATTAAGAAGGCAACAAGTATGAAGGGATACAGCAGGTGGTGTAAGAGATGAAAAAGAATTTATAATTGATTAAGGTTTCACAAGCGTGGGAGGGTTGGGGAAGGAGAGATAAACGAGGAACTGCTGATATCAAAGGGCTCAAGTAGAAATAATGATTTGAAAATGATGGCAACATATGTACAAGTTCACTTGCTATAATTGATTTATGGATTGGTATAATATCCGTAAGAGCCCCCAATAAATGTGAGTGTGTGTGTGTGTGTGTGTGTGTGTGTGTAAAAAGGCAACAAGCATGGCGTTTGAGGCGGAAGTGATTAATGACTTGATGTAAGCAAAGGCTATCAATAAAGTCTTCGAGTTACAGCTTCTGCAGATGTCAGACTAGACGAGACAACTGACCTCTCATCCCCTTTTCTTCGACAAGGGAGAATCCTCGTTGCCTATAATTCCATCTGACCACAGATTGCAAGTGTGCGTGTTTTTAGGCATCGCACAGTCCAGTGGGAACACGCCCCCTTCAAACCCGAGGGGAAGCACAAGGCTCAATTTAAGAGCTCGGCCTCTAATCTCATACCCTAAATGCTGAGCTCCACACTCCTCAGAATAGAGACATGCTGCAACTTTAAATGCTGGGTTCAGACCAGGGTGCCTGGCTGCTACCACATTAAAGGGCAGCGAGTGGGAGGCCAGTCTTGCTGAAGAGGGCCATTGCCTACAGAGGGCCCCTATGGGAAGAGAGGGCCTGGCTGTGCCACTTTAATGAGGGCCATTGAGCTGGCAACTCCATGATGGCTGTTGGGTTCAGGCCAAGGTTCTTAGCTGTGAAGTCCTTTCTGGGAAAAGCCCTGCAGAACTGTGGGTGGCTGGCACCCCATGGATTCCATCATTGGGGTGGGGTGGGGGGCATCCATGGACTTTCCCAACGCCGCCACCCCAGCGCCTGCTCCTTTCTTCCCCACCTGCGCTTTACCTGCTGGCCACATAGCATTTCCCCCACCTGCGCTTTACCTGCTGGCCACATAGCATTTCCCCATCCTTTTGGAAAATGGCAATCAACTGAAAAACAGACATGTTAGGCTTTCTGACGGAAACCCTTTCCTCAAGGCCTGAAGGTTCTCAGTGGTGAACTTCTTAATGACTAAACTCATCCCATGGCCTTCTGGGGAGATGCTGTCTGGCTGGGCCTGTAGCCACGGCTCACTGGTGGGGACCTCTTTGTGTCTACTGGTCCCTGGAGGGTGATAAGGCCCTTTGGGCTGAGAAGTGGGTAGTGGGATCCAAGTTAATGGTGTATGTGTGGCTGTATGTGTTTCTCTGTGTTGTGTGTGTATTGTGGTTGTGTTACTGTGTATGTGTGTGTGGTGTGGCTGTGTGATTGGATGTTTATATATGACTATATTTTGATGTTATTTGTGTGATAGTGCTGTGATTGTGTATGTGTTGTACATATGTGTGGTATGGCGGTATGATCGGATGTTTGTGTGATTCTGGTTTGGTTGTGTGCATGTGTTGTGTGGGTGTGCATGTGTGTGGTGTGGCTCTATGATCAGATGTTTGTGTGTGGGTGTGCATGTTTGTGTGATTGTGTTACGGTTTTGTGTGTGCTATGTACGTGTGCACGTGTGGTGTGACTATATGATTGGATCTTTGTGTATGACTTTATATGGTTGTGTATGTGCATGGTGTGTGTGCGGGGGTATGGCTGTGTGATGGGTGTTTGTGTACGGCTGTGTTTGTGTGTTTCTGTGTTGTATTATGAATGTGAGTGTGTTGTGAAGTGGCTGTATGATGGCCTATGTCTGTTGGTGTGTTTTGAGACCCTATGTTTGTGTGCTGAGCAGTGTTCTCCATGCTCTGAGGAACTAACTCCTCACTCACCTTTTGCTCCTGTGGGGAGGACCCTGCAGTACGCCAGAGAGGACCCGGAGGGAGAGAGGATGGGAGAGCAGGGGGACCCAGAGCAGCCCCACATCCAGAGTTTGGGATGGTCCTCAGCAGTCGCCCTGAGACTGCGCTTGGTAGAAAGCGTGTGACTGCCTGAGCCCCTTGCTGAGCTGGCGCGGAAGGCTCCGTGTGGATGCCCCGGGAGGCGCTGACACCAGGGAGGTGGAAGAATGACCCAGGGACCTCCTTTTCTGCGGAGGGAGTGGGGCCGTGGTGTGTGCGCTTGTGTGGGAGGCCCTGCTGAGGTAGGTGTTCACCCCACCTTCTTCCAGCTTGAGAGAGTGAGCGAGAGCATCTTTCTGAACATCAAAACATTCTAGATGGCAGAAACGGCAAATGTTTTTTGCTCATCTATTTACCACAGTAACAACAATAGAATTAGAAAACAGGCAACCCGTCTCATGATGAACGTAGAAGCCCTGGTTTAGTGCTCAGCCGCTCGCTGAAAGGCTGGCCGGGCAGCCCCACCTAGCAGTTCCGCGGGAGAAAGACCTGGTGAACTGCTCCCATACGGGGTCAGCCAAGAATCCCTGTGGGGCAGATGTCTGAACCGACCTGACAGCACCCAACGACCGCAGTTATAAGCTTGTGTCATTGCCCGGGTCCCCCTCTGGTTACCGGGCACCCCTTCCTATGGCTAGCCGAGTACAGCCGAGTCCTAATTGCTCAAATTACTATTTGTGCTTTTTTGAAACCTAACTCCGGGCGGCCTGCTGCTTTTTCATCTCCCACAATTGCACCCCCGGCGGAGACGGGCGTGAGAGTTATTTTCTGAAATGTCCACGTGTGTCCTGTCTTGAGGTCCTAGCTTGTCATTGGAGCGGCTGTGTGGCTTTTGATCTACCTACTTCGAGTGGCCGCCCCACAGCCATGTGTAAATAGGTACCTTCCAGTCTTCTGTGGAGAGAAATGAGGCTTTCTCCCCGTGGGAAGAGTTAGTCTGGGAAACTCACAGGGGCCGTTCTACCCTGCCCTTCGGGGTCGCGATGAGTCAGCGTCATCTGGATGGCAGGAGTTTGGTTTTTGGAGTCTTCTGCGGTCTCTGATTTTCTGGTTCCACGAGGAATCTGAGTCACAGCCCAGAAGACAGGCGGGAGGAGAAACGATGAGTCCGTACGTGTGTGTTTGTACTCCATTGCTTTATTTGGCTGTTGCCGTTGCTAGATACTGCCAAGTTGATTTTGACTCACAGCAACGGGCGAGCCTGCCCATAGGTTTTCCTGGCTCTCTTTCTATGGGAGCAGATCACCAGGCCTTTCTCCTGCAGAGCCACTGGGTGGGTTCGAACCCTTAACCCTTTTGTTAGTAACTGATCACTTAGCCATGAGGGACCCTTCTTTTACATGGACTCTTGTGTAATCCTATGCCTGATTCAATGTTTTAACGTTTTCTCGTGAGCGGGTCCACTCCTTTGAAGTCTCCGTGTCCCGTTGGTGCATGAACTCAACTCATTTTGTCACCCTCCCTCCAGCCCCCTTCCGTGCACCTAGCAGGCCTCTGAGTGCAGGCACTGAGCTGGATGCCCCTGACGTGAAGATGTGTGAGCAGGCCTACCTTTTAGGAACTCTGGGCTTCTCCTTGACATAGAAACAAGCCCCCGGAGAAGGTGAGCCCAAGATAAGCAAGGGAATCTGTAGGCAAGCAGGGAGGATGCCCAAGTGAGCATGTGGTGACCCAGGTGTTGCCCCATCAACGTACACAGGGAGACAGTGAGCAGGCATTTTCCCGTGATGCCTGGACACTCATGTCTTATCTATTTCCTACCAAGAATTTCTGTGGACTTAATTTTAACCCGTGGGACCCTTGTGGTTTTGTTATATTGACAGTTTGTTTCCTGATCCAGATCATAATTTCCAGGCTTTAATCTCCTGAGCAATGAGCCGAGCTGTACTCCCGTGATTGTCAGATGCCTATGCTGGAAGCAGCCGAGCGTGGACACCGAGGCTTAGGATCCAGATGCCTCACTGTTTAGAAAGGGCAGCTTCCTCACTAGAGGCAGGAAATGGGGTGTCACGGACATGACCATCCTTGAGACAGAGGCAGGGGGATGGGGTCGGAGTCAGGGAGGTAGCTCAGTAAACAGCAGTTCTCAGGTACACTGACGGACGGCCCTGGGACCCTTGGGGTAAAGTGCTAATCGATGTGACTGTGGTCAGCTACGGTTAGGTAGCCCCAGACTCACAGCAATCCCAGGCACCCCAACACCATCCCCATGGACCGGTCGCCTGTCAGTGCCCACTGACATGGTCATTGTGTGTCTTCAGTGCCCTCTAATCCAGGGTGCTCCTCTCTCCCACACTCTACCAAGTAGCACTCTCTGGTGACCCATAGTGTGTTTGTTGGCTGGATTTTGGAAGGCAGTTACCAGGAATTTTGTCCTATACCATCGTGGTCTGGACATTCATCTGAAATCTGCTCAGGATCACAGCGGCACAAAGCCTCTCCTCGCAGATGGGCGATGACTATGCATGCAAACCCATCCCTGGCCTCCCCTTGGAGAACTCTACCACGGAGCCACCACTTCCTTCTCACTAATGGAGACTACGCAGCAGGTTAAAGTGCCCGGATGCCATAAAAGCTGTTCTGAATAGAGCATGAAGGCACTTTTCACGTCAGTCGACCATTCCATCTCCGATCATTCATGTAGAACTTCGTGCATGTTACTGATTCTGGTTACTCTAGTAGGACGTTTTATGTGAAGGAATTGTTTATCAGTTCAGTTGGTAATCTGCGAGTGTTTCGTATGACTTGAGTTACACATGGTTGGGGTTTGTTCAGGTCCTTGTGAAAGAACGCAAAGGTAATGCTTGCTGTAACTTGGAAGAAGGCCTGGTGGCATAGTGGATGATGC
>NW_022103896.1:15396857-15397582 GCF_000313985.2 Echinops telfairi
CAGTAGCCTGCTGGGTTTACTGGCTGTATCTTCCCAGGAGGCCCCTGGGTAGTACCAGCAGTTCACACATGACTTCGGACCTAGAGGTGGGGATTAGGTGGACTTGGATTTAAACCTTCAAGCTGAGTGGTCAGTTCTTTGGAAGCTGGAAGCTTTCATCGCCATCTTTGATTTCAAATAAAATAACGCAAGCGTATTTTTTTCACTGCGTTTTTGGTGCAAGCTTAACCAGCCAATTAGGTCCCCACTTAGGTCTCTATGCATGTGCTCCAGTGACATTGGTTACATGTTTCACAGTGGGTCAGTCAGGATTCTCATGATTTCCATTCAGGTTATTCTGTGTGGATTCCTCTATCGTCCCGATCTGTCCCTTATTAGGTGTCTAATTGATTTCAAGCATCATTATGCTTAAAGCTTTGGGCACCGGAAGACCAGATTTTCCTGAAACTGTCTAACATTTTGCCTTTGAGCAAGTTCTCAGAACCCACGCAGGGATGCTGAGAAAGTAAGTTATCTAACGGGCTGTTCACGGTGGCGCTCACGTTTGCCAGCAGGTGCTTCATGTTATGCTTATCAAAGCCTAATCACACATGGATTAGATACTGGTGGCGGTCACTGCCCTCCCTTTGATAGTCGGTAACCCAGCTCTCAGGGGCTTACCCAACTGGCTTGGGGCCTCTTGCCAAGGGTGACTGAGCTGCATGCATTTCAGGGTGTCTTGACTC
>NW_022103896.1:15397682-15398830 GCF_000313985.2 Echinops telfairi
ACCTTTGTTTTTCCGAAAGTTTCCCTGGAACCCTGGTTTGTTATGTCTCTTGACCTATGGGGACGGGAGAGCGCTTCTTCTACCGTGCGCCTCTTCGTGTGCCTGACGTTTGTGGGATGTCTCCTCACAGTGAAAAGTGGCAGACTCCGAGAGAGAATGGATGGGAACATCGCCTACTGCTAGCTTTCTCAGAACAGCATGGTGTTTTCTTTGCGCGTGGTGTGTTTCTGTAAAAGGAAGACTAGGTAGGAGAAGCGGGCCAAACAGTTAAAAATAGGTTACTGATTCACTTGGCCACGGAGCCGAGGCCTGGGGAACCTGTCCTTACAGCACCTGGCAGGCTCCTCTTGATGGTACTTGTGCTTCATGACCCTCATCTGGGGCAGCTCAGGAAGATGCTCCAGAAGCATCCTCCCAGGACTAGCGCTGGACTGTGAATAACCTGAGGTACTGCCGCCCTGTCCACGAGTCTGTGACAGGGAAGTGGCCTTTCCCTACAGCCGGGGCAGCCAGCAGCTTCCTGGTGGCCTTTGAGGGAATCGGTGCCCCACGGTTCCTAACGTCTTCAGCATTCTTCCAGGGCGCGTTACTTCAGGTGGTTATGTTGACTGTAGACCTCCCCCAGCTTAATCACAGAGGGTCACGCGTGCTGTAGACCCTAGGCGGAAGTGGACACAGTTCCACGGCGACCCCACATGTGTCAGGGTGTGACTGTCTCATTGATTCTCTGGGTGTCTCTGGATGGACTGAGACGGAGGTCACCTAGCAGTGGAGTGCATGAACCGTTTGCACCGTTGTTTTTTATTCAAGGGAAATGTTAGGAAAGCCTGCTTTTGCTTTCTTTAAAGTTCACACGTAGGATCTTTCCCTGATAACCTATTCATGGATGACGAGAGTACCTGGACTTGGAGGAGACAGAGCATATATGTCTCCTGTGTGTGTCAAAAAGATATCAGCCAACTGTTTTTGTTTCAAGAAGGCAGACTGGGTCATCCAGTGCACTTAGGCATAACTCCAAACTGACCTCTTTCTGAACGCGTCCTTACCTGTCGTCCTCCCACAGAGGGCGACGGGAACGGGTGCAGGCGTTCCTAGGATGTCCGTCGTTTTGAACTCCAACCGAATGCCTCTCCCATCTGCCTGATCCC
>NW_022103896.1:15398930-15402972 GCF_000313985.2 Echinops telfairi
CCCACAGAGGGCGACGGGAACGGGTGCAGGCGTTCCTAGGATGTCCGTCGTTTTGAACTCCAACCGAATGCCTCTCCCATCTGCCTGATCCCCGTGTGACATTCAGGCATTGCCAGTCTAAGAGGCCCCAGACATCCCCAGTATAAGATTCTCAGGCATTCCCAATAGAAGTCGGCCCACACTTTTGTTCTGGGAATAAAATTGGGCTCTGTGCAGTCAGTTCCCCTTGAAAGTGACCTTGAAATGGACAGCTCACCTGAAATGCAGGTGGACAAGGTGAAGAGCGGAGGCTTCGCAGTGGTCAGGTCCCAGAGTGACAGAGATGCGGAGTGAGGGTCTCGGGGATAGTCCAGCAAGTTTCAGTGCAGGTAACCCTTGGACTTTGGGAGATCCAGAGCTCACTGTCGGCAGATGGGCCCGCTGGGGGTGGGAGGTTGGGAGTAGCTGTGTCTATAACAGAGTCGAGAAGATCCTACAGATCTTGGGCTTTGCTCATAACTGCCAGGCATGCTTAGCTGTGTCTGTGTCGTCCAGGATCTCCGAAAGCGGGGACTGACTTTGGAGAAAACACAGGCACGTTCTGAAAGCAGGCATGTCCACAGGCAGCAGTGACCGCGTAAATCACAAGTGCCCAGACTCCCTTGGCCCACCACCCTCTTTTCAGAAAAATGTTTACTCCACGTCCCTGCTCCCCCTCCCCCCCAGTGAAAAAACGTTTGTAGTCTAGCCCATCATCCAGGATAAAGTGTAGGTATCTGCTTCGACAGCCCTGGTGGAGTCGTGGTTATGCATTGGGCTGCGATCGCATGTCAGAGTCCGTTTGAAGCCACCAGCAGCTCCTCGGGAGAAAGACTGGGCTCTCTACTCCCGTCAGCAGTTACAGGCTCGGAAACCCACCCGGGCTCCCTGTGAGTCAGCACTGACTTGATGGCAGTGAGGGTTTTTAAAAATCTGATTTTGCATTCCTCCTGGGTATTCCAGCTCCTTCCAGGGGCAAAATCACCCACTTTGTAGATCTAGGGGTGGGGTGTGTGTGTGTGTGTGTGCGTATTTAGCTAGAGAGAGAGAGAAGCAACACGTTAGAGTGAAGGGTTGCCTCTGCTACTCTTTGCCTGTCTGCCATCAGTGAAGTCACATGAGTTTTCTGACCACCCGTTTCTTCACCTGTAAAGATGGTCCATGAAATCCGTCTGAAGCCCCTTTGTGTTTCTTAACAAGGAAATTGTGAGGTTCTCAGGCATGGCAACCTTTTACTGATAAAGGAAAGCACTGTCTTCATAGGAAGGAACTGTTTTCCCTGAGTATTGTGGCAGCAACACACGTCCTGACGTGTCCGGATTGTAGCAGATAACTGTATGGAACTGCCCTGCCCCGTACTGTATGGGGCACGTGTGGCTGGTGAGCGCTTACATGTGACCGGCCTAGATTGAGATGTGATGGGTTTCTAAGACTCGTGTGAAAAAAAGAATGGACGCTATCTTGTTCTTAACTTTGATTTTGGCTTGGTGTTGAGTTGGCCACATTTTGACTCTATTAGGTGCCAGGTTGTTGGTCCTGATTCATAGTACAACAGAATGAAACACTGCGCGGCCCTGCGCCATCCTCACAATTACGTTGAGCCCGTTGGTGCAGCCACTGTGTCGGTGTATCTTGTTGACGGGCTTCTTTTTTTTTTTTTGCTAATCTATAATGTCCTTTTCCAGGGACTGGTGTAGTGGCTATGCGTTGGGCTGCTAACCACAAGGCTGGCAGTTTGAAACCACCAGCTGCTCTCTGGGAGAAAGACAAGGCTTTCTACTCTTGTAGAGTTACAGTCTCAGAAACCCACAGGGGCAGCTACTCTGCGTTGGTATCAACTCGATGGCAGTGAGTGGCTTCCTTTAGCTAACGTACCCAGAGGACAGGAGGCCGAGTCTTGGCATGCTCACTTCTAAAGTGCACGCTGGTTGTACTTCTTCCAAGACGGATTTGTTCCTCCTATGTTGATTTAAATGAAACATTATTAAGATTGATTAAACAGTTTCTCTTTCTGTTAATATGGCCCCTAGAGATTACTTTTTAATTGCACGAGTGGCTTGTATGTGCGGCTTTCGCATTGTTGCACATCGCTGACGTAGAGCACACATCCCTGCCGTAGAGCACACATCCCTGCCGTGGGGAGGGAGTTGGAATAAATACTCCGAGTCCGACGCTGTCGTTAATGAGTTTGGGATTCGGAGGAGACTGAAGAAGTGCCAGGAGAAGGGACCCCTGGGTGCTTCAGATGGAAGGGTCCCTGGGAGGGGGGGGTCCAGACTTTCTTACCCAACTGAGTTTTGAAGTGGGGAGTAGAAATCGTTTGAGGAAAAGAAAACGAACAGAGCCTGACTTTGAGGCAGGCACTCCTCTGGTCACCCCACTAGGAATGTCCCACTCTTGACCCTGGGCAGCCTGGGGGGTTCTGGGAAGGAGCCACAAGGGGAGTTTCTGGCGAAGAGGAAGTGTGCAGCAGCCCTGAGGTAGAGAAGGGTGAAACCTTGCAAACGATATGTCTGGTCTCCAGGGATCAGGGAGGCTCCAGAATGAATAGCAAGTTCTCCATGAGGGAGGGAGATTTGTTTTCCTTCTGGGCATCAGCCAGCAGTGTGTATGTAGTGCAGCTGAAATAGCTGCTATTCCTGTGACTACGTTTACATTTGTTCATTATCTGCTCTGTGGCTTTAGGGAGGGGCCCTTCTGCAGGCAGGAGTCCTCAGTAGTCTTTATTTAAAGGACAAAACTCTGGAGGGTGTGCTTTAAAAAAAAAAACAAACCAAAAAAAAACCCACACCGTTTTATTGTGAGCTCTCACAGCTAGCATCATATTCCACCGTTCAGTCGCATCAGGCAGTATGGTGCCATTGCTACCACAGTCAGTTTCAAAACATTTTCTTTCTTCTTGAGCTCTTCGATATCAGCTCCCCTTTGTCCCTTCCCCACCTCCCAACCTCCCAGGAACCCTATTCTTTCATTTCTTTTTTGCCATATCTTACACTGTCTATCCATATTCACAGACAGCTCTGACATTTGGTCCCGGCGAGTAGGGGTTATACAGTCGTCACAGCTGTCAGCTCCCCATCAAAGTATGGAGCGCTTCGAGAAGGGTTTGTAGAGCAGTTCACAGCCCTGGTGATCTAGGGTCAAAGTGGCCACCTGGGCTGTGCCCTAGTGGTCAGTCTAGGCCCTGTGCTCACTGCTCTTTGTGAAGCCCCCTCCTCCAGGGCCCCCCCGCCATGCTCACGCTCTCCTTTCAGACCCCCGTGTGTGACCAGCTGGCACTGTCGGCTCACTTTGTGCCACGTTATCAGCCCAAACCTGCTGTCTTCGTGAAGAAGCCTCTTGTTTCCTGACGGCAGAACACTGGCATCTGAGAGGTGGCCCGTCTTTGCTCAGGATGTAAAAATACGGGCATGCCTGTTTGGGGAGGGACTGCACTAACCAACCAAACAAAGCCAAAGAAACAAACCCACTGACGTCGGGTCAGTTCTGACTCGGGGTGACCCTCCAGCAGCGGTTCTCAACCTTCCTCATGTTGTGACCCTTTCATACAGGTCCTCATGTTGTGGTGACCCCCCCAAACATCAAATTATTTTCATTGCGACTTCATAACTGTCATTTTGCTATTGTTATGATTTGGGCGTTCCCCCACCACCACCACCACCAAAGGGGTCGTGACCCGCAGGTTGAGAACTGCTGCCCTACTGGATGGAGTAGAACTGCCTCTAAGGGTTTCCAGACTATAAATCCTTAGGGAAATAGGTGCCTCATGTTTCTCTAGTGGGTTTGAACTGCCAACCTTTTGGTTGTCAGCTGAGCGCTGTAACCACTGCGCCACCAGGGCTCCCTCCCACGAGAGGGCACACATGTCTGCATGCAACCTCAGTTCATTTGGGGAACAGGTCCACCAGCTCCTCAGTGGGCTTTTGCCCCACCTCTTTCCTTCTGTTCTGAACAGGCTTTGAAAGGGCAGGCCGGGGGCTCATCTGGTTCATCAGACGTTAGTGGAGAGCCTCGTGGTCCACTC
>NW_022103896.1:15403837-15412931 GCF_000313985.2 Echinops telfairi
TTGATGTATGTATGGATTGGGATAAGAGTTGTATGAGCCCCCAATAAAATGATTAAAATATATATATATTTACTTTGTTTTTGACAGAAGTTTACACAGCAAAGCCAGTCCCCGTTTAACAACTGCTGTACATATTGTTGTATAGAAATTGTTAACTTGGATTTGTTGGTGCTTTAGTCGACATAGTATCGGTGTGATGGATTGCATGTTGAACATCTAGCCGCAAAGCCCACCGTTGCAACCCACCAGCTGCTCCATGGGAGAAAGATGAGGCTTTGTGCTCCCGTAATAATCTAACAGCCTGGAAAACACAGAGGGGGCAATTCTCCTGTCCTGTCGGCTTGCTGCATGTCAGATTTGACTTGATGGCAGGGAGTTTTTAAAATACATCATGTCTGTACACTGGTAATCCAGGGCGGATGATCCCTTCAGGACCAGTGGTGTAAGTGGGATTTGGGGGAGATGAACTGTGTCACTTCTTCCCGATGTTTGCTGCTTAGAGAAGTCATGAAAACAGGTATCCTTTTCGTGTGGCTTCTCGGCCTGTCACACCACATCCACGCACAGTTCAAAAGCGTCCAGGGGCACTTTCCCAATTTTAAAATAAACACATTGTTTTTAGAGAATCTGAACAACACGGAACAATGATACTCTGATAACATATAGAAGAAGTTACGTATAATTTCTCTACCCAGGCACACCAGACAGAATTGTTTATTGTAGCTCTTCGCATATGATACATTTCTTTCACCATCAATGGCGTGGGTGAATGGGTATGGGGTTTTAAAATATATTTACATAGGATGTATCAAACTCCAAGCCAGGGCTCATTTTGTAGGTAACAGTTTGCAGTAAAGATGTTAGCTCTCCAGTGGCCAAGTTGGAACCATTTCCCCTAACTGTAGAAGCATAGCTCCTCAGAACACATGGCTGTTTCGTGCCAGCCCCTCCCCCGAAGTGTTGGTCATGGACTTGATTTTGAGTGTTCCCGTGTCACACATGACAAGGCAGCAAGCAATCCTGGGCAGCTTTTTGCATATCCTATTTTCCCTGGGAACAAACCTCAAGTGGAAGGACTGAGTCAGGGCTACACGCATTTCCAATGCTCTTGCTCCACGTGGTCCAGTGTGTCTTTGGGAGGATGTTTCCAGTTTCCCTGCCCCCTCACTTGTGGAGGTGTCTTGTTAACAACATTAGGTGGGTCCATTTTTATCCTTTGCTGGTTAGGTGATTGTCCTCTCTGCCAACCTGTGCGGTTGTGTTTCGTTAGGTAGAAAAGAAGAAGAAGAACAGCAGCTCCTTTGGATTAAGGACTTGCTTTATTGTATGCAGGTCGAGCCAAGTCTGTTTTATATCTGTCGTCCTCAAAACAGTTGTCTATAATGGGCTCCATTGTTCCCACTTCAGAGATGAGGAAGCCAAGGCTTAGCCAAACAGAGACTGTCGATTGTCTTCCTGAGCACAAAAGAAAGGGAGGCTGTCTTTAGAAACTCTTTTTGTTTTTAACCATTTTATTGGGGGCTCATACAACTCTTCTCACAATCCATCCATCCATCCATTGTGTCAAGCACATTTGTACCTTTGTTGCTATCATTATTTTCAAAACATTTTCCTTCAACTTGAGCCCTTGGTATCAGCTCCTCATTTTTTCCCTCCCTCACCCGCCACCCCTGCTTCATGAACTCTTGATAATTTCCTGGATTCCCTGTGTTTCCAACTCTTATCTGTACCCGTGTACATGCTCCGATCCAGCTGGATTTATAAGGTAGAATTGGAGCCATGATAGGTAGGGGAAGTGGGGCGGGGGAAGCATTAAAGAACTGGAGGAAAGTCCTGTTTCAACGGTGCTCTACTGCACCCTGACTGGCTCATCTCTCCCTTGTGACCCTTGTATAAGGGGATGTCCCATTGTCAAAAGATGGGCTTTGGCTTTGAAACTCTTAATTGAAATTGGGCAGGTCAATGCTTTCGGTAGCAGCCAGGGCTTCAAGCTGGTTTAAAACGTCTTGTTTGTGGCTAGTGGACACAAGGGCAGTGCCCCCACTTAACAGTGACCAAGTATCTTGTGTGGTGGGGCCTGACCCAAGAAAGAAACAGGAAGCTGTTTGCCATTCGAGGATGGTGACCAAGTGTACCTCTTTAAATTTGTGTCAGCTGTCACCTGAGATTGGCCCACAGCTGCCCGTTTCCTCTCCAAACCAAACCGCCATCAAGTAGATTCCAACTCACAGCACCCTCATAGTACGGAGTGGAACTGCCCCGTAAGTCTTTGTGAGAATAGAAAGCCTCATCTCTCTCCCTGAGAAGGGCTGGTGGGTTTGAACTGCCCACCTTGCAGTTAGCAGCTCATTGTGTAGCCCACTTGCCTCCAAGGCCAAAAGTCTGCTCCTGGTTTCCATTGGCTTTGACTAAATCTTTTCAAACCAGTCAGAAGCCTTGCTCCTAACTGACAAGATGCCTGGGGAACTAGTAGTCATAAAAGGGAGCATGGGCCTGCCCCTTGAAGGAAGATGACCATGAACAGAGACGGTTTTGAGAGGAATAAGAATACATTGTCTTTGGGCTGCTCTTTAAAATGGAGATGTTTGTCTTCCGGAGAATAAGGTCCCCTCTTGTGGTTTGGGGTGTGCCTGTTTAGCACTGAGATCTTCTGCAAACAAAAAACTGACAGTGCATGGAAACTGGTACCGGTAGTTGATTCATTAAAAAAACAAAACAAAACACAAAAAACGAAACACCTCAAGATGTGCTGAGCTCAAGAAGCGTGGCTTCCCCTGCTTTCCGTTCATGCCCCACCCAGGCCGGAGAGCCGGCGTACATGCCCCACCAAGGCCGGAGAGCCGCGTCCGCTGCACCTGCTCCTTCAGATCAGACATCTTTTCTTTAACTGTGCATTTTATGAAACAAAACCACGTGGTGGTCATTCTGAAACCGGTTTCCTTTTAAGTTCTGGAAACTTACTGCTTATTGGAAGAGAAAAATAAATAATGCACCTTTTTCCTGGACTAAACTCCCTGCCTCTCTCCTTTGTCACCGACTGCAATTGGGAGGAGGGGAGGGAGAAAGAACTGTGAGCCAATATTCGTTTGTTTAATATCTGGGACAGATAAAGCCTTAATTCTCCCCTGCTTGTCTCTTCTCTTTATCCCTGCTCCTTACGCTCCACACCCAATGGTAAAATGAGACTTTATTCATCTTTAAGTCGGGGAAACTAGGACTTGGGATACAGTCCTGTGAGATACTTATTTCAACTGCTTGAGCCAAGCAAGTCATTCGACTAAAGGATTTCAAATGTCCTGCCACCAAGCCAAAAAGGAGCCCTGGTGGTATAGTGGTTATGAGGTTGGGCCGCTAACCACAAGGCCAGCAGTTTGAAATCACCAGCCAGCTCTGAGGGAGAAAGATGAGGTTTTCTACTTGGATAAAGAATAACAGTCTTGGAACTCAATAGGGGAATGTAGACTCGAGTCAAAATGTATTAGATGGCAGTGGGTTACTACTACCAAGCAGGTTGTCTGTCTATCCAACCTTCCATTCATGCACCCTCCCATCCTTCCATCCATCCATATCCCTACCCCCTCCACCCAGCTTCAGAGCTTTCTATATATTTATCATTTTATTGGGAGCTCTTACAGATACTATAACAGTCCACAATTCAATTAGATCGAGCGTAATTGTACAATTGCTACCGCCATAAGTTTCAAAACATTTTCTTTCTTCTCGAACTCTTTGATATCAGCCCCTCTTTATCCCCTCCCACCCTTACCCTACCCACCAGGAACCCAGAGCTTTCTATTTCAGGCGTTATGGGAAAGAGAGATTATTAACAAGACAGAGAAGGAGCTCATGTTTATTAAACATGTTACAAGTTCTGTGCTACATACTTACTGTATACAGTCCAATGTCCCTATCCTATCTGTAGGCCCTGCATTCACAGAGTTAATCAACTGGGGTTTGAAAATATTTAGGGGTGGGGGGGATGTAGTTAAGTGGTCAAAGCAATCTCTCAAAGGCTAAGAGGGGAAGTGTAAAGTGCTGGTCACATAGCATTTACATGTATTTGGTATCATAAGTCATGTAGAGATGATTTAAAGGATACAGGAGAATGTGGGTAGGTTATATGCAGATTCGGCGTCATTTTATTTTATATAAGGGACTTGAGACTCTATAGACATGCGGGCCCAGAAACCAGGGCTGTGACACCAAGGACAGCTGGTCCTCGTGTGTAATTCTTGAAGGACCTTCATGAGGAGTGCTCTTGTCACCACACTTCACAGACCAAGGCACTGAGACTCAGAGGCCCGTGACTTGCTAAGGCCACAGTGCTCTGAGTCCACGTATGAGGGAATTCTTCCTCCTTTTCCAACACTTCTCTGCTTCCTGGTGGAAACACCCCTAGTTTCCCCCAACGAGCTTCCAGGCCTGTGTGCCAGAAGCTCTCCTGACTGGCCCCTATTCAGCCTATTGGCTAGAGTGACCTCTGTGCCCCTTGTCCGTGGAAAGTGGTCTGAAAGAGGTGCCAGGTGATCGTGACTGCGCTCACCTGTCTCCTACCGCTCTTGCCCCCTCCAGGTGAGGCCATGCTTACTGCTCAAGTGTGGTGTTCCCCCAAATGTTTCTTTCCCCACTTTCACTTGCTTTTATAATTTGTGGAATACTACATGTACCAATGACGTGGGTTCTGAAAAGAGAAGTTGTTTCTCTCAAATCAGAATCATGTGTTTTGGAAAGGCACCCAGAGCATTAAAAAGGGTGTGGCGATCTGGAAGGATCTTGAACCTCGACGACTGTGTCTGGCTGGGTTGTCTAGAGGAACAAAGCCAGTGACACTCGTATAGGTATAAGAAAGAGCTTTATGTCAAGAAGTAATTTTATATCTAGAAAGCATCTCAGCCCCGTCCAACTCAAGCCCATGGGTCCCAAGCCAGTCCGCGCCCTCTTCAGGTGCCCGCAGACGAAGGCCAACGATGCAGGAAGACCACAGGCCGGTGGGCACACATGGAAACATGGCAGGGCACTGACAACTCTCAGGTTGACTCCCAGGGTCAGCCGCCCACATGGGGCTGCCCCCTGAGGCAGACACAGAGTCCCAGCAAGTAGGAAGGCAACTGGCCAAAGAGAGGGAAAGAGAATTTCTTACAGAAACTCTTTCTTAAAGAATAGGCTACCACCCCACCCACCCCCAAGAACATCATCATGATTGCTAGCCGCCGCAGCAGAAAACATTGTGATAGTTCAGACTCTCTGGCTCCCAAGTTTATGCACACCCAGGCAAGAACATTTGAACACCACACAGAATAGAAATCTCGGCCAATGGGCACTGCTGGAAAGCCCGTGTGTCTGAGGATACACCATGCTCTTGTAGCACGTCGGGGGAGCTGTGACTCTTCATGGAAGCAGGCTTTCTTGGATCTCTGCTCACCGACACCGTGTTAACCGAGCCCCTTGCCAACACATACAGGTGAAAAAGCAGAGGGTACTTTTTGGTTGGGACACACAGTTAAGACTTGCCAGTTCAATCTTTTGATGAATTCAAATCGTCCTTTCCAGTTAATTAAAATCATTTATCTCATGGGGATTGCTGTCTCAGTTCTAAGATTTTTATATGTAATTCTCTCTCTATCTCCCCCCTATATACCTCATTTACGTGTAACATTACAGCACCAGCTACGTGGCACTAAGAGAAGCATCTGCCTCTGCTACCCATTCTTTTGTGACCTCGGGGTCCTTGTCACCCCCCCACCCCGCCCCCAGTGCCCTTGCTGAAGTAGCAGAAATTAAGTATGTGGTGGGGGTTCATCTGAAGACTCCTAGGTGATTAAATGTGAAATGTTTAAACGTTCTGGGGACATTGTGACTGTAGGCTTGAATGGTGGTCATTAGGTCCAGGGCCTGTTGCTGTCCTTTGGAGATCCGGGGAGGCCAGGATGTGAGGGAGCAGGTGTCTGCTTAGCCCACACAGCCCTACAAATCTCCACCCAGGAAGGAAATTTGAAAATGGACTGTCCATAGAGCCTTCCTCTTCTGTTTAGGATGGGGCTTTTCGTGTATGGTGGTTTAAGGAGCCCTGATGGGACTGGGACTGGGTATGCATTGGACAGATGGGGCTTTTCGTGTATGGTGGTTTAAGGAGCCCTGGTGGGACTGGGACTGGGTATGCATTGGACGGTTACCTATAAGAACTGGTTCAAACTCACCATGTGCTCTTTGAAAGAAAGATGAGGCAATTTGCTCCCATAAGTATTTGCATCCTCATAATCCCGATACAGGTTTCTATGAGTCAACAGTGACTTGATGGCAGTAGGTCCTGGGGTTATGAATGTTTGGACTTCCTTTGAAGCTCTACTGCTGTGTTAGGCTGGGCTGAGTAGAGAAACAAATCCAGAAACTCTCATGTGTATAAGAAAGAGCTTTACATCAAAGAGTAATTGCATATTAAGAAAACATCCCAATCCAGGCCAGATCAAGTCCTTAAGTCCGATACTAGTCCATAAATCTGTCTTCAGACTCACACACCACATGTAATGATGCCGAATGTAGGCAGGTCACAGGCCAGTCAGTACAGTCTCCAGGATCCAAAGGCGGTAGAAGCCCATCCAGGGCTCTTGCAGGTCTCCGCATTGCTTCCCGGGGCTTGTAGGCAGGAAGGTGAAAGAAGAGGGAGAGGGGCCTGCCTTCCAGCGAGCCATTGATCTCCTTCACCCTCCAATCAAGCTACGACCTGATTGACAGGCTAAACTCCGCCCACATTTTCTGTGGGAGCCATGTTGGCGCAAAACAACCTAACTATCATAACTGTTAGATACTAAGGTTGGGTCCACTGGGGGTCATTGTTTTGATTGCTAGCCCTAGTCTTTACCTTCTTGGCTGCGTCATCTCCATTAGTTGAGGAGGGAGACCCGGAGCCATTAAGAAGCAGAGGTCAAGGTTTTGACAACCTTTTGTAGCAGTGAAGCTGGACATTTCCTTGTCGATGATAAAGGACCCTGATGTTGTCGTGGTTACTCATTGGGCTGCTAACCATAAGATCAGTAGTTTGGAACCACCAGCCTCGCCATGGGAGAGAGACGGCTTTCTACTCCTCTAAAGAGGTACAGCCTCAGAAACTCACAGGGCGGTTCTGCCCGGTCCTTTGGGGTCGCTGTGAGTCGGCATCAGCTCGATGGCAGTGAGGTTAGTTTGGTTTTGGGTTAGTCTATGATAAGAGGAAAGAATTCTTAATAATATCTTTATTAGAATTATTGTCAAAGACTTCGTCTCTCTAAATTAATGGAAAACGCTGCCCTAAACAGATAGCGGTTGGTAAAATTTATGAGGAGAAAGGAGCCCCACACAGAAAGCCTCTCAGGTAATTCTTAGGTTCTTTGAAGTTTGGGAAGCCTGATCTGACTCTGAACTGGGATTGGTTCCCACCCCACCCCAGCCCTGCCCCCAAGCCTGCTCACCTTCTTCATTTGTCTAATTCGTGTATGGTATCGACTCTCGGCAGTTTGCCCCCGCCCAGTGACCTGCTCCCGTAGTCAACCAACAAGCCCCTGCTATCCAGTCAATTCCAACTTCTAGAGACCCCATAGGGCAGGGACTGCCCCTGTGGCTTTCCGAGACTGTCCATCTTTATGGGAGCAGAAAGCCTCATCTTTCTCCCTGGGAGCAGTTGGTGGTTTCGAATGGCTGACCTGCCGGTTAGCAGCTCAAATCATAACCCACGATACCACCCACCTTAGCAACCCCTACAGGGTGCTCCGTTCTGTCTCGGGGCTGCTGGGAATAGAAACTTAGCTCCATGGCCCAAACCGCAGCACTCGTGTGAGCGCCTGTGTTCTCTGAGGGCAGGTTCACCCTGGTTTATCTTCATGTCCCATAGCAACCTTCCAGACTGGGCCCAGCACACATTTGCATGGAAGGGAAGAGCGGGGCAAGCGCACACATCCCAAACATGACCGTGAAAACCGGTGCTGCTGCCTTGAAGGACAGAACACCCCTTCCTGAGCAGCCAGCAGAGGGCCTGCTCCAAGCTCCAGCTGTGCCACAGCACCCACCGCCCTCCCTCCTGGGATGTGAAGGGAGCCGGCCACCTGTTTCCACAGGCCCCAGCACGAAGCCACCGCTGGGCAGAGGCCAAGGCTCTGCAAATGGTCTCAGCCCCCTTCCTCCTACATTGCTGCAAGTGTTTCCTTTTCCATCTTCCTGATACCAGGTCTACAGCCAGCCCATTGGACCCCTGCTCTACTTTGCTAACCTCTGCCCTGTAAGGAAAATAAAGGGTCCCTTGGGGTTGTCATGCCCCCTCCCATCCCCGCCCATTCCACGTAACTAACTGGCCCTCCCTTTGCGGGGAGGGGATTGTGGCTGCACAGATTCTTAATCATCACCCCAATCCTCTCTGACCCTGGCACCTCCTTCCTTTCACAGCCTGCTGGCTCGCCTTGCCCGCTGCTGTTGGTGGGTTCCGACTCAGAGCGACCGCAGGCTGGAGGGGAGCTGCTCCCCAGGGCTTCCCAGGCCGCGAGCTTTACCAAGGCAGACTGCCCGTCTTTTCTCCCGTGGAGCAGCTGCTGCGTTTGAACCACCAATGGGTCCCTGGCAAGCTGGCGCTTAACCCTCTGCACCACCAGGGCTCCTATCTGCTTGGGGAGGAGGCTTTAAAAAGTTAGGTATTGGTGTCTGGAAAACCTACACCACGCACTATAGCCCACGGAACCTATACCGCTTCCACAATTTCTCTGTGAACAATTCTGTGATGTTAGTTATATTTCTCTCCACTTGTACCCACTTCCGTGACAATTTTTCCCAAACTCTGACCATCGTTAACACACCCTCACCGTCCCTCTACCCTTAGCTTCTCATTGGCCCTTTTGAGTTACTGTTGACAACTGGATCACGTGTAAATAATTCTTTTTAAAAGAGTAATGTAGGGTCCTACCTGGAGACACTCTTTTCCAATGAGACGAAACTGTTATTTGGTTCAAAGATTACGTCAGGACACTGTTTCGGTTCGAGGTGTAAAGTTTTCTTCGGGGTAGTAGTTTCAGGGAAGTCTGGATTCTGTAGTAGTTTGGGGTTCTGTGTTTCCTGTTTGATCGGGCTTCTTCTA
>NW_022103896.1:15413564-15414451 GCF_000313985.2 Echinops telfairi
GTCACCCAATTCACCACAGTAGCATAATGACAATGATGAAGTAGCAACAAAAATAATATTATGGTTGGGGGGGTCACCACCACATGAGGAATTGTATGAAAGGGTCACGGCGTGAAGAAGGTTGAGAACCACTGGGTTAGAGTTTTATGATTTTGAATTTGGACTAATTTAAGTCTGGCCTGACAGACGATGGAAGGGGAGAGTCCATTCCTACTGGCTCACCGCCCACAGCAAATGCTGACTCTTCGTTTCCCTCAAGAGGGTTGAGGCTACCATGGGACAAAAAGCCGGTGCCAAAATGTGGAGCAGTGACCTTCCCAGGATGCTCAGCTAAGGGCAGGCTGCCCAGGGGGCTCCCTGGTCGTTGGTGGGGAATGTTGGAGACTTGGGCTCTGCATATATGCTTTTTGTGGGAGTCTGCACGGACATGGGCTGCCACTGCCGCGGGGTCACGAGGCCCGGGCCATCTCAGCTGGATGAACGAGGAGGGCTGGCGGGCGATCCAGCTTCATCCCCCACAGCTGTCAGGACAATCGCGTCACACTCAACTGCTTCTTGGAAAACCTTCTGGAGCTAAGCTGCCCGTAGCCCCTGTGGCATTTTCCTGCCCGCTGCTGTTTGGAGTCTCAAAACAAACACTAGGAAAACACTGGGCTTCAGTCACAGGGAGCTGGGGCCGAGGTCGGGGCCCTTTGGACTGTGTCCTAAGGAGGCTTTCACCCCATGTGGCAATTCATGGTGCCACCCCCACTCATTGGACCTGGACAGAGTCCTTAGTAATGTTGATTATCAATTCTAATCTTGGAGGACCAGTCATAAATAGTATTTCCTAGATTAAACAGATACTGACAACAACATCAGCAGTTCGAAACCACCAGCCGCTCAGC